>NC_134838.1:132071928-132395500 GCF_965363235.1 Mytilus galloprovincialis | reverse complement strand
GAAGCGAAAGCGTGATTCTATTCGGAGAGACTGCGCTACGATCGCACAGCGACGTTATCACGACCTCACTACGACCATCACGTTCTCACTGCGACCCAACTACGCTTCCACTACGACTATACCACGATGTTCACGACCATAGTACAATTATAGTACGCCCTTGCCGTCCTCATCACGTTCTTCTTACGACCTGACTACGTTCACACTACGACCCTCGGAAGTTGTACATACATTATAACACACCCTCTGGTGTTGATTAATATACATTACAAGTTTAAAATCATAATGGTCCTTAATATATAGAGCGGATACAATTTGCTAGGGAAAGACGGATCGACAGATAGACGGACGGACATTTGACCTAGGAAGTTGTACATACATTATTACACACCCTTTTGTATTGTTTAATATGCATGTCAAGCATAATCTTCAAAATCAACCGGTTCTAAAAATATAAAGCGGACATGATTTGTTCCATAGGACATAATGTTGTCAACTGAAATCAATGTTTTTGACCTTGAACTTTGACCTAGGAAGTTGTACATACATCTTAACACACCTTCTGGTATTGCTAAGTATACATGCCAAGTATAAACTTCTCAAGATATAGGGAGGACACATCTTTACCATATGATATTTGGTTAACTGAAACCAGTTTTGTACCTTGAACTTTGACCTTGGAAGTTGTACAAACATTCTGTTACACCCTCGTGTGTTAGTTAATATACATGCCAAGTATAAAGTGTGAAATTATGACGGTTTCCCACCTTTTTCTACATAAAAAAAATACCTGTACCAAGTCAGGAATATGACAGTCGTCCATTCGTTTGGTATGTTTGAGCTTTAGATTTTGCCATTTGATAAGGGACTTTTTTTTTGAATTTCCTCGGATAACAGTATTTTTGTTCTACTATTGTTTTTAAGCTAATTCAGGTACATCATTACACACCAGTAAAATCACAAGAGTTAGACAAGGTTGTGTAATGTGTTATGAGTAAACCAATCAATCATAACCAGTAACACAGGCATTAAATGGGCTCTCTTGACCTATAGAGATGATCTGTACATGCGAGTTTGGCCTTGTTAAATCTAAAGACTCACATGCAAGCTAGAACCACCACATTAAAAAAGATCTCAAGTATGATTGGACATCAGCATCAAGTCATTAGAGGTAATGTATCTTTACTCATCAGAGCCTCCTGGTATAGATTTAAATGGAACACATCTGGAAGTTTCTTCATGGTTCACTTACCTGAGCAGGAACATCTGAAGGAGAAGTAGACATTGACATCCAAGATATGATAGAAAAAGCAAGAACAGCAGTTTTATCATGTACATCTTTTGAATACTCATTTTATAAAATTTACTGTTTGCAAAAGTATAAATTATTCTGAATTATAGGGATTTTCTGGTAACTAACAGAAAACCCTTGCCGTTTTTGGCACAACCTTTTTGATCTTTTGGTCCTCGATGCTGTTCAACTTTGTACTCGTTTCGGCTTTCAAACTTTTGTATCTGGGCGTCACACATAGGTCTTGTGTGGACAAAATATACTTCTGGCGTATTAAAATTTTGAACTTGTTGCCTTTTGTTGGCTGTTGTTCGTGAGATTCTTGGTCAATTGTGTTCATTAATTTATTTATATTGTAGTCCTGTGTTGTCATTTTGATGTTATATTTCACATGGCCATAAAAGTGCGAGGTTTGGCATGCCACAAAACCAGGTTCAACCCACCATTTTTTCCTTTAAAAATGCCCTGTACCAAGTCAGGAATATGGCCATTGTTATATTATAGTTCGTTTGTGTGTGTATTACATTATAACGTTGTGTCGTTTGTTTTCTCTTATTTTTGAGTGTAAATTCACATTGCGATAAGACGTGTCACGGTACTTGTCTATCCCAAATTCATGTATTTGGTTTTGATGTTATATATATATGTTATATTTGTTATTCTTGTGGGATTTTGTCTATGTGTGTTACATTTTAGTGTTATGTCGTTGTTCTCCTCTTATATTTAATGCGTTTCCCTCGGTTTTAGTTTGTTACCCCGATTTTGTTTTTTGTCCATGGATTTATGAGTTTTGAACAGCGGTATACTACTGTTGCCTTTATTTAAAGCTACTTCACATCTGTAAGTCTAACAACATCAATAAGATCACCAAACTGACTATGATAGCTGCGTACAAGCAGCGCTGCTTTATGGGTCAAAATGCTTGAGAATCACCAAAAAGGACATCAATAAGCTTCCCAGTTTTCACAGTAAACAAATCTTAATGAATGTTTCTGATCAAACTATTAACTCATAACAGATTAGGGCCAAATTAGTCATAAATCAATTGGTCCTCATGATTTCTCTATTTTTCAGAATATTTTGAGTATGTAGACTTTAATTAAAGGTTACTGTTTTGATCTGAGGTATACCTTTTTTACAAGTGATACAACAATTTTATATGCACCGAATTTAGTAATGACAAAATGCACAGCATATTGAATATTGACTTGTTTTGCTAAACATCTGGATAATCCCTCTTTTGACATCACTTAAATAATGTCAGAGTCATCAGTGCTACTTAAATAATTACATTTTCTGAAAGTCTTCCTTCTGAGTATAATAAAAATGTGAATTGCAATGGTTTTAAACGATTCTTTATTTTAATGAATTAATAGAACCAATGTTAACCAAATAAGTCCACAAGCTACACTCGTCCTTTACATTATGTAAGAAGATGTTTTAAAACAGATATAAAACTATTTTATTAAAAATCATAAGCTTATTCATCTTGATACATTATATATATATCTAATATCAGATGAGTAACAAACAGAAATGGAAAAGATTGTGACTATTTGTTAAAATATGAAATCTAGTCAAAAATTCTGTTTTACATCAATTATCTACAACAATAACTTCTATATAAACAATCTCTGTATATTACACTGTGTCCAATTATAAAATGTTATGACACAAAATCGTCTCAAATATGAAAATATGACAACTTACACATATTTCAGGTGGGAAGATTGTAAATATGAGAGGTTCACAAATATAACAGGTGAGCAGATTGTGAATAAAAACATAAAGATCTTCCCAAGTCATTAGTTAATTTGTCAATGAAAATCTTACCCAAAAGTTTGAAACTTAAATTAATGGTTGAGTATAATCCTTTTTAGAGGGACAATAGTGTTCCAAATTACATTTTCTTTTAATCAGATTTTGGCTTGTAATCTACCTAATACTAACGTCAGAATCAGTCAGAAAAATACAAATTTGAAACATTTTTCATTATCACAAGTTTTATCTATAAATAAATAATATTTTCTATTCTATGTCATCATAATTATCTATAAATTGTTTTTTAATCATATGTACATCCTGATAAAAAAAAAACACCTGTATTATACTCATTGTACAATGTATACAAAATTATATTATGACATTAAATATCACATCACAAATTGTGCAAGTAATGAAACATTGTGTACAGAATATACATCATATCACGATTTGTACAAGTAATAAAACAACTTGTACCCTCACATAGAGTCTCTCCCAATATAAGGGTGGTACAGGGTTAATTGTTTTGACATGTTAAATATTTCAATGGGTTAATATTTCATCAATGTGATGGGTCATACCTGTTTACCTTCTGTTGAGTTGTCTTTAAAAACTGTGTTCTTCGCATACATGATTATATGAATGAAACAATGGCTATAGAGCCAAATGTCTGTATCAAACTAAGTATGCTGATACCCCCTTCTCCCCCCTGTGTACACTATAAACATCACAGTACAAATAAATGAACAGAGTGTACACTCTATACAACATCACTGTACAATTTGTACAGTTCATGGAATAATGTTTACACTAAATACATCACATTAAAATTAATTGAACAATTTGTACAGTTCATGAATAAGATCTATACAAAATACATCCCATCAAAAGTTTTACATGTAATTGAACAATGTGTACATTATATACATCACAGTACAATTTGTACAAATTGTTGTATATACATATTAATAAAATACAATGTTTTCAGTTTTGAAAGTCCTATCATTAAAGCAGTTATCAAGATCCAAACTCTGTGGTATCAGATGTAATTGGTTTGAACTCGTACGCTCCTCTACCATCCATCTGTAGGTAAAACTGAAATGGAAAAAACAATAAAAATTAGGACACAGGAATCTTACAAATATAAAACCAAATGGTTTATTCTGTTTTGAATTTTCCTCTGTATTTGGTATTTTTGTGATTTCACTTTTTTTTATCCAGAAAACTGAATATTTGTACATGAGGTTCACTATATAGTTAAAAGGAATTCCAGTTTATGTGTATTGAACTTCAGGAAGAAATTTTCAAATTAAATTTTATTGACCAATATCACATTGAATCATAGTTAAATCAATGACAAGAAAACTAATATGTCTTTTTGCTGAAAATGTGCATATTAGCAGTCTTTTCATGATGTCATAAATATCACACATTTTTATCTACCACAAATATTCCATGAAAATTGATAAATTTCCATTTACTTTTTGGACTCGCTACACAATGGTCCAGATCAATCTAGTTATCAAACTCACACAAAGATGAACTTGATTTTGAGTTCATTTTATCAACTGATTTTACATTACATATTATTCATTAACACTATAAAGTTATATTAGTTTGGGTTATTGGTCATGGTTAAATAGGAATTAGAATAATATTAAAGAAGTGATAGTTACAGTAAAACCATTAACAACACTCTCACAGTAAAAGAGTTATTAACAAACCTCATGATGTTTCCATAATGATTTTCTGTGTGATACTGTGAACAATGTTATTCCAACCTATAAATATAATACACATATTATGATAACAGGTATCACACAGAGTGTTAAATCTCAATACCAAGTAACATCAGAGTACCATGAATTCCTCATTATTCATTGGATACCTATTTGCAGATTAAGGGGGTAATCAATTTAAATGTTTCGCCAATTACAAATTTTCTATCACCATGATAAGCTTGCATGTCACTTTTGTCCAATTTGTCCTGACTCCATGTTAATACTACTGCTTGTCTCCCATTGTACAATGAAGTGCATTATTAATGTAAATAACACAGTCTTCCTCATGGTTGATTAAAATATATCTGCTTATAGAGTCTTATACAAAAAGCTTATTCAACCTAAAGGAATTTTCTACAAAATTTAGTCCTGGTATCTATGATGAGTTTATTTCTAAGAAATAATAAAAAAAAAAAAATTGTAGAAATTTAATGAGAAAACTTAAAAAGAAAATATACAGTAATCTGTCATACTTTTTGTAAATGCTATTTTTAATAAAATAAATGATGTTGAAAGTTTAATTATTCTTCTACTTATTGGTTTTAATGTCTGTTTAATATCTATCTTTTAGATCATTGATTGTGTTGTAGACTGTGAACATTTTACTGAGATCTTTGACTACGTTTGTGTATTGAAAATTATTAATTTAACTGACTTAATAATACATATTGCAGGTTTAAACAAATATCAATGTAAATGCATTCCATCAGTTGGAATTGAGGACATATCAATTTAAGATAAATTACAAACCTCTCTACAATACTGATAAATAAAACCCTCTACATCCACACTGACTGCACTCGTACATTCATCTAGGATAGCAAACTGTGGCTTATGATAAAGTAATCTGGCCATCTACAACAAGCAAGGATACCTTCAGAATGATGAACAAATACTATATACATGTACTATGATTTTATTCTACAATTAGATAATTTACACAAATTTTCTATAACTCTACCTCATGAAAGCTTTTTAAGAATGTTCAATATTTTATAATAACTAGATGAGTCGGAATGACATAAATGACACTTCTTGCAAAACAAGCTTTAAACAATTATTAGGTGTTGAAATTTATAAAGTCCAAAGCCTAAATTTTTTGCATAAATCAGCAAAGCGGAACCAAACAAACGTAAACTTGATTTGTAACCCATCATAGTTGACTCACATACTACAAAACAGCTAAATATATGAAGGCATTTAGAAGGAAATTCTATATAGCTGTTTGTTGTGGAATAAGGGTAACATTAAATAGCTCCAAACTAAGCCAATGGGATGTAAGAAAATTCTTATAAGCAAAGTTCTATGTCATTCTACAGTTAACATTCTGATACTATTGTCTATGATGAAAAATCAAAAATATGATCAATACTGATTTGTTAAAGATCATCATATAAAAATAAATCACTTTAAAAAATAACTGAGTACGTCTGTACTTACTGCAACTCTTTGTTTCTCTCCACCACTTAACACATCCATCCAATCCTGTAAATACATCAACTCTTTTAAATCTGTATATATATATGTGGAATAAGTCCTTATTTAAAACCATATATGTGGAATAAGTTCTCATTAAACACAATAAATTCTTATTAAACAACTTCATATGTGGAATAAGTTCTTATTAAACAACTTTATATGTGGAATAAGTTCTCATTTAACACTTTATATGTGGAATAAGTTCTTATTAAACACTTTATATGTGGAATAAGTTCTTATTAAAAACTTTATATGTGGAATAAGTTCTCATTTAACACTTTATATGTGGAATAAGTTCTTATTAAAAACTTTATATGTGGAATAAATTCTTATTAAAAACCCTATATGTGGTATAAGTTCTTATTAAAAACCCTATATGTGGTATAAGTTCTTAAACTCAATAAAAACTTGATAAGTGGAATAAGATTTTATTAAAAACTTTATATGTGGAATAAATTCTTTTTAAAATCTTTATATATGGAATAAGTTCTTATTAAAGATTTAAAAATTCTTAAACTCATTAAAAAAACCTTTAAACTTGGAATGAGTACTCAAACTTATAAAAAAAACACCTCATATATGTGGAACAAACTCATATATAACAAATTTCAAATGCTTAACAAGTTCTCAAACTCATTTAAAACTTTAAATGTGGAATGAGTATTCAAACTAGTTAAAAAAATTCCAAAACATATAGATAAGAAAGCTGTGTTACAGACAAATAGTTGCTCAAGACAGTTTTATTTGAAAAGCAAAACATTTCACAACATTGTGCATTTTTTTATAAGAAATTCATGATAGAAAATCCCTTCATGCACTTGATACAATGAAAAGCAAAAGAACATCAATAAATCTGTCATAACTTACTTGTACAGAATCCCAGCCCCCTTCTCTTTCTAGGATGTACTCCAGCTGTACCTATAAAGATTTAATTTAAAATCAATTACAACAAGCGTAAAACTGAATGCCCTCTCTGCTATTGCAGGGGCATAAAAAGCCTTATTCATATAAATAATAATGAATTTTTCATCCATCTTTTAATCCTGAAAGAAATTTATAAGACTAAGCACCCAAATCCATTTACCTTTTAAAGCGATGACTTCCACGAATCAATTAAGAAGCAATCTTCTATCAAGGAAATCAAGACCTGGAATATTGTATCAAAGTAAGAGATATACAGTCAATACACATTCATTGCTGTTTATTTTTTCTTAAATTGAAATCATCTCTTTTGTCATAAAGTTAAGTTCTTAACAAACTTATTGTTCAGGGCAGATAGATCTTCATCTGATAAACAATTTAATCCCTTGTCAGATTTGCTCTAAATCCTTTGGTTTCAGAGATATAAGCCAAAATCTACATGTCACCCCTATGTACTATTTATAGACATGGTGGCCATCTTGGTTGGTTGGCTAGGTCACGCCACACATTTTTTAAACTAGATACCCTACTGATGATTGTGGCCAAGTTTTTTTAAATTTGGCCCAGTAGTTTCAGAGGAGAAGATTTTTTTTAAAAGAATACTAAAATTTTTGAAAAATGGTTAAAAATTTACTATAATGGGCAATAACTCCTTAAGGGTCAACTGACAATTTTGGTAATGTTGACTTATTTGTAGATCTTATTTTGCTGAACATTATTGCAGTTTACAGTTTATCTCCATCAATAATAATATTCAAGATAATTACCAAAAACTGAAAATTTTTCCTTAAAATTACTAATTTGGTGGCAGCAACCCAACAAAGGGTTGTCTGATTCATCTGAAAATTTCAGGGCAGATAGATGTTGACCTGATAAACAATTTTAACCCAGTCAGATTTGCTCTAAATGCTTTGGTTTTTGAGTTATAAGCCAAAAACTGCATTGTACCCCTATGTTCTATTTTTAGCCATCACAGCCATCTTAGTTGGTTGGCCGGGTCACCGGATTCATTTTTTAAACTAGATATCCTAATAATGATTGTGGCCAAGTTTGGTTTAATTTGGCCCAGTAGTTTCAGAGGAGAAGATTTTTGTAAAAGTTAACGACGACGGACAACGACGACAGACGCTGGACGCAAAGTGATGAGAAAAGCTTCAGGCCAGGTGAGCTAAAAAGAAGATGTGGTATGATTTCTAATGAGACAACTCTCCACAACAGACCAAAACGACATGGTAATTAATAACTATAGGTCACTGCACAGCCTTCAACATTGAGCAAATCCCAAACATAGTCAAGATATTGAGCTGTAGTGACTATGTCTTTGGAATCCTTTATTTCTTCAATGGAATATCTGTAGGGAATTCAACTATAGAATTCAACTAAGCAAACAACACATTAATTCACAAATGTTTAAGGCCTAACAGAACTACATATTAATTCACAAATGTTCACAGATTTTGAATTGTCAGTGTTGAATAACATCGACAAAATCTTGACAACCCTTTTTTTTAATGACATCAGATCTGTTTTGCTTGTGAATTTATCAATTTATTTGATTGTAACCAATGTAAAAGAATGTCCCCCATCTACATAGCCAGCATCTTTCGGAGAGAGAATTTTTTTTTCTTCATTTAGTGACTACCTTTTTAAGAATATCTTCTAGCTGAACATCCCTTATTCCTTTCTTTAATTGGCTGTCTCTGCTATCAGGATATATTACTTGATCTCTCAATGTTCCCACAGTCATATACGGCCTCTGTAGAAAGTACAAAATGTTCAGGTAAGGTATAAGAAACAAACAATATATATACGGTCTCTGTAGAAAGAAAAAAATGTTCAGGTAAGGTATAAGAAACATACAATATATATATGGTCTCTGTAGAAAGTACAAAATGTTCAGGTAAGAAAATTCAACATGATCCTATTAATAAGTTTGCAATGATATCCTTACATATGAATCATACATTTAACAAGTCTGATATGCAAAACTTTCCAAGTCCATCAAACATGACTGAGTTGTTGATGAGATGTGCCAATACTAAAACAACTTATGGTTCCTGGTTTTCCTGAACTATTTATATTCTTGCTAGCATGATATTGTTGCATTTTTCTTTATTTCTAATTAAAGCATCTGAACTTTCAGTAACCATGTCTGAGGTAGCAAGGATATATAGTATCTATGCAAATGAGATGTGCAAATACTATTACGAATAAAATTGAGAAAGGAAATTGTGAATATGTCAAAGCAACAACAACCCAACCATAGAGCAGACAGCAGCTGAAGGTCTCCAATGGGTCTTCAATATAGCGAGAAACTCCAGCACCCGTAGGCGTCCTTCAGCTGGCCCCTTAAAAATATGTATACTAGTACAGCAATAATGGACGTCATACTAAACCCAGAATTATACACAAGAAACTAAAATTAAAAATTATACAAGACTAAGAATGTATACCAAATATCATGGACTTACCTTTCTTGAAGTTCCCCCGTAGCTGACCTCAATCACAAACTTTAACATGAAACAACTTTGCAAAAATATCAAAACAATAAACCATGACTGTCTATGGAGGCCAATATAATATCACTGGAATGTGCTACTGAAAATTCTAAAATTGTTGTGATGTAGCCATTCCCCTTTAACTGACTTAAATCACAAACTTTCACATGAAACAACTAGCTATGCAAAAATTTAAAGATCAATTAACTATGACTATCTAGGCAGGTCCATATATTGTCACTGAAAATAAGATGTGCTGATGCATTTAGGAGCAATAACTCATAAAATGATTTTCCTGACAAGATTTTATAAAATGGACATGTTGATTGGCAGACCAGATCATAGGAAATTCTTCAGTAAAGTTAACTGATGACAAAACAGGCTGTGGATAGATGATTGAGGTTAAAGATAGACAACTGACACAAAATGAATGGTCAAACATAACAAAGTTGCCAAAGTTTAACTAGCACAAGAATAAAAAAAAATTGACTTACCTGAGGAACATAAAATAGTTTTCCTTTTTCTGGCTTTGTCATTGTGCCACCAAATAATGGCCATAACTACAATAGAAATGTTGTAAGAGTGATGATAATAAATTAGTTTTTAATGTCTAATGGCATATAAAACATATGTATCAAATACTATACAAGAAAATGTTGTTGATATGAATATTACCCCTGCCTTTTAATGGACCAACAACACAGACAGATTATTAACACGCTAGTTCCTAGTTCCCAAGGTAACAGCATTAAAGGACATCTTGTTCCGACTCTGAGCTGACCAAAGTCCATATAATTATGACAGCATTTTTAATTTTATGATGTGATGTTGTTGGAAGCTAGGGCGTCACAGCAAAAACTTCAATAATAACTTTCAAGATGTCATAATTATTAGGACTTATCTCGATAAATTGCCTCTGCCTATTTTAGAAGTGAACCAATCGCCTCCCACATTGTAGGCAAACACCTAATCAAAAGACAAGTAAGTCAGTTTTATGAATATAAATATGAATGTTACCAACTATACTGAGTGACATTTCTGAACTAATGTTTTATATGGATGACAAAACAAAACAGAAATTATCTGAAGTACCTTTTACATGTTTTATAAACTTGATGATCAATAATTCTAAAATAATGGTAGACATTCAACTGTGACAATTGTACAAAATTAATTGTTATATAAATATTATATTCAAAACTGACATAGATTTTCTAAGGTAAACAATTTAAATGCCTGCATTATGATATGTCTGATAACACAGTAACATGGTTATTGACCTATGTCATATTAACTGGGTCAGGTATATAAATATCTATTGGTTACTTTGATCAGGATTCAACATGTTCTAATAAACTTCCTGGTCGGCTGATATTTTTTGTCAAAAATTTTAACTGCCATACACACAATGGGAGTTATATTCAAATAAGATGATTTAATATAAAGAATAGATTTGTTTGTAAACAGGTATGACGATCTTTTCACATACACATGGACAAATATTTAACAATGTCTTAAGAAATTTGTGTCATACAAATTGACCTTTCAACTTCAATAACCTCTAAAGGAAATGAAGGATGTAACATTAAAATTACAAATCCATTTCTAATTTACGGATAGGGATGATAAAGTTTTATTTTATATCAAATTAAAACTTGTTCCAAATTTTAGTGTAAATCAAAGTGCTGGATAGCACCTCTGGAAAGTTTGCAACTGTATATGTGTATTATTTCAAATAGGTTATAGACGTGTATTATTTCAAATATGTAAACAGTTTTGATTTTTCAAACTAAACCATTGTCTCGCCAACAATTTCCAAAAATCACTTTTTATGCCCCATTTATGGGCATTATGTTTTCTGGTCTGTGCGTCCGTTCGTTCGTCCGTCCGTCTTTCCGTCCGTTGGTCTGTCCCATTCAGGTTAAAGTTTTTGGTCAAGGTAGTTTTTAATGAAGTTGAAGTCCAATCAATTTGAAACTTAGTACACACACACACCCGTGATATTGCGGGTCAGTGACTGAATTAAAGTATATAACTATGCGTACGCCTTATTTTAGTATTGGGATTGTCATCTGATAAAGTCATGCCGATTATAAGATGCACAGTGTTCTCTGCTTTCAAAATCTTTCTGTTTGAACCCGTCAGCCTGGAACTTATCAATTATTGGTAATATTAATTATTTGGAAAACAAAAGGTCCTGGAATGGAGTATTTGTCAATCAACAGCATTGTCCTATATTTATTAATTAAGTTATAAATAAAGTTGAATTCTTTGATTCACTGTTTTATGTCATGCTCGCTAACAAATTGAAAACTGTACCTATACGCCTTATTTTAAGTCCCGATTTTTAGTATTCGTATTGTCATCTTAGAAAGTCTTACTGCTTAAAATACTACAATGGGGAACAATTTGCCAATGATTGAATTTAGTAGTGTCAACCCTGTGACTATGATCCGTGTATATGGCAAAATCCGAAATACACCGTTTGGTGGTGCACCTGTCAAATGAGAAACGTTCAGATAAGGTAATAGGTAACAGGTAAATATTAATTATGTGGAAGAGTGGTGTAATTTTTAATCAACACCATTGTCCTATATTGGATATATATAAAATTGAATTCTTTGATTTGTCGTTTTTACCCCATGACGGCTGATAAATTGGACCTCGTTATTTTAGTATTATAAGAGTTCCCTATGATATAATCTTTCTGATTTTAATGCCAAATTAGAGATTTTACTCCATTTTCATGGTCCACTGAACATAGAAAATGATAGTGCAGATGGGGCATGCGTGTACTGGTGACACATTCTTGTTTTATATACCTATTCTTCTAAATCTAAGACCGTTTTTATGTTCACCTGATAAATGTATAACCGAAGAAAGCTACAAGTCAAACTTATATATATAAAGGTATATATACTTGATAGGGTATACTGAAAATTTCTTAACTAAAAGAGACGCCAACAAAATTCAAACTTGACTTGTGTTTTGTGGTTGCGTATAAGTTTCATAAAATTTGGTTCAGGCAAACTAAAGTAAGAGAACAGAAATCAATTTTGGGATGTATGGACGTACGTACAAGTAAGGGACGTACATACTTACAGAAAAAACAAGGATAAAACTCAATGTGGTGAGGGCATAACAATAGTAGTATGACCTCAGGAATAAAAAGTGTATGTACACTAGATTCATACAATGTTGATCTGAGGTGCTTATAACCCTGTAACAACTTTTAGTTGCTGCTGTGTAATTACCATTGAGGCAATGACATTTGAGATTTTTGTTTTACACCATTTATTTGATATACAAGTAATCATTGCCTCTGTGGCGACACATTGTTTATTATAATCAATTACAAACGAAAGTGAACCAACGCCTGGTGAGTCTGTAGTACGGTAGAGTTCATAAAGTGGATACCCGAGGGTATGCAGGGTCGTTATGATAAAAACATAAAATGTAGAGAGTCTTATAACAACAACACTTTAGGGACTGCTGCAGAAATTTATTGTTCGACATGTTTCGGTGCCTAGGGCACCGTCATTAGGATAAAAACAATATACATAAAATCATGTTGAAGTACAAAATCGGGTTGTTAAATTTTAAACGTCACAATGTTACAATGGTAAGTAACGTTATTAATAGCAGCGTACTGAAAGTGAAAGTTCATTGTAAGTATGTAAATAAACTATAAAAAGAAATTAAAATAAAATGTTTTTGTTGTGAAAATGTTTGTTAAAATTATTCTGCCAACACCAAAATTATCTTGTTTTAAAAGATTTGGGCGAAAAAGTCAAGAAAACATTTCGAGTTGAAATCAAACAATTGTTTGCCTATCTGTGTCCAAATCATGTACAATCTTATCTCGTATTTGTATTTTGAATGAGGTTACAATATATCAATTATTCTACAATTAGGAATCCATTTTTAACCTAAAAAAGCAGGAAAAAGTTGACATCGATCATATGGTAAAGGAAGGATGTGTGAGGTCCCTCTGTTGTGCATTTTCTATAGATAGAACCTGTAAGACCACTTGTCTTATGACACCACTTTTTGGTCCCCCTTCAGTGGTCTCGTAAAAAAGTTTGTGACTTATATCTTGTATTTGTTTAGGGTCATGGCATCCAATAAACCTATACCATGTGGACCTGCCCATAAGGTTTAATAACTTATATTTTGTATAAATTTAGGGTTATGGCATCCAATAAACCTAACATGTGGGTACCCAAATTGCACCTATTTTGACAATTTTTTAACCTACATTAAATTATGATTCAGACAAAAGTTTTCATTATGTGTTTATCTTGTAGATGTATCATTATTTACTATATGGTTTCCCCATATTCTGAATCTATATGGAATTATAGAAAAATTGGTCTGAACTGACTTCCAAACCATCAATGTACCCAAATTGTATCCATGCTTAAATTGGCATCGCCAAAAGTCGAATAACAGAGGTTTTGTTTAATTTCTTCAAATATTTTGGACAAATGGATATTAGTCCATGCTTACTCATCATTTTTTAAGAAATGGATGCTTGTAACATATTGTATTTGCTAATTTCAAAAAGATGACATTTTGATGACGTCGCATGGTGACATTTCCGTACATTTTTTGCTTTTTCAGTAAACACTTCATCTATTGATAAATACTGTGAACGTTTTGTGTATATCTAAACTGTGCTTACCTATGTTGAAAGATGTGCATAGTATAAAATTACAAATCCTGTAGTCTCAAGGAAATCTTGTAAGGTTTTCGCTTCTATTTTTGCTAAATAGTTGCAATTTGGGTACTCTGTGCAATTTGGGTACCGTTAAGTTGTACTATGTGGACCTGCCCATGAGGCTAAATAACTTATATCTTGTATATTTTAAGGGTCATGGCATCAAATAAGCCTATACCATGTGGACCTTGTCAAGAAGGAAAAGTACACACAAAAGCTGACATCTGGTGTTACAATTGTGATGAAGGATTATGTTCAACATGTTCTGGTCATCATAAAAGATCAAAAGGAACACGTGATCATAAAACAATTGATGTCAAAAGTTATAAACCCTCCATCAGAGCTATCCATACAGAATGTAACAAACATGGTCAACAGCTTAACTTGTACTGTCCCAATCATTTAATGCCTTGCTGTGATAAATGTATTTCCACAAATCATTCAAAATGCCCGGGAATAAAAATTTTAGCGACTGTTGTGGAGAAAACAAAGATTGATGAAACAAAAGAGTCTGTGGAGAAAGATATCAACTCCATCTTACATCTCTTGGATAAAATGGTAAACAATAAATCTACAAACATCAAAACTGAAGAACAACAATGTGAAGGCATAAAGAAATCAATCCACAAAATTAGGGAGAAAATGAATAAACATTTAGACCACCTGGAGAAGAAGTTATGCCAAGAAGTAGACATCATCTGGAATCAGGAAAAGTCAAACGCAACAGATTTAATAACAGAAATCAAAGAAAAAAAGAAAACGCTCAAAAAAGTTCATAACAATTTGACAGCATTCACAACACATAGTTCAAAACTCCAATCATTTCTAGGTGTACATCAGATTGAACAACAAGTACATCAATGTCAGCGTTATGTTGACGATCTGGAAGATGATGAGAGGGCAAAAGAATTTAGCATCAAAATGGAGGAAAATAATGAAGTAGAAAACATACTAAGCAATTTAGGATCACTAGAATCCATAGGAGAAGTAATGATTGTAAGGACAGAAACCACCTTTAATAGAGAAACCAGTGTGAGGAGGAAAGCACAAGTAGAATCACGAGAACGATCCAACATAAACAACATGACCATGAATATTGAGTCAAAGATAGAGATCAACATAAAGAAGATCATTAATGACATGATTTGTCTGATGGATGGGAGAGTTATAGTAGTGGAACAGGATGGTAAAGTTAACCTGTTTTCTTCTAATGGTAAACTACAGAAACAATTACCTATACCTGGTGGAGCCTACAGTGGTACACAGATCAATCAGAACACTATAGCCATAACTTATCCTGCTGAGAGAGCCATTAAGATCTTCAATATAGAGAATGAAACAGTTACCAAAGTCATCACATTAGACAAATACGGCAAAGGATTATCATTCTCCAATAATTCTCTGGCTGTAGGTTTGTATCATAATGAAATCCGTATTATAGACTTGGAAGGAACTACACTGAAGTCAATACAGGCTAAGAGTAAATCAAACCTGTGTAACCTTGTTTACTGTAATGACAGAGTTATCTATAGTGACTCGGTAGGTAAAGCAGTATACTGTTATGATGAATCAAGTAAACAGATCTGGAAATATACACAGGATTTAGAGGGACCAAGAGGACTTTGTAAAGATACTTATGGTAACATTATTGTAGCTGACTATTACGCTAAAAGAATAGTAGTAATATCAAAAGATGGACAGAATAGTAAAGTACTGATTAGTAAAGAGGATGGTCTGAAAAATCCTCTGTGTATTTGTTTTAAACATAATGAGTCTGCAGGTTTTATTTGTAATTACATTGGCACATACTTGGCAAAATTCAATTTATCTTCTAGATAAGGTTTCCATTGGGGAAAACTTTACTGTCTTATTATTCTAAATATTAATAAATCAATGCTATGAGGTAAATGAATTCAAACAGTTATCTTTTTCAAATCAGGTTAACAACAATTTTGACTGATCAATCTTAATTCTGGTTACTAGTACTATAGTGCAGTGTATGACCTGCAATTTTTGGAAAATTTGTTCTTATAGTTTATGCACAAAATAGTAAGTAGGGGCTGAAATAACATGTAAAACAAATTTGGGGAATGAATTTTTAAGGAAAGTAGTGATTTGGTACAGTTTCAAAATGTCAAATATAAGTACATGAAGTATGACTGAAGCTTTCAAATGAACTACAGACCACTTGACATTAAATATCTATTTTTAGAGTTAGAGCCGAGATTTATTTTTATAAAAACAAATAAATTCTGTGCATATAATTGCTTTAAACTAAAAAACTAAAAAAAATATTCTAAACTTTTGATGTTTTTTAAGCAAGCCAAAATACTTCTTTCACATAGAACATTGTAGAAATAGTTCTGAATATATATTCTATTTATACAATTATAAATTCATTTTGGCACATCTGGTTCAAAATGACAAAGTTATAATCCCTTATCATTATTTGTGTTATTAAGTCAGTTTTGGTAATTAGTTATCAATGGTACCAGGTTTATAATTTAATACACCAGAGGCGCATTTTCTCTACATAAGACTCATCAGTGATGCTCAGATTTAAAATAGTTATAAAGCCAAACAAGTACAAAGTTGAGGGCATTGAGGACTTTAAATTGTTCCATGATTCTTACATGTTTTAAGCATAATTTATTTTCACAACCACCCCTGATCTATAAAGGTTTTTGCATCTTGGTATTAAAATCATCATTGACAACTTTTGGTAACTGAACATTCTGGATCCTAGGTTGAGGTTAAGGGTTTCCTCAAGGTAGTTAGGTCTGAAAATGTTTTGATAATGCATCTAAAATATGCTGTTTTTGACACATTCCCCATTTTAATTCTCAATTTAAGCTTTAATTTGAAGCATAGATTGTACTACTATAAAGGGATTTGTCTGACCTTTTAGTAAGTGAAACTTGTCCTTTAAACGGCCACTGGAAAAAGAGGGCATGTTGGAAAGAGGAAGAATTTAGCAGACCTATCCATCAAGTGTTTGAAGCGGCACTAGTCGTAAAATTCATGTTCAATTATATTCAAATTCTCATACTAGAAATTTACGATGCATAAATTGGAAATATTGTGACAGCATTTTCAGTGTATTTAAGTCTAGACCCCATCTAATTAACCATTGATGTTACCTTCCAAAGACTGCCAATGGTTATATAACCAGATAAAAACATAAACAAATATATAAATAGATAGAGAACTCATGCAACTGTGTTTTTCTAGGACTGTTTGATTTCATATAATAGGTTAAAACAATATATATGTTAATAAAAAAAATTCCTGTATAAGAACAAGTTTTTATAGATCAAATCAGCCAACTAAATGGTTTACCCTTGTTTCACTTTCATTGTTGACATTCTTTTACTTGCTGAACACACACAGTTCATGCTAAGAGGTTCAATAGAGTTACACATGAATATGGATTAAATAAGATCAAAATTATTAACTTTGCAGGTGAATATTTCATAAGTGACATTTCTTTGTTACTTTTGGCATACTGAACAAAACTGGCTTCTTCGAGCAAATTTTTATTTCATCATTTCACTTTCATTAATGATTTTATCATTTTCTATATCTTGCAGCTAGTGCCCCTTTAAAATGCAGAGCATAGAACTTGTCTAATGAGAGGCATATAATTTAATGTACTGATTTCCACCAGACATGGCTGTGTTTTTTACCACCCAACAGCATTAAAGGGATGCTTTACTGTGTTTACTCTCTCAAGGATTTTAATACTGAGTTTACTCTCTCAAGGATCTTGATACTGAGTTTACTCTCTCAAGGATCTTGGTACTGAGTTTACTCTCTCAAGGATTTTAATACTGAGTTTACTCTCTCAAGGATCTTGATACTGAGTTTACTATCTTAAGGATCTTTATACTGAGTTTACTCTCTCAAGGATCTTAGTACTGAGTTTACTCTCTCAAGGATCTTGATACTGAGTTTACTCTCTCAAGGATCTTAATACTGAGTTTACTGAGTTTACTCTCTCAAGGATCTTAATACTGGGTTTACTCTCTCAAGGATCTTGATACTGAGTTTACTCTCTTAAGGATCTTGATACTGAGTTTACTCTCTCAAGGATCTTAATACTGAGTTTACTCTCTCAAGGATCTTGATACTGAGTTTACTCTCTCAAGGATCTTGATACTGAGTTTACTCTCTCAAGGATCTTGATACTGAGTTTACTCTCTCAAGGATCTTGATAAGGGATAATTATATTTCTATATCCTAGTTAATCTCTGATTACAATGATCATCCTTCAGTTTAATTTCATATACTGTAGTCCATTATAACAACAGTAACACTGCTTTAATAGAAACTTAGACTCTGTTCACACTGTAAATAACAGCAGTACTAACATTTAAAGTTGTAATTCAATTGAAACAATCACTTCATCCATTTTGTTCAGCGTGTGTATCAACACATAAATTTGATTAAATATTATTAGTAGTTACAGTGTCCAATTGTCCTAATAAGAGAATTTATCGGGTTAATAAAATTCAAAGCAGGTGAGGTGAAGCCAAATCCGATATGAATTTTATTGTCCCGATAAATTCTGTATAAGGACAATTGAACACTGTGTAACAATTTTATCCTGCTTTTGTTATTTACATAACATTATAATCAAATTCAATTTTAGGACAATATCCCCAAATATATTATAGTTACTTAATCTGAAACTGTAATTTTTTTTAAATATTAGGACTATAAAGCAACTCATTTAAAAAAAAAAATATCAGGTTAATGGTATAAGGGAGAGAATTCCAATTGATGTAATAAATAAGGGAGAGAATTTCTCATTGACGTAATAAAAAATTGTACTGAAATTTATTAGGACAATATCAGCCAATCAAATTGCGAGAAATTACTCTATATTGGGATAATTCTTTTATACACTGTGGTAACATATTCCTGGGTAATAATCACGGGGGGGTAACTTCGATATTTTTTTGGTAGGGGTGTGCCATTTTTGCCTCAAAAAACGTACCCATTTTAATATAACATTCACTGAAATTCAGTACCTATAGTTATATAAATATTTAAGAAAGAATGACCTATACTTATATACAATATTTAAAATATGACCCATGCTTATATAAGCACTAACTCATCATCACTCATAATTCTTAAATATACCAGCTACCCTTATTAAGTTAAGTTTTTATATATGAATTGACATCGTTCCATGATTATACCCCAAATCAATATACAGTTATCAAACGTAAATACATTTTAATATAGGATGTCATTAAAAAGGAGGGTCATTTTAAATTAAAATCTCGCAAAATTATGACCCATATTTTTGGCACATCCCCGTATACCCAATAATAGGAAGTTACCCCCTACTAGAAACTGTTTCTGAAGCTGTCCATAAGCCCTCTTCATTGACATAAACAAAAAATAATTAGAGGTCATATCAATGTTGAGGGTTTCCTCAAAATATTTTCTCCAATAGTTGAGGTTGTTGTTAACCCATATACCTGGGTGTTGCTACCCATTACCTGGGGAATTTACACATACCAGTGGGTATCTTCCACCTAATCTTTGTTTAGACGTATTCAATAAAACTTACGTAATTTGACTCACAATATTGGATTTATTAAATATTTTCGATGAAAAAGTAATATAAAAGCTTCAGTGAGAATTATAAATAAATATTTACCTCACCAAGTGTCCTAAATAATGAACTTTTACCACATCCATTTGGTCCACATACCAATACATTCATACCTGATTTTACCTGAAAATATAACATTAATCATCGAGAATGGCAGTAGGATATTCAATAGACAGTAAACTAAAATATAGTTAGTTTAAATAAGTAATGTTTCTTGAGGCCCTCATACAATATTTATGCCACCAAAAACAGATGGAACTTGTAGCTACTGTCTACTATGTTAGAAAATATAAAACTTTACGGTAACCTAAAGTTGTTAATTTCTGTGTCGTTTGGTCTCTTGAGGAGAATTGCCTCATTGGCAATCATAACACATCTTCTTTTTTATATCTATAGCACAAATCCTCCTCTTCTCCATATTTTCTATGAAATGGCCAATGTAATTATATTCTACAGACAGCTATCTAAATATCTTGTATTGTCAAGGATACCAAATTACTAGATGACTAGTGCAAAACTTAGGTAAAATTAAGGAAAATTCATAATTAATCTGTTTTAACAGAGCAATTTTAATTTCTACCATTTAAGGAGGAACTAATTTATAAGTTGCAAAGAAATATGTTTTTCAGTTATTTGAGATTTTCAATGAAATCAGACTGAGCCTCACCTCAAAATCAAGTTCTTCTATTAAAACATCACCATTAGGAGTAACCAATGGTACTTTCTCAAATCTGAAAAAACAAACATAATAATACGATAAGAACAGTATTCAAATATTGGAATGATAACGCTGGTATACCAAATGAAGGTTTATTTTATTTTTTTTAAACTAGTGATTACTATGCGAAATATGTTCTAGTTACTCCCCTTTGGACGATCGTTTGATATTCTCGCTTAAGGTGGCTCGTGGGTACAAAAATTTCACCAAAAAATTAAACCTTTATTTTTTTATTACAAATTTTATTTATTACACTATTAGTTATTACTTTATGATATGGTATAAAAATCAACCCAAAAAAATTGATTCGGTTTGGCCCCAGATGACTTTTAAAATGTTTATATCATTGAAAAAGCTCTAAATTATCTCCCTTTGGTGCAAAAATGCCATTTTTTGGCATTAAATTTGAAATATCTTTTTCAACTCATCAGTGACCTATATTTTTTATTATTGTTATCAAATAAACTGTACATAAACTAAATAATTGTAAAATTTAAGAGATTTCTGTAATTAGGTTATTTTTTTATTCGATATTACCTCTATTTCTCCTATTAGTTCAACAGAAAAAAAGGACATTAACAAAAATGTATGCTTCTTCCAGAGGCAGATTGTGAGCTTAAATGAACGGTGACCCCATTTTTTTATTTCATTTTTCTTTTAAGTATATGATAAAGTTCATTAATAAAAAAATATAGCGAAATCCTATATTAGAAAAAAAAAAGATTTATACCCAGGAGCCCCCTTAATATGTATTGGTATTTGTACTTTATATTATTGTAAAGACATGTGTGTAAAGATTAATGTTTACGACCAAATAAATTTATATTATCATTTCAGTCTTTTATGAAACCAAAAGTAATTAAATGAAAAACAGGATTGCAAATTTTTCTGCCCTGCAAATAATGCCAATAATATCATAATACAGAGAGTAATGTTGTCGAAAATCAAATTAACAAAAATACCAGATTTTCAAACCTGGACATTCAAAAAAGTCATTTTTTCAAAAATATAGCTTTCAGACATTTTCCTCAAATGTAAAAAAAATAAATATAAATTGTAGCTACATATTGTTTAAGTATTCAATAAATGTTCATTAGCAGCACCAAAATTCAATTGATATTCCATAATAACATAAATTAGGGCATTAAAATTAAATACTTTTAGGTTTCAGATATTTTTTTTAGGTCAACAAACAAACAAATATATCCATGATAAAACTAATCAGACAAGTAAAATGACTGCCATTTAATTAAACTATCTTAACACTGGTCAAAGGGCAATAACTCTATAGGCATTTAGGTTGTGTAAATTTTCAGTAAATTTTTCACTTTTTTAGCAGTCAAATTTGCACAATTTCTGTGGCGTTTTGTAGTGCTGTACTAGCTTGTTTCCCTGAATCAGTGGTTTTTACTTGTATTTATTACATAGTTGTGTACAATTTCACTGTGATCTTTATTCAACATGCGACTCATGCAGATGTCTGTTGTTAGGTTCTGTTCCCTATTTAACAGAGGGAATCGCTAACCTGAATCTAACATTCTTAAATGATTATAAACTGTATCTATTAGTGTTATTGGTGAATTTTGTATTTGTTGACAATTACTTGCAAAATTACATGCCAGTGCAAAGTTACATGTTCCTATTCTTACACATGTATACTAATGCCTTTGGATCAGTCTGAAAGTTTGGTTGGTAATTGGGAGGGCAGTTCCTGTTAGTGTTCCTCCTGCAGATCTCAGTGAGCTGTAGATCATTTATTTATCTTATGTACTCTGGCTTTTATATTTTGATGCATGATTTTTTATTGTGTTTTTAAATGCTTGAATTACTTTCAGTGCTTTATATATAATAGCTATTGCATGAATGTTAGTTACTTTTAGTGCTTTATATATAATAGCTATTGCATGAATGTTAGTTACTTTTAGTGCTTTATATATAATAGCTATTGCATGAATGTTAGTTACTTTTAGTGCTTTATATATAATAGCTATTGCATGAATGTTAGTTACTTTTAGTGCTTTATATATAATAGCTATTGCATGAATGTTAGTTACTTTTAGTGCTTTATATATAATAGCTATTGCATGAATGTTAGTTACTTTTAGTGCTTTATATATAATAGCTATTGCATGAATGTTAGTTACTTTTAGTGCTTTATATATAATAGCTATTGCATGAATGTTAGTTACTTTTAGTGCTTTATATATAATAGCTATTGCATGAATGTTAGTTACTTTTAGTGCTTTATATATAATAGCTATTGCATGAATGTTAGTATTTTATGTTTGCTTTATATGCTTTAATTTTGCTTATTAATTGCTGTGCTTCATAACATTATTTATTTTGCATGATGTGCTTACTGTTATATTTGTTTTATGTATTGTGCTTATCATATATGTATGTTGGATAAAAGCTCTCCAGTAAATAAATCTTTTATTTATTTATTTATTTTATTAAATAAATTGTGAAGTACATCACCAGTAAACAACACTTTCTTACAAATAACAGAACACATGCATAGAATGAGAGAGTCTCTAAAAGGGTATACTTGCCTTTAGCATTATATAATAAAGCTTTCAGTTGCAGCACTGAGTGAAAATACTTGGTGATAATAATTTATGCACTTGACAATTAAACCACAAACTGTTATATTGTTTGCAATGATAAGAAATAAACCATGAATGAATATGGAGTGCAATAGAATGCAGTGCACCACAGTCCTAAAAGCAATATTCTATTCCACTTTGTGGAAGTAATACACCTAGCTTTTGTATATACATAAAAATATATCATGGCATGTCATATGTTTATTATGAACCATTGTATTTGTTATATGGATAATCAAACAGCAAATAGTACGATTATCAGCAATTTCTACATTTTCCATTTTATTTTATTGCTAATATTGATTGATATTCTTGTAGAAAACACAGAACAAGTCAGGAATATGACGGTTGTTTTCCATTTGTTTGATTGGTTGAGATTTTGATTTTGTCAATTGTGAAGAGACTTTCTGTTTTGAATTTTCCTTAGAATTTCAGTGTTCTTGTTGTTTTGTTGTTTGACTTTTTTCAATACTTATGACTAAGGTAGTCATGGAAATGACTAAGGTAGTCATGGTAGTAGTACTTGTTTGTAGATTTAGACAATGGGTTATTTACTTAAACTTATTGTAACACATTCTATATACTGACATGATGAATTGTATAGAACCAGAAAATTTATTTTACATGGTCTTTTGTAAGTGGAATTCTTTTTTAACATTCTGTAAAATTAATTATTACCATTCATCAAATATAAAACCAGCATTATACTTACCTTCACAAGCTAGCATATTTTCTAAGGTTTATAAAGTGACTAAAGCATCCAATGGTTACATTGGCATTTACGAAATAATGATAAATATACATAACCATACCTTATTATGTGATCCTGAGGGATAATTTTACCACTGCCTGCTTTAAATACTTTGTTATTTTTCTTTTGTCCTGAAATAAATTAAAAGCTGACTTATATAAACCCTGAAACCAAATTTCAGAAATCCTTCTGATATAGTTCCTGAGAAAGATGTGACCAAAAAAAATTCATTGGATTGACAGTCGGATGAATGGACAGACGGAAGGACGGACAGAGGTAAACAGTATACCCCGATATTTTTAAAAAAACAACAGGCAACATGGGAAACTTTTACTTTTACAAAAAATACTGAGGCCAAATAAAACAACATGTCTGTTTCCAGTTACATTCATAAGGTTAGGTAAGCAGTTTTGTTCATGAAATGGGAGGTAACTCTGTATTGTACAGGCTAATATCATATTGTTTTTCCCCTAATAGTCTTTGATTGATTGAAAAAAATTGGGTAGAATTAATCTTTATTTTCTTTTAATGAAGTAAAATACTTGGCATGTGTAAATGTTTATCATGTCCAGAACTACAGTCAAAATTTCACAAATCATTCAATTTCATATAAGAAAATAACCTCAATGAAAGTAAATCAAGCAACTTTTTGTCCCTTTTTTCCGGTTTACAAATTTAGTCACCATATGTATCATCAAGTTTCAAAAATATTTCATTGTAACACCAAATATTAAAAAGACTGGTGCCTTGAAATATCAATCATATATGTTTATGACTCAAAATGTTCTGCAATAAAATGTGGGTATATTTTATTAGATAGGTAGGAATTAATGTCTTCTCATAAGATAATTCATACAGTATGAGAGATAACTGTATTCCATGACAGCTTTGATTACTGTAAACCAACTTTTTTCGCGGATACTTTATTTCGCGTATTACCCTTTCTTCACCACTTCGCAGCTATTTAAGTTCGCAATTTTCTTATTTACTTGATGAAGTTCAATAAGGAAAGTTACAAGTTTTACATATTTGCGACAATTTATATTTGCGTAATTTTTCTACTCGCAAAAGTCGCTAAAATAAATCGCTTGCGAAATTAAGTTGGTTTACAGTACAACAATTTGCCTTACCACTTTGATCAGAAACCATGGTTCTTTCATATTGTCCTTTGTTTAAATCATCTAAAACTGTGTTTAACTGAGTAATTCTGGCTGTAAACCTACAAATACATAAACCCATGTAAAACAATCATATGTGTCTTAATACTGGAACTACTTATATCACCATTTTACAAGTTTTTTATTCATTGAAGATTGCTGAAATGATTTGATCTTGTGTTTTAAATGCCGCAGCTATTTCGTGGCTGCCACTTTTTAGTGGTGGAGGCAGCCAGAGTGCCAGGGGAAAACAACTCATCCTCAATGGAAAAACTGTGTCAGGGTTCGAACTTACAACCTCAGTGTTGACTGGCTAGTGATTACAGTAGTATTTACTTAGACCTTTCAACATGTTCAATCACCATGTCCCCTTGCTGAACATGAAGTAAAGCTGATGTCTACTACACTTTGAGTTTAACAATACATATTAAAAAAATTAAATTGACAGTCACATAATTGCCAACCATTTTACTGTCAATACAAGTTAAAGGAGATGTAGGATATACATCTAGACAGCAACCCAATCACCCCAAAAAATCAAAGATATCTAAAAGTTCAACATCCAGTCATCATTAACAGACAGCTGTCTATGTGATATGTCAAGCTTTGAATCGTCAGGAGTTTATAAAGTTGGAAGATCTGTGAGTAGGCATAAAAGGAACTATGGGATATAGTCAGATCAAATGACACAACAAAATAATTTATAATATTCAGCAATAGACAAATGACTGTAAGAAATGTCAGCCTATAAATCATATAAATGTAGTAATTGTGATATTCAGAGATTGGTACATTGTGGTCTTTTGTCCTGTTTTTGTGCTTAGTACCGATGTGATGAATCAAGTCTTTAAATGACTGAAATTCTGTGGTTATAGTTTCCTATATGGTATAGGATTTGCTCGTTGTTGAAGGCTGTACAGTGATCTCTAAATAATCACATCCTTTTCCTTTTGTCTTATATATGTCTTAATTACAATCATATTAAATTTCCACATTTATATATTGCATTGGATTAAACGTGACCTTTTTGCACTTATTTGTTTTCATGACTTTTAAAATACTTACCCAGCTAATCGTGTCATATCTCTCCCAGCCAATACAATTCTACCTATAGCCTCCGCCATTCGTACTAACATTCTGCCACTCTTATAATAATCCTGTTACAGAAAAAACATAATAACCATGCTTACTTATGATGTATTATTTGATTCAAAAATATTTGAAAGAAGAAAGTCCCAGCTCCTCGTATCTGTTTGCATAATGAAAGAGAAAAAATGATTGTCAGGTCTCTTATCATGGTTTAATTTGAAATAGACAATTCAAGTAAACTCCAAAATATATAAATGAATTAAAACTGAAAAACATAAAAAGTCTGATATTTAGTGGTTGTAGTTTGTTGATTTGCTGCATATATTTGTTTTTTGTACATTTTTTAGGCTGTTTTCTCCTTTGAATTGTTTTACATTTGTCATTTTGGGGCCTTTTATAGCCGAATATATGCGTACAGGCTTTTCTCATTGTTGAAAGATGTACAGTGACCTAAAGTTGTTATTTTTTGTGAAGAGTTGTTTCATTGGCAATCATACCAAATCTTCGTTTTTATAAGACTAACAAAGGCCAGAGGCTCATGACTTGGGACGGGCCAAATAAATCTTTATTGCCACTTTAATGTTTATATGGTTGATATATTTACCTCTAATCTTTCACTAGAAGTGCTGTTTAAATGGCGTGGGTCTGCTAAATCTAAAAATGGTCGACTGACAACTAAATAACCAAATACAGTAGCTACATCTGAAAATAAACATTTAAAAATGGTCGACTGACAATTAAATAACCAAATACAGTAGCTACATCTGAAAATAAATATTTAAAAATGGTAACACAAAAAATATATAACATATAAATACAACATAGTATAACTGCCTAACAGTGATGTAGAAATTCGTTCAGTCCTGATCAGAAAATTGAAGGGTTCTACTGCCTTCCCCGTCATGTCATGTGTCAGTCCTTCTGTCCTTTAAAAACAAACATGTGTCAAAGTTAAAACAGTCTAAAAAAGGTCATTTGCCCCAAAATCCCAAAATTTCTTGCTTTTTCCAGATTTTTGGCTTCAACTGGACCAGCAACTGGCAGTGGTCATTTAACAAATAGATTTCAATTATAAACATGATCAGTAGTTCCCGCGAATTAATACTATTCTATTAAAGCTTAGGGCCTCTGAACTGATACCCAAGGAAAGTCAACCCATCCAGAAAAAAACAGTTTTATCGGATTTCAAATAAGTTTAACTGTGAGCTACTGCTCAGCTCACTGATGATACCCCCGCTGCAAGTGGATAATGTTAATAGTGTAAAAATATGTAAGTGTTCGGTAAACAGGAAGTTGCCGAGTGATGAATCTGAAAACGCATCACACAGTATAGCTGACTTATATAAACCCTGAAACCAAATTTCAGAAATCCTGGCATTGTAGTTCCTGAGAAAAATGCGACGAAAATTTTCAACTTGGCCATCATGTGTAAAATGATAGTAGTGTTCGGTAAACAGGAAGTTGTCCAGTGATGAATCTGAAAACGCATCACACGGGATAGCTGACTTATATAAATCCTAAAACCAAATTTCAGAAATCCTGGAATTATAGTTCCTGAGAAAAATGTGACGAAAAATTTTGAACTTGTCTGGTGTAAAAAGGATACAAGTGTTCGGTAAACAGGAAGTTGTCGAGTGATGAATCTGAAAACGCATCACACAGTATAGCTGACTTATATCAAGCCTGAAACCAAATTTTAGAAATCCTGGTAGTGTAGTTCCTGAGAAAAATGTGACGAAAAATATTCATGGGACGGACTGACTGACTGACAGACTGACAGACTGACGGACTGACGGACTGATGGACTGACGGACTGACGGATGGACAGACAGAAGTAAAACAGTATACCCCCCTTTTTTCCAAAGCAGGGGTATAATTATCAAGTTGTATTTCAGCTCAAAATATATGACCATATATACCCTAAGGTTGCGAGAACTTGTACAAACTTTGAAATTATTGTTGTAAAGTTGACATCTAAATGTATGGAGTGTCATTAAAGCCAAATAACAGTAGTTTTGGTAAGACTGTCATATTACGGTCACTGCAAGGTATGGTAAAGATAATCTGTGTTAAGATAAACACATTTGTAACATGCTGTATAATTTATGTTTTCTTCATCTATGTGTGAATATGACTAATCTATTTATAGCACGGTTCATGTAATAAGAATTGGTTTGTTTAGAAATATTTAAGATAACTTACATTTTGCTATAATATTATCTACAAATCCCATCTGCATCCTAAATGATATAAAATTCCGTAAATGTCGTACCTATAAAATAATAATAAATGAATTCATTAAGTAATATATATATAAGATTATAAATGAGATAAATGCATATTTTTATTATTTACGGTAATAGTTCAATGAGCCAAAGTTGTTTAAACAAGAGGCTCTCAAGATCCTGAATCGCTCACCTTAATTCTTTTGGTTAAATCTCTCATCAATGATTATTTTGGCTTTTCAATTTATTTAAATGTTTTTTGGATCGTCCTATTTTCTTCAAAAGCCAAAAAAAATAATCATTTTCTCCTATGTTCTATTTTAGCCATAGGAGCTATGTTTCTTGACATACAAGGAAATAAAATATAAAATTTATACTAGATACTCTAAAACTCATTTAGCCTAAGTTTGGCTGAAATTGATACAGCAGTTTCAAAGGAGAAGATTTTTTAAAGTAAGTCAACATGATGAACAAATTGTGAAAAAAGTCTTTAAAGGGCAATAACTCCTTAAGGGGTCAATTGACAATTTTGGTCAAATTGACTTAATTGAAGATCTTACTTTGCTGAACATTATTGCTGTTTACAGTTTATTTCTATCTATAATTATATTCAAGATAATAAACAAAAACAGCAAAATTTCCTTAAAATTATCAATTCAGGGGCAGCAACGTTAACCCAACAACAGGTTGTCTGATTCATCTGAAAATTTCAGGGCAGATAGATCTTGACCTGATAAACAATATTACCCATGTCAGATTTGTTCTAAATGCTTTGGTTTTTGAGTTATAAGCCAAAAACTGCATTTGACCCCTATGTTCTATTTTTAGCAATGGCGACCATGTTTGTTGATAGATCATAACTTCGGATACAATTTACAAACTAGATACCCTAAGGAACATTCAATTAAAGTTTGGAAGTATTTGGCCCAGTAGTTTCAGAGAAGATTTGTGTAAAAGATTACTAAGATTTACGAAAAATGGTTAAAAATTGACTATAAAGGGCTATAACTCCTAAAGGGGTCAACTGACCATTTCCGTCATGTTGACTTATTTGTAAATCTTACTTTGCTGAACATTATTGCTGTTTACAGTTTATCTCTATCTATAATAATATTCAAGATAATAACCAAAAACAGCAAAATTTCTTTAAAATTACCAATTCAGGGGCAGTAACCCAACAACAGGTTGTCTGATTCATCTGAAAATTTCAGGGCAGATAGATCTTGACCTGATAAAAAATATTATCCCATGTCAGATTTGCTCTAAATGCTTTGGTTTTTGAGTTATAAGCCAAAAACTGCACTTGACCCCTATGTTCTATTTTTAGCAATGGCGACCATGTTTGTTGATAGATCACAACTTCTGATACAATTTACAAACTAGATACCCTAAGGAACATTCAGTTAAAGTTTGGAAGTATTTGGCCTAGTATTTTCAGAGGAGAAGATTTTTGTAAAAGATTACTAAGATTTACGAAAAATGGTTAAAAATTGACTATAAAGGGCAATAACTCCTAAAGGGGTCAACTGACCATTTCCGTCAAGTTGACTTATTTGTAAATCTTACTTTGCTGAACATTATTCCTGTTTACAGTGTATCTCTATCTATAATAATATTCAAGATAATAACCAAAAACAGCAAAATTTCCTTAAAATTACCAATTCAGGGGCAGCAACCCAACAACAGGTTGTCTGATTCATCTGAAAATTTCAGGGCAGATAGATCTTGACCTGATAAACAATATTACCCCATGTCAGATTTGCTCTAAATGCTTTGGTTTTTAAGTTATAAGCCAAAAACTGCATTTGACCCCTATGTTCTATTTTTAGCAATGGCGACCATGTTTGTTGATAGATCATAACTTCGGATATAATTTACAAACTAAATACCCTAAGGAACATTCAATTAAAGTTTGGAAGTATTTGGCCCAGTAGTTTCAGAGGAGAAGATTTTTGTAAAAGATTACTAAGATTTACGAAAAATGGTTAAAAATTGACTATAAAGGGCTATAACTCCTAAAGGGGTCAACTGACCATTTCCGTCATGTTGACTTATTTGTAAATCTTACTTTGCTGAACATTATTGCTGTTTACAGTTTATCTCTATCTATAATAATATTCAAGATAATAACCAAAAACAGCAAAATTTCTTTAAAATTACCAATTCAGGGGCAGTAACCCAACAACAGGTTGTCTGATTCATCTGAAAATTTCAGGGCAGATAGATCTTGACCTGATAAACAATATTATCCCATGTCAGATTTGCTCTAAATGCTTTGGTTTTTGAGTTATAAGCCAAAAACTGCACTTGACCCCTATGTTCTATTTTTAGCAATGGCGACCATGTTTGTTGATAGATCACAACTTCTGATACAATTTACAAACTAGATACCCTAAGGAACATTCAGTTAAAGTTTGGAAGTATTTGGCCCAGTATTTTCAGAGGAGAAGATTTTTGTAAAAGATTACTAAGATTTACGAAAAATGGTTAAAAATTGACTATAAAGGGCAATAACTCCTAAAGGGGTCAACTGACCATTTCCGTCAAGTTGACTTATTTGTAAATCTTACTTTGCTGAACATTATTCCTGTTTACAGTGTATCTCTATCTATAATAATATTCAAGATAATAACCAAAAACAGCAAAATTTCCTTAAAATTACCAATTCAGGGGCAGCAACCCAACAACAGGTTGTCTGATTCATCTGAAAATTTCAGGGCAGATAGATCTTGACCTGATAAACAATATTACCCCATGTCAGATTTGCTCTAAATGCTTTGGTTTTTAAGTTATAAGCCAAAAACTGCATTTGACCCCTATGTTCTATTTTTAGCAATGGCGACCATGTTTGTTGATAGATCATAACTTCGGATATAATTTACAAACTAAATACCCTAAGGAACATTCAATTAAAGTTTGGAAGTATTTGGCCCAGTAGTTTCAGAGGAGAAGATTTTTGTAAAAGATTACTAAGATTTACAAAAAATGGTTAAAAATTGACTATAAAGGGCAATAACTCCTAAAGGGGTCAACTGACCATTTCCGTCATGTTGACTTATTTGTAAATCTTACTTTGCTGAACATTATTGCTGTTTACAGTTTATCTCTATCTATAATAATATTCAAGATAATAACCAAAAACAGCAAAATTTCCTTAAAATTACCAATTCAGGGGCAGCAACCCAACAATGGGTTGTCTGATTCATCTGAAAATTTCAGGGCAGATAGATCTAGACCTGATAAACAATATAACCCCCATGTCAGATTTGCTCTAAATGCTTTGGTTTTTGAGTTATAAGCCAAAAACTGCATTTGACCCCTATGTTCTATTTTTAGCAATGGCGACCATGTTTGTTGATAGATCAAAACTTCGGATACAATTTATAAATAAGATACCCTAAGGAACATTCAGTTAAAGTTTGAAAGTATTTGGCACAGTAGTTTCAGAGGAGAAGATTCTTGAAATAGTTTACGACGACAGACGACGACGACAGACGACGGACGACAGACGACGGACGACGACGGACGCCAAGTGATGGCATAAGCTCACTTGTCCCTTCGGGACAGGTGACCTAAAAATGTGACATAGCTCATTCACCCATAACATTAAACTTAAACAGTCAATTATGTAATTAATTATCAATAATGTAATTTTTTTAACTATTTTTAGTTTTTTAAACATGAAATTTTGAGGAACTAGAATATGGGTGTATACAGGTCAAATACTTAACTTTAAATACCAAGATGGATCATAAACAGGTCTCAGTGAGTAAATATATAGATTACAATTACATAAAATGGAGTTAGTTGAGAGGTTTGCTATGTGACCTGTAGAGATTAACATCTATCAAATTCTTCATTCATTGCTGACTTACCAATTTACTAAATGTAGCTAATATAATGGTTTGTTCTCTTTTGTTTCCTTGGTAAAATGCTATTTCTTCACTGAAATATAACAAAGATTTCAATGGTTACACCTTCCTTACCAAGGTATTGTTGTGTTCTATTTCTACGGGACTATACAGGGAAACAGAATATCATTTGATGTCAGATGCAATTTATACAGAATTAATTTACAGAAAAGTAGTTTTAGACAGCTACTTATGAATGTCATTTTTAACTGTTTTGTACATGTAGTAATGGGATGTATTCAAGCTAGACTGATTATCTCACACAAAAAACACTTCAGTGTTATTTTTTTTCTTGAATTGTTGAATTTGTAGCTTTTTCTTTCTACTACAGTTACAATGACAATCAGTAAGGAAACAAAATTATTTCTACTACAAGAAATCTTTTCGAGGGTTTTGGTTATAATTATGTTTTCAGAATGGTCTTAAAACTGGTTACCTGTTAGTTATCAATCTGGTATTAACATATCTGTATTCTCCCTCTAACTTTTGTTCTTGCATGGTAAACTTTCCAATAGGTCGCCGTAATCTATAGAAAAGAGAGAAGAACTATTATAGTCACAAAGTATACTCATAGGGCTCTTCATAGCTTGCTATTCAGTGTGAGCCAAGGCTCTGTGTAGAAGGTTGTACCTTTACCTATAATGGTTTACTTTTATAAATTATTATTTGGATGGAGAGTTGTCTCATTGGCACTCATACCATGTCTTCTTATATCCATCATACATGAAACATGAAACAAATAATTTTGATAATCATACTTGAATATAGATATAATGTAATCAACAAAATTTTCAGCTTTAAGTCAAATCCATACAAGATCTAGAGCCATAAGAATATAAGTAAATAAATAGGGAACGTGTCATGGAACACAGATGGTGCCCCCACTTGCATATAACATCATAAAGGGACATAATTTAAGAAGAGTAAAGGTGACGATACACAAATTTTAACTTAATCTGTGTTTTTTGGTAGTTAGCATTGTGTATAAGTTTCATAACATTTGGATGAAGCAAGCTAGTACAATAATGGAAACCAATTTCGGGAAGTATTGATGGATGTAAATTTATATGTCGAGACTCTCGTCCCCCAACACACACGTTTCTTTTACTTCACAGAATAAACATTTAAGACCATGATGACTGGTCATTATAAATATAATACAATTTAAGTTCTAAATAGACAGGATAAACTTATAAATGGCAAACAAAAATGTAACAAAATCATTGTTTATTCTCCGGTAAAGGACTGGCAGTTGTACAATACATTGTTAAGATAAGTCAATAAACTTCTCAATATTTATACACAGCAGCTAAACCTTAAAATAAATTACCTTGTTAAGATTAGTCCTGAAACTGCTAAATATCCTAGCATAGTTGCTGGACCCTGAAATAAAATAATATAAAATCTAAGGTTTAAACTTAGTAATCCATATAAGGATTTAGATCAAATCAAAAGTAAATAACACTTCCTAAATGTACATATTCTTCAAAATAGAATGAAATTTTAAGCATGTAAATAATCCTAAGAATGAAAATACTGATTAGAGCTTGAAAGTAACCAAAACAACATTTTAGACTAAATTTGACAAAATGGACAATTATAATTATATTAATACCCAATTATTAATTTTTTTCTGTTATCTTGTTTACACATTTTTCCTGTTCTGTAAAAAATGCTTTATCCATTTCCTTTCTCAATTTTATTTATCCAAGTAACTTAATTTTCTATTTTAAAACATTTTATGTTATTCAATCAAAGCCTTAAAGGCTGTAAAAGCAATTGCTGTCATGTTAATGTTTGGGGACTTTTATTTTTCATCCACATATATATAATTATTAAACCTGACATGAGTGTTGTCTAGTTAGAAGTAAGAAGGTTTTAACTTTATATAAATAAAAGACTTTAGCAGAAAGTCATTTTTAATAGGTTTTATATTTCACAAGGAGACAACACGTTTACCAGGCTAAAGTTGGGGTCAAATATACATGTGCTGAAACATGTAACTCAAAAAGAAATCATCATGGATTATCCCCTGGTAGTGTTTGTAACTGGGCAATAATTTCCTTTATTGATTTAATTTTAACAATTTTCATTATTAATTTACATTTAACCATTAACACAAATGATTAAGTTAAAACATTTCAACTTTCCAGACGCAAATGTTAAAAAACGGGAAAGAAATAAAATATCTTACAAGACATAAACATGTAAAGAATAAATATATATTTCAGCTTAATAAAAATATTTTCATAATGGTACATTTTGTACTTTGTCATCATTTTTAAAACTAAGTTCCAAACATTATTGCTCAGTTGATATACATGTATGTCCTTCTGATGCGGTACGAGCACAGGCACTTGTTTCTATCCAAAATAGTTTTATATGGATAGCCGACCTTCCTATGGATAGAAACAAGTGCATGTGGGTACGAGATAACTATAATTCTCATGCAATCCCGAAAGGGGGGGGGGGGGGGGGGTCATCACAGACAAACATGACATTAAATCGTTATCACTGATGTATTGTTTAGGGCCAGTTGAAGGACGCCTCCGGGTGCGGGAATTTTTCGCTGCATTGAAGACCTGTTGGTGAATTTCTGCTGTTGTATGTTTTTCTATGGTCGGGTTGTTGTCTCTTTGACACATTCCCCATTTCCATTCTCAATTTTATTATACGAACAAGAACAAACAGCTCTACGTTGCTTTGACATTTATCAATTTTCAGGAAACATTGCGAAAAATGATCTTCAATATTTCGAAAACATGTGAAATAAAATTGCTAACACGGTGGACCGTCGAGTGTCAACAAACGTAGTAGACTTGTTCACTGAAAAGACGAGGATAATGGTTTCATCTGACATTTGTTATGCATTCCCAGTTTTGATCATGATATTTAAAAAGACGTACTTTTTTTCAATCTATGTAACTAGAAAGTTCCAAATTGAAATATCTCTTCATCTGGACCAACTTGGCATCTACTACGTTTGGACGGGTCCATTTCTTTAGTAAGGTGATCGATAAATATTACGGAGTTTGACAGAAAAGGAAAACGAACTTATTGTTATGTGTTTTCAACAAGGGTTTCGTTCCGCTAAATTATTTGCGCAAACAAAGTTTGTCTATTTTTAGATTACAGGTAATCATTTGACACTACGCATTAACCTGTGTAGTGATTTTGATTTTACGATAAATGTATGAATGAACGATAATTTTATGAATGAACAAGAGCACCTGACCTCTTAAAGAAACACAAATTAAACATATAAAACCATATTTAATAGGAAATAATTCAGTTAAATTTTCAATACTAAATCAACAACTGAAATGAATCCATATTTTGTTGAAACATCGTACGAACGGCGGAAAACGGAATCGCAGTTATAAAAATGTACTTTTTTTCACTTGGACTTCTATGTTATTTGATAGTCAAACGGTTGACCCTTTAAATACAAAAATACATCTACAAAAACATATTCTGAAACTTCTTAAATCCACTAACGTTTTTTTAAAGTTTCAAGCTATGTATTGCATTAGAAAACATACATAGGTGTTAAAGAATGACAGACCAGGAGCCTGTTTAACAAAATACTATGGCTTGATATGGGCGGAGTCTATGATCTGGGTCACAAAGATGGCCATATGCGATAGCATAAAAGCAATTGCTTTAAAAAATGTATTCCAAATTAAAATATGCTCACATAAAACTGATTTTAAATTTCAGACAGTTCTGATTTATAGTTCCTGAGAAAAGTGCAACCAAAATTTGAAGGAAATAACAGAAGAAGATGGAGAGATGAAAATCAGTAAACCTCCTCCTTTCAGAGAAGGGGCTTAATATAAATTACCTGTGCTCCAATACTACCAGTCAACTTTATTGTGTATAATCCTACATCCAGTAAAGGCTGAAAATATAAAATATCTTTTTAGATTTATCATAAGCTGTTAAAGGGGTATTAGCTATCAAACTCATGTTCACCCAACTTAATAAAATTCTTATATTTGATTAAAAACACACTAAAACTTAAATCCAAATTACAAAAATTATAAAAAGAACAATTAACAATGCATGGAGTTGATAAAGTGTATCAGCATTTCATGTGTATTTTCATCTAGACAGTAATTTATGATATCTGACCCTTTACCTTATTCAGATTGGAGTATTACTCACCCTCACTATAATAGAACTTGTGTACAGCCAGAGCGAGTTACTGACCTTTAACTTACTTGTAAAATGTTTTACTCTCTAAAAATATTAAAGGAACTTCTCTTCATCCTAAGTGAGTAACTGATTTTTACCTTACTCAGATTAGAGTATAACTCTCCAACAGCATCACAGAACTTTTCTACATCCTAAGTGAGTAACTGATTCTTACCTTACTCAGATTAGAGTATAATTCTCCAACAGCATTACAGAACTTTTCTAAATCCTGAGTGAGTAACTGATTCTTACCTTACTCATAATAGAGTATAACTCTCCAACAGCATCACAGAACTTTTCTACATCCTAAGTGAGTAACTGATTCTTACCTTACTCAGATTAGAGTATAACTCTCCAACAGCATCACAGAACTTTTCTAAATCCTGAGTGAGTAACTGATTCTTACCTTACTCATAATAGAGTATAACTCTCCAACAGCATCACAGAACTTTTCTACATCCTAAGTGAGTAACTGACTCTTACCTTACTCAGATTAGAGTATAACTCTCCAACAGCATCACAGAACTTTTCTACATCCTTAGTGAGTAACTGACTCTTACCTTACTCAGATTAGAGTATAACTCTCCAACAGCATTACAGAACTTTTCTACATCCTGTGTGAGTAACTGATTCTTACCTTACTCAGATTAGAGTATAACTCTCCAACAGCATTACAGAACTTTTCTACATCCTGTGTGAGTAACTGATTCTTACCTTACTCATAATAGAGTATAACTCTCCAACAGCATTACAGAACTTTTCTAAATCCTGAGTGAGTAACTGATTCTTACCTTACTCAGATTAGAGTATAACTCTCCAACAGCATTACAGAACTTTTCTACATCCTGTGTGAGTAACTGATTCTTACCTTACTCATAATAGAGTATAACTCTCCAACAGCATTACAGAACTTTTCTAAATCCTGAGTGAGTAACTGATTCTTACCTTACTCAGATTAGAGTATAACTCTCCAACCCCATCACAGAACTTTTCTACATCCTGAGTGAGTAACTGACTCTTACCTTACTCAGATTAGAGTATAACTCTCCAACCCCATCACAGAACTTTTCTACATCCTGAGTGAGTAACTGACCCTTACCTTACTCAGATTAGAGTATAACTCTCCAACAGCATCACAGAACTTTTCTACATCCTGTGTGAGTAACTGATCAGCATTAGATATTCTGTTATCTAAATTACTCATTTTATAGTAGGTAAACCCCCTGAAATTAAATTATTTTCATATTATTATCTGATATTTAGTTCAATGAAAATCCTTACATATATATATCAATATATTTCATCTCATATTTACAATTTCAAGTCTTTAAATGTATAGGTAAATAGATTGGTGTTTACGCCACTTTCAGCATTATTGTCTATTTCATAGCGGTCAGCTTGTATTGGTGGAGGAAGCCAGAATGCCCAGAGAATCACAGTAACGGTCAGCTTGTATTGTTGGAGGTAGCCAGATTGTCCAGAGAATCACAGACTTCTTGTAAGAAAACTGACAAGCCTAGTCAATTAAGATTGGAATTGAATGCAGAGTTTTAAATAAACAACCTGAAGTGTTGACAGTCTACTGAGTTTAGACTCTTTTTGTAGTTTAAGATAACCTAAAATCTAATTAACCTTTGCTGGGGTCTAAACATAGTTGTGAATAATTCTCAAAGATGATCAACGTTCTAGCATGTAGGTAGAGTTGTGTACAGCATAACATCAGGCCACATCATTAAAAAATGTTATCAAGGCATAACAAACACATTTCAACATTGTTCAAGGTGTTGTCATGGCAACTTTAATATTTATGGTAAATGAATATATCTTAACGATTTTTAATATACCTAACATCTTCTAGTATCATCCCTTAAAACTATATGAATTGCTTTCTCAGTGCATCATAAATTGGTGTCTTTGGATTGATTCTTGGATTCAGCCTTAACCTTTTAAGGTCATAGTTTAATTTACCTTAAGTATTTATCATATAAGTGTTGAGACAGGTTTGTTCTAAATCTCAGCTTCAACTCATTTAAACCATACTGAAATGGAAATATAACAGTGACATGTCTACTGCATATATGTTCATCCTGGGAAAATAACCCTGTCACAGTTGTTCTTGTGACACAATAGAAAGAATATCATTTCTTATGATATATTCAATATTTTCAATTAACATCTATTTACAATCCAACATACTTACCTCTATCATATTTATACAATATCTTAAACATTCAGTGTTTAACCTATATATTTTAAAAGAAACATTTCATTTTTGGTTAAATTTATCAAGAAAACTGGCGAATGACATATACTAGAACAAATAACTGGAATATATTATACAAATCGTATTCAATATAACTCCATACCAGATAACTGTATGAAACGACCTGTAAACATTAGGTTTAAAAATGAAAAAAGATATAAGAAAAAGGAATAAATTAGGTGCCAGAGAAGACAACTTGATAGTTATTGACGGACTAAACAACATAATCTTTAATTAGTAAATATAAACCTTACCTTCAGCATGTTGTTTACAACTGATATCTACAACACAAAACAACATAGTTATATCAATATATCTTACATATGATTACAGTGACTTCATACATTATCTATTATATATCAATATCTTAATAGGTTTATATCACATTTGATTATGTACAGTGACTTCCTATCTATTAAGTATCAATATCTTAATTGGTTTATGTTTCTTTATTCCAATTCTCAAGCACCTACAATCATGTAAAATGTCTAATTCCTATGTCTGCTTTAAGAGGCAAATGACCTATAATATCAACATGGTATTTTTAAAAACAAAATATATTTTAAGAGATTTCATATGTAATATATCTGTATAACTTTTCAATGGTATGGGAGCGCACATCAAGTAAAAATATTACAATCCAGGAATTATTTTTCCCCCCTCCTTTTATCTTCCATCAGTACAAGTTTCATTCCGATCCGGTTACAACCTGTGTGATCTTTGTTTTGCTTATAATATATGCCTTAGTTGCATTGGAGAAATTTCCTCTTTACAGAGAACTTGAGCTGACCATACGCTTTTGTTGAGGTTAATCTTTCTCAATTATAAGTTTTCTGTAAAGTGATTCATAGACATTGTTTAATATTTTATCAGGATCTTAATTGAGCTATGTTTATATTCACATATAGTTTTTGATATCTTTTTCTTTGTAATCATCAAAAGCATGGCACAGATGAAAGGAGTAGGTTCAATAAAACCCCTTTTTGGCCCCAAAATATAGCAGTTTTACAAAATTGTTAAAATGTAAACTATTAAGTTATTTTTGGACATTAGAATGGTTCTGCTACATAAATATGAGCTGTTTTTGACAATATAATGCACAGATGTCGGATACTAGCACCATTAAGTCATGCTAAATTACTGAAATCTTCACAATTCTAGCATTTTAGTTAAATTTTAGACGGTTTCCGTGTAAAACAAAAGTGGCAGCATTCGTGTTCATCCTTGATATTGGAATGTAAGTTGTATTTGATGATAATACATAACATATACAAAGGTTGGGGATGAACACGGATGCGGCCACTTTCAATTTTGACAAAAACCATCTGAAAAGTGACATTTTTCTGCATATTTGGTAGATTTTTCATATTTGAGCTTGAATCAGAGCGTTTATAATGACTTTTTCAGTTAAAATCTTTCACATAAACTAATTGAATCAAATGAAATAGACACTTAAGTGTTTAAAAAGTGGTCAAAATCTTTTGTCAGATGAAACTGAAATTTGAGGCCAAAATCGGTCCTTACCAGACCTACTCCTTTGTATGAATACTTTCCAATGGTATTGCATAAACTCATTATAGATACCAGGACTAAAATTTGATATTGTAGAATTTTTATTCATGGCAAGGAAAAACCTGTACAATTATTATTTATGGCATTACATAGATAAATTTGTTAACTCACTCACCAATGGCATTGCGTAGATAAATTTGTATAGATGAACTTTGAATAAGGACATATCTCTTCCAATAATAGCACTGTAAAACAAAAACATAAAAGAGTAAAATAAATGAACTACATAATAGAGTACATGTAGCACCATTGAATATTTATTTATATCATGATTTCAAACTCAACATAGTTAAAGTTGTATGATACAATAAACTTAATATGTTGTACAATGTCTCTTGAACATAGACCATCTTCTATATTATTTTAATGAATAATTCAAATAAATTTCACCTTTGTGTTACTGCAAAGCAGTTTAAACAAGAATGTATACATGTATGTCCCACTTGCCCAATCATTTTCTATGTTCAGTCGACCATGAAATTAGGATCAAAACTCTAATTTGGCTTTTAATTTAAAATTAGAAAGATCATATCAGATGAAATAGGTGTACTAAGTTTCAAGTTGACTGGACAGTAAAACTATATTGACCAAAACTTTAATGAGAAGTGGGACAGATGGATAGAAAAAAGAACAGAGGCACTGATCAAAAAGCATAAAGCACCTAGGTGGGGCATTATAAAACACTCATCTCCCAAATCAATAATGTTATCTGATTTCCAATCCAATGTCATCACATTTAGCTGTAGTGATGTTGTGTAATATACTTATGTTCTGTAAGATGAGATGTAAGTCACACCCACCTTTCTATAGATGTACCGTTCTGTATCATCCAAACGTCTGCATACGTTCTGGCTATTAATGACGCTGCTACTAAAGTCATGTAAAATGCCTGAAAGTATAAAACATAAAGTAAAAGTTAAACCTTTTTCAAATGATTTTTATAGTTTGTTCTTACGTTGTTCTGTTACACCACTGCCCCAGATTGGGGTAAGGGTTTAGCACCAACAAACAAGTTTAACCCTGTATGTGCCTTTCCTAAGTTAAGAGTCTGTAATACTATGGTTGTCGGTTGTTGCAGTATATCAGATCTGTTTTACATTCATTGTTTTGTCCATAAATGTGGGTGTAAGTTTTCTGCTTTGAATTTTTATATATTTTTTATAACTGACTATGCAATATGGGATTTGTTCATTGTATATTTCAGGCTACCCAGATTTAGGTCTATAAAACTTGGAGTGTTTCAAACATAGCTAATTCAATATCTTATCATGCTTATTTGTTTTACTTAAAAGTTATCTTTGAGAGTTTTAAGACAATGGTAAAAACTCACCTCTTTTGTTACCCATCCTGGTATAAGAATTTTTAGTAAGGACCATAGCCTCCTGAAAAAATAAACAAAGTTGTAATTATTAATAACTTAAATAGCATTTCAATAAATGAATGTGATACACTAGCTTTATCAAATACTACTGTAGATTTCGTTTTTTAACACGTTATAACATTGTATAAAAGTAATCATTATAATAGACTATTTTCATACTACAGAATTTATAATTTTTCGATAGGTTACATACTGTGTGGTAGGATATCCTGCAACTATGTCAAGAAACATAAACCGGTAAAATAAAGCTTTCAATCATTACAATCTTAATAAAAAAATTACCGTAACTGTTTTCTATACATGACAAAATCATCAGAAAACTGCAGTCTTTTTTTGCAGTCCAAATTGCACTGATTGTGTATTGATTTGACTTCTTTTGGTTGTTCTTACCTGACCATGTATATTGTACCAGATGTCTTAACACAAATAAAGTAACCAGACAAAAAATAATAAAATCTGGAGTCAAAAGTGGGTAATAAATTATGTTTTTTTCTGACAATTGTTGCAGCTGTAGGAAAAGGACAGGCAAGGTGTATTTTTAGTTTTGATACTTTTTGCAATTGTTGGAAAAGGACAGGCAAGGTAAATGTATTTTGTGTTTTGTTTAGGACACTTATTGTGATTTTAGGAAAAGTGCAGACACTGTGATGTTTTTTTTCTGACATTTGTTGCGATTGTAGGCAAAGAGCTGACAAGGTGCATGTACGTTTTTCAGCCACTTAAATTGCGATTGAAAAGAGCATGTATTTTATGTTTTCTTCAGACACTTAGTTTGTATATCTCATATGTCGAGCTCTAAAGCATAAAAATATACAATGATATACAATAACTTTAATAGAAGATGTCAACATTAATAGTAGACATCAAGACATGATAGCCCTACGAAATTCATAGGGAGCCACCATGTTACAGTGTTATACCCATCATATTGTCAATTATTTGCCTGGGGTGCAATACATTCATATGATATACAAACATTGTACATATACAGCTACATTTAAAAATGATTTACAAAACCTTATAACACAAAACTCACTTGAAGAAATCAAGATCTACTGCAGCTCTTTCTTTTTTACCTCCAGTCTGAAAAATGGAAAGTTTCTTGAATCATCTGCCAATAATCACTGAACACAAGCAATCACAGTTTTACATGTCTATGCATGTAATAATATGGAAAGCTGCTCTTTTAATAACACCAGATAACATACACTGTGTATAATAATTATGGATAAAAGATCCTATTTTCATGCAATTACACCAAACAACAAATACATTTGACATATATAAACTACATGTTATGGTAAAAAAAAACACATGAAGGCTTCTTATTCAAAGACAACATACCTCATGTATAACAACTTTAATTTCTGGTTCTTCAGCTCTGTCAAATATAAAAAGTATACAAAATAAATAAATATTAACTAACATGACTAATATATGAATCTATACTATTAAACAAGAAGACCTCATTTTGTGTGTTGCTTCTCTTCCTTCCATGATAAATTATCCATCATGCCTCTGTGTTCATTAGGTAACATGCATAGTTGTATTTGTCATCCATTCTTATGATTATTCAGGTTGAGTTATTTTTTGAGAAAAACTATAAAAAAGGGGTCCGGATATGATTCCGTCATCAGACTGACTTTTAGTCATTGATAAGACTTCCGGTTTGAAACATGCATAAGTACAACCAATCGTATGATAGTTAACAAAAATGAAAAATAAATAAGCCAATCAGAGCGTTCTTCATATCATGGTGTTTAGATCCCAAGAACCACAACTATTATACCTCCTTGGAGAGGACAAATATTTTTCGCGTTTATCTACATGTAAATTGCTACTATCATGACTATATACTACTTTAATATATAGAGACTCGCTGTATTCTGTTTTCTGTGAATGTTTAATTTACTATTTAAGGGGTCATACCCGTTGCATATATATATTAAAATAAGTAAAACATGTGGAAACAAGAATGTGTCCATAGTACACAGATGCCACATTGGCACTATATTTTCTAAGTTCCTAGTTGATTGGACTTCAACTTCATCAAAAACTACTTTGACCAAAAACTTTAACCTGAAGCGGGACAGACGAACGGAAGGATGAATGCACGGATGCACAGACTTGAAAACATAATGCCCAATAATGAGGCATACCAATTTAATGTTGAAATTGAAAGTAGTGATTTGGCAAAAATGAAAGTAGGGTAGAGATTAGAGGGAGGCAGGACCTTTTTTGGGACCTCGGGATCGAGTGTTTTTAAGCTCGGGATTTGAGGATTGATCCTAATGGGATCCAGGAATATATTTTTTGATTTCTGAATTTCGGTATATAAATTTCTTTAAATTCTGTATCTCGGGATTTCATGTTTTTAGCCCGGGATTTTGGGACCCTCCGATCACCCCTCAAAAGTTGGTCTTAGTTATTTATACAAGATTCACATCCTACCATTGGCATGTTAATAAGTCTCTTAAAAGAAAAAAGCACTGATGGATTGTTCTAGAAGCATATTTTATTAGACTAATAATGGTCTATATATAAGCAGTTACATTTATTTCATGTTTGAAGCGGTGTAAATTTTTGATTTAATTTGACTTTTACAAAAAGATGCATTGTAGCAAAGGAGAAGAATAATTGTGGTCTGAGGCCAGAAACAGGAAAATAATTGAATTTAACAGAAAGGAAACAAATATCGGACTTTGGAAAAAGGGAGAAGGCTTTTGATACCTTTTATGAAATTCCCCATACCTAATATCTTTTACAAAAAATAATTCTACAACAGTTCACCAGCTGTATATGCCCGATTTCGCGGGTGTGTTCTAGCATGATTGAATACTCAACAAAATTTATTTACATTCCAACTACAATTAAGATTAACTTAACTACTTTATACAAAAAAACTTATGTACATGTATACAGCAGTGAGTCTTGACTCAATCAGTATTAATTGCAGTTCGAAAATTTGTAAAATATAACATGATTTAGTTTATAATGCATTTTGTCTAAATTGCAAATGCCTGCAGGGACTGTTTATCTTCACAAGCCAAGGGTTAAAATCCAGTCCCCTTCTCACCATTCATGATGGATTAAGATAGAATTTCAGAGACACGATATAAAAAAGAAGATGTGGTATGATTTCCAATGAGACAACTGTCAAGAAGACACCAAAATGACACAGACATTAACAACTATAGGTCACCGTACCGCCTTCAACAATGAGCAAAGCACATACTGCATAGTCAGCTATAAAAGACCCTGATTATAAAGACAATGTAAAACAATTCAAATGACGTATTGATTTCTATCATTGTTGTCTATTGGTCGCAGTTCGGTCAGTTGTAACTGGTTGTATCATGCTAATCAAAAGTTATCCTTAAGATGACCATGTGAAAATGAGAAAATATAAATAAGTAATTGCCACATGTAAAGAATAATGGTATTTGGTGACCATTTTAATGTTCTTGCTGCCATTGGTAAAGAATGATGATGTTGGAATGTGCATGACTTTTATCCTCTGATATACATGATATATGGCGCAGCATATAATCAACAAGAATGTGTCCATAGTAGACGGATGCCCCACTCGCACTTTCATTTTACATGTTCAGTGGACCGTGAAATTGGAATCAATACTTTAATTTGGCATTAAAATTAGAAAGATCATATCATAGAGAACATGTATACTAAGTTTCAAGTTGATTGGACTTCAACTTCATCAAAAACTACCTTGACCAAAAACTTTAACCTGAAGCGGGACGAACGGACAAACGAACGGACGGACGAAAAGAGGCACAGACCAGAAAACATAATGCCCCTTCTATCGTAGGTGGGGCATAAAAATGTTGGCTTAATCTGTCAAGGGTATAGAGAAGGGGACTGATCATAACTCTTGGCTAGCAAAGATGGGGACTTTAAGTTTGAATGTAGAAGGTATTGTAAGTCCCTTGAGGGCAAATCAGTGTTCTAGCTACAAAGTTTGAACAGGGCACAGCGCCTGCTCTTTTTTATTGATGCCCTTGCCTTTTTTCTGTTGTTTCCCTTGCAACATGCTGTTTTTATGGCAAAAATCTCGGCATTTTTGCCTTTGAAATACCGGCAAATTCGTAATTCTTTCATGAACAGGAAGTTCAGCTAGCTGTGTTCAATTAAGTGACCCATTAAGTGCATGGCTTAACTTGATAGCTTTGGTGTCAAACACATTGTTAATTAAACCAAGTACATTTACCTTAGTTTTAGGTCATACATAATTTGTATAGTTCAAAAACGTTTGACAAAAAAAAATAGTTACTTCCCCTTTTTTATCACCTTTCACAATATTCTTCTCAAGTTCATGAAGTTTATATTCTTTTCGAAATTATTTTTTAATTTATAACCAATTAAGCATGTTAAGTGCTAATGCATATCAGAACATTACTTTTAAATATTTTTACCTTTAAACATTTATATAATAAATTATTTTGAAAACAATTTTTTAAATCTTTACTTTCATTAAATGATTTATCAAGTGCATTGAAGTACTAATTTGAACACAAATATTATAAGAGATTTTACTTTTGAAACCTGCAGTGAACACTGATTTAGCCAATTTCACGGTAAGAAACAGTCAACTTAAATCAGGTGTAAATGAAAGTATACATATAATGACCATATCATCAAAGTTATACAGAGAGGATTTTGTCTAAAGTATTGAATATTTTTACCCTAATTTAACTGAAACTTGATTATACCATAGTGTCTGAGTTATATGAGGCTTAATTATTTGCCCTTTTTTCAATGACATTTATGCATAAAATTGCCCCTTTTATGACTAGAACCCTGCCCTTTTCAAATTCTGGCTAGAACACTGGTAATGAAGTGTGTTGTTGTAATGCCTGTGATTCATTGGATGCACACTTACATACACAAAATTGAGAATGGAAGTAAATGTATGTACATGAATTGGTATTTTGGTAAAAGGACATTATTTTGTCAATATAGATAATGATAAATAAACATGCAGACATCTTATAATTTGGGTATTTCACATCCAATTTTTATGGTACATGTAATTTATTCTATCATATAACCAGATGCTCTGCAGGGCGCAGCTTTATACGACTGCAGAGGTTGAACCCTGAACGGTTGGGGCAAGTATGGACACAACATTCAAGCTGGATTCAGCTCTAAATTTGGATTGTGATTAAATAGTTGACACAGCATAGGTTTCTGACACAGAATGAATGTGGTCTAATGAACTTAAAAAAAAATTTTGCCTTTGAGCAATTCACTATGCTGTTGAATATTAATCCTCTCAAAAAAATGTTTGAAGAAATTTTCTTTTTATTTATGAAATCTGAAATGAAAAAAATTGACCCCCCAATTTTTTTTTTACATCCCCCTTTCCCTTATTTCAAAACTGATCTCAATTCAAATTTCTAATGAAGTTTGCAACAATAACTACTCATTTAAATACATCATAAAATATTAAAATGTAAAAAAGTGCTTGTTATTACTGAATGGTAAAGATTGTTTTAATCTATCAGTTGGTAGTAAAAGTGAATATACATTGTATATTGTATAAAACAATGATTTAAGTTGATTCAACTACTATTCTGGACAAAGAAAGATAACTCCAATTGAAATCCAATTGGATTTTCTTGCTATTGCACAATATTGTGCAATTAGATATTTCTTGCTATTGTGCAATACTGTGCAATTGAAAATATTTGCTATTGCACAATACTGTGCAATTGAAGATTTCTTGCTATTGCACAATAATGTGCAATTGAAGATTTCTTGCTATTGCTGAATACTGTGCAATTGAAAATTTCTTGCTATTGCACAATACTTAATATAATAATTTTGGATCCTGATTTGGACCAACTTGAAAACTGGGCCCATAATCAAAAATCTAAGTACATGTTTAGATTCAGCATATCAAAGAGACCCAAGAATTCAATTTTTGTTAAAATCTAACTTAGTTTAATTTTGGACCCTTTGGACTTTAATGTAGACCAATTTTAAAACAGGACCAAAAATTAAGAATCTACATACACAGTTAGATTTGGCATATCAAAGAACCCCAATTATTCAATTTTTGATGAAATCAAACAAAGTTTAATTTTGGACCCCAATTTGGACCAACTTGAAAACTGGCCCAATAATAAAAAATCTAAGTACATTTTTAGATTCAGCATATCAAAGAACCCCAAGGATTGAATTTTTGTTAAAATCAAACTAAGTTTAATTTTGGACCCTTTGGACCTTAATGTAGACCAATTTGAAAACGGGACCAAAAGTTAAGAATCTACATACACAGTCATGACAGTTAGATTCGGGATATCAAAGAACCCCAATTATTCAATTTTTGATGAAATCAAACAAAGTTTAATTTTGGACCCTTTGGGCCCTTTATTCCTAAACTGTTGGGACCAAAACTCCCAAAATCAATACCAACCTTCCTTTTATGGTCTTAAACCTTGTGTTTAAATTTCATAGATTTCTATTTACTTTTACTAAAGTTATGGTGCGAAAACCAAGAAAAATGCTTATTTGGGTCCCTTTTTGGCTCCTAATTCCTAAACTGTTGTGACCAAAACTCCCAAAATCAATACCAACCTTCCTTTTGTGGTCATAAACATTGTGTTCAAATTTCATTGATTTCTATTTACTTAAACTAAAGTAATTGTGCGAAAACCAAGAATAATGCTTATTTGGGCCCTTTTTTGGCCCCTAATTCCTAAACTGTTGGAACCAAAACTCCCAAAATCAATCCCAACCTTTATTTTGTGGTCATAAACCTTGTGTCAAAATTTCATAGATTTCTATTAACTTAAACTAAAGTTATAGTGCGAAAACCAAGAAAATGCTTATTTGGGCCCTTTTTGGCCCCTAATTCCTAAAATGTTGGGACCAAAACTCCCAAAATCAATCCCAACCTTCCTTTTGTGGTCATAAACCTTGTGTTAAAATTTCATAGATTTCTATTCACTTTTACTAAAGTTAGAGTGTGAAAACTAAAAGTATTCGGACGACGACGACGACGCCAACGTGATAGCAATATACGACGAAAAATTTTTCAAATTTTGCGGTCGTATAAAAATTGAACCCAATTTTTTTAATCACATCCCCCTTTCCCTTATTCCAAAACTAATCTCAATTAAAATTTCTAATGGAGTTTGCAACAATAACTACTCATTTAAATACATCATAAAATATTAAGATGTAAAAAAACTGCTTGTTATCACTGAATGGTAAAGATTATTTTAATTTATCAGTTGGTAGTAAAAAGTGAATATACATTGTATATTGTATATAACAAAGATTTAAGTTGATTCTGGACAAAGAAAGATAACTCCAATTAAAAAAAAATCTTGCTATTGCACAATATTTTGCAATTAGATATTTCTTGCTTACTATTCTGGACAAAGAAAGATAACTCAAATTAAAAAAAAATTTGCTATTTCACAATATTGTGCAATTAGATATTTCTTGCCATTGCGCAATACTGTGCAATTGAAAAGACTTGCTATTGCACAATACTTAATATAATAATTTTAGATCCTGATTTGGACCAACTTGAAAACTGGGCCCATAATAAAAAATCTAAGTACATTTTTGGATTCAGCATATCAAAGAACCCCAAGATTTCAATTTTTGTTAAAATCAGACTAAGTTTAATTTTGGACCCTTTGGACTTTAGTGTAGACCAATTTGAAAACAGGACCAAAAATGAAGAATCTACATACACAGTTAGATTTGGTATATCAAAGAACCCCATTTATTCAATTTTTGATGAAATCAAACAAAGTTTAATTTTGGACCCCGATTTGGACCAACTTGAAAACTGGGCCAATAATCAAGAATCTAAGTACATTTTTAGATTCAGCATATCAAAGAACCTAACTGATTCATTTTTTGTCAAAATCAAACTAAGTTTAATTTTGGACCCTTTGGACCTTAATGTAGACCAATTTGAAAACGGGACCAAAAGTTAAGAATCTACATACACAGTCATGACAGTTAGATTCGGCATATCAAAGAACCCCAATTATTCAATTTTGATGAAATCAAACAAAGTTTAATTTTGGACCCTTTGGGCCCCTTATTCTGTTGGGACCAAAACTCCCAAAATCAATACCAACCTTCCTTTTATGGTCATAAACCTTGTGTTTAAATTTCATAGATTTCTATTTACTTATACTAACGTTATGGTGCGAAAACCAAGAAAAATGCTTATTTGGGTCCCTTTTTGGCCCCTAATTCCTAAACTGTTGGGACCTAAACTCCCAAAATCAATACCAACCTTCCTTTTGTAGTCATTAACATTGTGTTTAAATTTCATTGATTTCTATTTACTTAAACTAAAGTTATTGTGCGAAAACCAAGAATAATGCTTATTTGGGCCCTTTTTTGGCCCTTAATTTCTAAACTGTTGGAACCAAAACTCCCAAAATCAATCCCAACCGTTCTTTTGTGGTCATAAACCTTGTGTCAAAATTTCATAGATTTCTATTCACTTAAACTAAAGTTATAGTGCGAAAACCAAGAAAATGCTTATTTGGGCCCTTTTTGGCTCCCAATTCCTAAAATGTTGGGACCAAAACTCCCAAAATCAATCCCAACCTTCCTTTTGTGGTCATAAACCTTGTGTTAAAATTTCATTGATTTCTATTCACTTTTACTTAAGTTAGAGTGCGAAAACTAAAAGTATTTGGACGACGACGACGCCAACGTGATAGCAATATACGACCAAAAAATTAAAATTTTTGCGGTCGTATAAAAATGATATACGACCACACAATTTTTTGCGGTCGATTATAAATATTGACTTTCACCTCTAAAGCTAACCAAACCTTTAAACAGATTTATTTTAGAAGGGATATACCTGTAGTTACAATGCTGTTGTTGGGTCATTAAAGTTGGCATATTTTGGTATTAATATTGATTAACAAGGATTGTTGCGTTGGAAATAAACACAAATGTTCTTCTTGTATCTTTTATGATGGTATAATAATAAAACCCAATAGCTTACAGGAGGGCGCATGCTTGATTTTCATTTGATGTAGTCCTTTGTTGATTTATGTATCATTATCATTTTTCTTAGTTTCTTTTGTTTCCTATTCTGACACAGGACTCAAGACTTTTTTTTTGTAATCCGAGTTTTAATGTGTGTATTGTAGAGTGTTTGTTTATTCTAAATTGGCTAGAGGTACATGTATAGGGGAGGTTTGAGATTTCACAAAACATATCTAACCCAACACATTTTTGTGCCTCTCCCAAGTCAAGAGCCTCAGGCCTTTGCTAGTCTAGTGTGTTTTTAATTTTAGTTCATTGATATGTTTTGGGGTTAACCCTTTCACCGATTGCTGCCCAGACAGAAGTTACTCTGAGACGATGGCTTCCCTGGCTACTATTACTCAAGTGGGAGATCTTCATAATAAATGTCAATAAAAACTTGTTTGTAGTTATTTGTGTATTTATTTCATTCACTAACACCATGTTCACAGTTTTGTTCATGTTTTGATAATTTTTTCTTCATAAAATATTCAAATTTTCAAATTTTCGGCATTATCTGGGTGAAATTCTCAAAATTCTGCTCTTAGACCCCAAATCGTAATTTTTAAACCCAAAACGGCAAAATTTTGAAAAATTTTATGAGGCTGTGCAAATTCCTCACACTGAACGATGTCCATTCCAAGTGTTTTGTACATAAAACTACATTTTACGTCAAAAAAGTATACTAGTTTGGCCTCAATTCTTCCATATTCTTTCAAAAAAAATGTTCCCTCATTTCAAATTCTCGTAAATTCCGTAAATTTCGTCTGATTTTGACACGGTTTTCAACAAACGGAAGCGCCATGTTTACACTTTCATCCAGGTATTCATCAAAGAAAGATAACTCATGTTTTCACTGTTTTGAGCGGGAAACATAAAAGAGGTATTCCGATCCCGTTAAAAACGGGACTCATCGTCAGCTGTCTGAAGCGTGAATCCCGGTAAACCGGGACTCATCGGCGAAAGGGTTAAGCATGTTATAATGTGTAATGTCCATTTTCAATGAACTAGAGGTAGTTGTTTTCATACATCTTTGCTATTTGTCCACCATTACTGGATATCACACAGGTTCCCGTAAAATTTGGACATCCTAATACGAAATATTTGACGTCACAATGAAAAGTGATTGTTGTATTACATCAATAGTTCAAGCGGACACATTATTATGTCAGCTGGAAAAACGATAAGGTGTATTATCAGGTCAAGACAACTGGCTCAGATTTTGAAATACAGAAAAGGTGTAATTAATCATGAAGCATCTCATTTTTTTTTTATGTAGAGTCTCTAGGCATTCGTGGTGATGGCTGTGGATTCTATGGATATTTTGACTGAAATATAAACGTTCTACTTTCTGACCTTTCAAAACATTGGACTTTGACACTGCTTTTTTCCGTGATTATTAAACATAACAGACTTAGATTTTTGAAAACGTTTGAAGGACATATATTTTATACCTGTTCTTTCGTTTCAAACCAATTTTTTTATACAAAAAGTAAGAAGCTACTGCAGCTACGGTTAAGATCGCCGACCTCTGCGGCGTGAGCTTGCTGAGCGCTGCCATATTTCACAAGATAAACTTCCGGTAATAAAGTTAACGATAGATGTCAACTCGGACCAAAGCTAACTGGGACCAATACCTCTCGGACCAGCTTTGAACACCCAAGGACAAGAAGCGTCAAGACGAGACAAGAAGAATAACTTAGCAACAAGAAGCGTCAAGAAGACTATTTATAGCGACAAGAAATTTAAAAAAAATCTTATTAAAATTACTTATTCAAAATGAATACATTAAAAAAATATGTATTAAATGTTGTTTTTATATATATATATATATAGGGGCAATAGTAAAGTGATAGGTCTATAGCAAGATTTTTTTTATATTGATACAAGAAATTTAACATTTGTCTTCAATTTGTTTTAATTGTCTTCAATCGATATTAAACTATGCATAGGCATAATCGTTTGAGGAGGTAATACACAAAATAAAATGATATGCAACTGAATATTCACGGTTTGATTACGTTTTCTTCTTGTTTGATTTCATTGTATTTCACAAATTATGTCTGTATTTTCTGGGCAATGATGCACAAATAATGCATTTTGAATGCATTCAGCTTATTATATATCAAACAAAGAAAGTGTTGAAAGAATTGTTACGAATTTACTGTTTAAGAATATAATAATAGTTCTACAGTTATATATTTTCCGATATCTCTATTAGTTTCCCATATCATCTTTTTATCGTTGAAAACTGTATCTAAAATCATCCCTTTATCCTTGGTTGCTATCAGACGCTTTACCTGTACAGTTGTTGCTAGGGTGCTCTCTTCGAGGTCCGCGTTAGAAGTATAAATAGTGGGTAGCTATTCAGTGTAAATTGTCATTTGTGTCGGAGACGTTGCAAGAAGAAGAGTATAAAGTTAAGACAGTGAATTGTTTAAGACGAGTAGCGGGATAAGTCAAACAAAGTGGAGTGTTTGAAACCTGCTGAGAAAATATAGATAGTTTCGGTTCGGTAGAAGTTGTATAAACAGGGTAAATGCTAAGGTTTTGCGTTCCACATCTCTCACTATTGCAGTGAGTGTTTGCTGTTAAACCATACCTTAGTGCTACCCTGTTCCAACAGTTTTATAAATATATTTTAATAAAGTTTCATACGTCGAAAGTTTACAACAGTTTGAATAGTTTCCATACATTCGTTTTATTCAGGTTTCAGCCCGTTTGATACATTTCGGTTCAGCCCGTTTTATACATTCAGGTTTCAGCCCGTTTGATACATTTCGGTTCAGCCTCATTTTTATACATTTAGGTTTCAGCCGGTTTGATACATTAAGGTTTAGTCCCGTTTTAAACATTAGGGTTTCAAACTAGTTCCAAACCGTCTGACCAGTTTCAAACATTTAGGTTTCAGACCAGTTCTAAACATTTAGGTCTCAGACTAGTTCCAAACATTTAGGTTTCAGACCAGTTCCAAACATTTAGGTTTCAGACCAGTTCCAAACATTTAGGTTTCAGACAATAGTTCCAAACCATCAGACCAGTTTCATACATTTAGGTTTCAGACCCGTTCCATACATTTATGTTTCAGACCAGTTTTATACATTTATGTTTCAAACCAGTTCCATACATTTAGGTTTCAGACTACAGTTTCAAAAGAGTTGGTTTTTAAACAGTTTTGGACTGAAAGGGTTTTAAACAGTTTTAATTCAACAAGTTTGGGTTAGGTTGATAGGTGTTGAAATTCGTTTTATGTAGTAAATTATTTGTTTCATATTTGATAGTGATTGTGTAAACTTTTTATTAGTTTTAGAACTTTTGAATTGCTTTTCAAATCCAAGGAAACTGGTACGAACCCGAGGATAAAAATAATTCAACGCCCGCCCGGTTACACGTTACAAATGGTGGCTTAGCGGTGGGATTTGTCTAGCATTTCTTAAGCGTATTTTGTACATATAAATTGTATTTTATCATGAATTCACATAGGAAAGATAGTGTTTTATATGATCCTGACATAAGTTTAACTGAGGAACAGTTAAGTCAGGAAATAGATATTTTAACTGCCGAATTAGAAAAATATCGGCATGTTAAAGACAGATCAATTTCCCAGGTTGATACACCCCGAACAGTGTTTAGACATAGTGATTCGGGGATAGGTTCAGTCAGGCGTTCCGAACAATTGTCAAAACAAACAAACTCCCCGATTTATGAAAAAAATGTAAGTAGTAGTGTAAATGGAGGCGGTTTAGGAGCCCGACCGAGATCATGTCAGGTTTGAAACATCAACACCTGCTGCAGAAAAACAAACTTCGAAACATTTTACTGAACAATTACAATTCCCAATTAGTGACAATTTGTCACAAAAAGAGCAAGTAAAACTGGTTTAACTCGTGATACCGAGTCTTGTGAAGATAAACAATCCTATCCTTTGGATGGATACAAAAATAAAAACATAGTAAAGACTGCTACCTATGATGGGAAAGGTCCTTGGCTTGACTTAAGGTCACATTTTGATGCATGTTCCCAAATTAATAATTGGACAGACAAAGAGAAAGGTCTGTATTTGGCCGTTTCTCTCAGGGGTCAGGCTCAAGGTGTTTTGGGAAACTTAACCCAGGAGTCTAGACAAGATTTCAAAGAATTGGTTAAGGCATTAGAAGAGCGTTTTTCTCCGTCTAACCAAACGGAGCTGTACAGAACCCAGCTCAGATAGAGACACCAGAGAGCTGTAGAGACCTTGCCTGAGTTAGGCCAAGACATACGAAGGTTAACTAACCTTGCGTATGCAACTGCACCAAACGAAGTGCGGGAGACTTTGGCAAAAGAGCAATTCATAGACTCGTTAATAGATTCGGATATGAGGCTCCGAATAAAGCAGACAAGACCTACTGACTTAAATGACGCTATCAGACATGCAGTTGAGCTTGAGGCTTTTAACAAAGCTGAAAGCAAAAGGATTGAAGGTCAGGGATTTTTACGAACTGCGTCTGAAAATAGACACAGTGCTGACAACATGACAAGTCAGCTTTTGAAAACCATGTCAGAGACATTAATAGAGTTGCAAAAAGAAATGAGAGACTTGAAACAAAACAATAAAGGTAGGAAGCAGGGTGGTGCCCCGCAGCCCTGTTCATTTAGGTGTTATGCTTGTGACGAGGTAGGCCACAGAGCATTTAACTGTCCTGCTTATCCAAACTTTCAATATAATTATCAGAACCCTAGATATCAGAACAAACCTAAAAGGTAAACATACTAACCAAAACTATGACAATTCAGATTCGACACCGGGAAAAGTGGGGGTTCATAAACTATTTCCTGATGCAGGTATGTTTCTGAAAGCAAAAGTAAACGGAATTATTACAGATTTGTTGATAGATACTGGAGCTACAGTTACAGTTATTTCCACTAAAATGTTTAAGAAAATGTCAAATATGCCTTATTTAATTCCAACCGAAAGGGATATACTTACAGCTAGTGGACATTCGTTGCATGTGTCAGGTAAAACTGAACTTGAAATTGAAACTGACACGTTCAAATGTATAAACGCTGCCATAGTTGCTGACATTAATGTAGATTGTATACTAGGGTTAGACTTCTTGAGAACACAAGAAGCTAACATAAATATATACCAGGGGACTTTAACTATAAAGGGACACGAAGTTAGATTCTATGTCAAAAGTCACATAGGCTGTGATAGGGTTGCTGTATCAGAAACTATTAACATACCCGCTAGAAGTGAGATTTTTGTAAATGGAGCTATATCCGATGAAGTCCCTGACTCATTTAAAGTAGGGCTTGTTGAACCTATAGATGACTATAAGAGAACTAATACAGCAATAGTAGGTAGGGCTCTTGTTGCAAAAAGTAAAAATCATTTACTTCTCTGTTCAGAAGGAAAGTCTGAGACCAGATGTGAAGACTGTGGAACAGTTTTTAAGAAGCAGGAGTATCTAAAAAGGCACACGAAAAACATTCATGGAGTAGAGACTATTAAAAGGAGTAAAAGAGTTGTTGAAAAGAAGGTTGGTGTTACAGAAAGAGGACAAGATGATCTAGATCAGTATGATCCAGGGAACCTGATAGATGATATTTCAGATAACAGTAGCAGTGCAGAATTAAATACTTCAGATGATTCAGATAGCGATGAGCAGGATTCTGAACGAAAAACAGGCTATATTGGTGAAGTTACAGACAGATCAGCTAAAGATAAGGATGAGGTGAAAGAATATTATGAAGAAGACACGTCACAAAAGAAAGAAGAAAAGAAGGTTCATACGCCAGAGGACCAAAAGAGTGATCCTACAGTAAGGAAAAGGTGTGCCCCATCACTATTGCTGGCATCAACAAAAAGAAAGTGTCAGTCCTTCATACGAGACAATATTGAGAAAGAAGTAAGTGAAGAAGTGGAACATCCGAAAAGACAGAAGTTTGTAACAAAACAACAGGCCACACAAACCAACGTAACAAAAGAAAGGAAAATGGTTAGAATCATAACAAAGTATGCTGTGAACGGTCAACAGATAGAAAAGGTTGAGGAGCACGAGACAGTTTGGATGCCGTTATAAAGATTTTGTTTTGTCTGTTTATTGATGCAGGAAGCATTATATGTATTATAAAACTTTGTTTTTGATTTCTGTTGTTATATATGTATATGTCCGTCCGTCGGATGGGGACGTTAAATCCGAGGTCCCGTGTTCAGGGAGTACCACGTCCTATGCACGTTAAAGAACCCTTTACAACAACTCTTTGAGGGGTCCGTAAGTGGCCTGTTGTGAGGCAAAATTGTTTGAAACCGGTTTTTGGCAACACAATTTTCAAGTGGTATTCAAAATAGAATATTTGAAATGGTTATCTGGTCAAAATTTGATTTAAGTTCAGTATTCAGTTGCTTGTACAAATGTGAATAAAAGTATGATATTTGGAAAATAGAAATTTAGCTAACAAAACGGAAAGAACATGCTAGTCGAAAGAGGCTGACAGGAACCCCGGAACTGTGAGTAGGCTAAGGTACCCCTAGGTCTGACGCTTGTCGACAGATTGTTGTAGGAATGCCATTAGTTGGTTATCATGGTATAACCCTCGGTGTACAAACAGTTGCTGGGAGAGATATTCTGTGGAATGAGTGGATAAATTGAGGTTAAAAGTAGGACCTTGGTATGGTGTCAGCTAGTGTTAACGTGGACCGTTCTGATTGTGTTTTGATTTACTGATCAGTACAAAATTGTAAACTCATGCGAGGACGCATGAAATCGGAGGCGTGGGTAGTGTTACGAATTTACTGTTTAAGAATATAATAATAGTTCTACAGTTATATATTTTCCGATATCTCTATTAGTTTCCCATATCATCTTTTTATCGTTGAAAACTGTATCTAAAATCATCCCTTTATCCTTGGTTGCTATCAGACGCTTTACCTGTACAGTTGTTGCTAGGGTGCTCTCTTCGAGGTCCGCGTTAGAAGTATAAATAGTGGGTAGCTATTCAGTGTAAATTGTCATTTGTGTCGGAGACGTTGCAAGAAGAAGAGCATAAAGTTAAGACAGTGAATTGTTTAAGACGAGTAGCGGGATAAGTCAAACAAAGTGGAGTGTTTGAAACCTGCTGAGAAAATATAGATAGTTTCGGTTCCGTAGAAGTTGTATAAACAGGGTAAGTGCTAAGGTTTTGCGTTCCACATCTCTCACTATTGCAGTGAGTGTTTGCTGTTAAACCATACCTTAGTGCTACCCTGTTCCAACAGTTTTATAAATATATTTTAATAAAGTTTCATACGTCGAAAGTTTACAACAGTTTGAATAGTTTCCATACATTCGTTTTATTCAGGTTTCAGCCCGTTTGATACATTTCGGTTCAGCCCGTTTTATACATTCAGGTTTCAGCCCGTTTGATACATTTCGGTTCAGCCTCATTTTTATACATTTAGGTTTCAGCCGGTTTGATACATTAAGGTTTATTCCCGTTTTAAACATTTAGGTTTCAAACTAGTTCCAAACCGTCTGACCAGTTTCAAACATTTAGGTTTCAGACCAGTTCTAAACATTTAGGTCTCAGACTAGTTCCAAACATTTAGGTTTCAGACCAGTTCCAAACATTTAGGTTTCAGACCAGTTCCAAACATTTAGGTTTCAGACAATAGTTCCAAACCATCAGACCAGTTTCATACATTTAGGTTTCAGACCCGTTCCATACATTTATGTTTCAGACCAGTTTTATACATTTATGTTTCAAACCAGTTCCATACATTTAGGTTTCAGACTACAGTTTCAAAAGAGTTGGTTTTTAAACAGTTTTGGACTGAAAGGGTTTTAAACAGTTTTAATTCAACAAGTTTGGGTTAGGTTGATAGGTGTTGAAATTCGTTTTATGTAGTAAATTATTTGTTTCATATTTGATAGTGATTGTGTCAACTTTTTATTAGTTTTAGAACTTTTGAATTGCTTTTCAAATCCAAGGAAACTGGTACGAACCCGGGGATTAAAATATCTAAACGTTCCCGCCCGGTTACACGTTACAGAATCATAAGATGAATACATGTATATAATTGTTCTCGTTCTAAAACTCAAGTAAAAATTAATATCATAATACGACAGGATTTAAAGAACGTAATATTTGATGATCATAGATAAATACAGTTAGGTTTCAAAAATGTGTGATGATTTTTGTTGCTAACTGATATTATTCTTTTCGCTTCTTATCGCCAAAATTCTTCTTGTCGCTAATTGATGAAACCGAGTACAAGTAGACAATTTAGACAAATGTTTAATAAAGACTAGGCTGATAGAAAAAAAATACTACTCGGACCTATAAAAAAAGTAAGTTCTTTAATTACACTCACACAACATATGTGTTACATAAGGACAAATTACAAGTCAAATACAATAAATGACAGAGTAGATAGGTAACTAATAATAAAAGTGTACTTTCTAAAGATCATAAAACTTGTAAGATACATGCATCTTTCTAAATGAAGGTAGATAGCTTCTTGATAAATATAGCTAGATTATACAATAACTGACAGTGACACAATGACAGCATATTTTGCATTTTCAGTACAGATGGGTATGTTGTATCATATTTCGGTATGTATTTCCGAAGTTTAGTCAGTCAGCCAGTCAGAGTCGATTTTTTTCTTCCCTCGCCGGGATTCGAACTCATGTTGCTGAGATATCGTGACACCAAATCGCCTGCAGCGCTAGACTACTCGACCCCCTTGGCTTCATGATATTAAAGCTTTCGATGGCTGGGTGTTACCTTTCCTCGTCAGTTTTTATCTAGCGTCGTAATACAGTACATGATATATAAGGCATGAAGATGGAAGGATTACAGATCAGATGAAATATCTATTGTAAAGGATCCTACATATAAATGCAAGATACAGTCACAGAAATAATTATAAATATAAGTACGTCTGAACAAGTGACAACTCTACAACAGATTTATCCATCGGACCACCAGCAGTGATGGTGATACATGGCTGTGTACATTGTGTATATACAACTTGTCTAAACATCAGTTCAACAATGTTAGATCTGTAAGTTTGCTATCGCAAATTTTTTGTTCTTCCCTCGCCGGGATTCGAACTCATGCTACTGAGATATCGTGACACGAAATCGCCTGCACTGTACCCGACGCGCTAGACCACTTGACCATATTGGCCTCACAATAATAAACCTTTCGGTGGCCGGGTGTGACCTTTCCTCGTCAGTTTTTATCTAGCGTCGTAATACAGTACATGATATTTTAGGCATGAAGATGGAATTGTTACAGATCAGCTGAAATATCTATTGTAAAGGATCCTACAAATTAATGCAAGATACAGTCACAAAAATAATTATAATTATAAGTACGTCTGAACCAGTGACAACTCTACAACAGATTTATCAATCGGATCGCCAGCAGTGATGGTGATACAAGTTAACATGGCTGGGTATATTCTGTATATATATATATATAACTCGTCTAAACATCAGCCCAACAATGTTAGATCTGTAAATTTGCTTTCGCAAATTTCTTGTTCTTCTCTCGCCAGAATTCGAACTTATGCTACTGTGATATCGTGACACCAAATCGTCTGCACTGTATCCGACGCGCTAGACCACTGGGCCACCAATCTTCAATATGAAATCAAACAGACATAGAAAAAAAAATTCATTGAAAAGGTGTTCAATATATATTTACATCTAAAATTATTTTTATACCGGGTTATAAGACTGTTGACAGTCTTCGGAGGTCACCTCGATGGTTAACTAGATGGTGTCCAGACTAAAATATAAACTGCGAAATGCTGAAACATATTACCGACTACATGCATAGTTAATTATTTAATTTTTCAAGTTTATATGCATAATTTGGATTTATATTTTAGTATGTTATAAATCAAATATGAAAATTTTAGTCAAATTGGTGAATTTGAATGCTTATGTCCCTTAAAGAAAAGAACTGTTAACAAAATATTGACTGGACAGCTGATTCAGTCTGGTTAATTCATACCTCAACACAAACAAAATCTATATACTGGTGATTAAAACACAGACACTTGTCAGAGAGATTTTTTTTCTGAGACGAGTTCCTGTTAATTAAAACCAGCAATATGGATTCTGCTTAAAACATAAAAAAAAAAATGCATGCATAATAGAAATATAGCTGCGAATACGTAGCTCTATTGTCCTTTGATTTTTTTTGTCTATGGTTCTCAAATATCAAAAATCATCAAAAGGACCTTAAGATCTACGTTTTCGCAGCTAAATAGAAATAATAATAAAGGGGGAAAGCTCTTTAGTCAATGATGTATTATAATATATAGTGAATCTCTTTCTTAAGATTTTTTTTTTAAAAGTTAAGGAATTATATAAATGATTTCTGTGTCTTCGTTGTTTATAAGCTGGTTTTCATCCAAAAGTTTACTAAAATTACTATTATTATTATTTGAATGATCAAAATATGGTTAAGCATGTGCATTGAATTTAAAATTGGATTTCATCTTTAACAGACAATTTACATAAATGACATTTACGATATCTTCACTTCTCAATGTTGAGGTTGTGTGAGCTTACTTCAAGTTAAGTTAACAGTCTTCTTCCATTTTCATTACCACAACTTCAATATTTTTCCAATTCGATTTTTTTAAAACTTACAATATGTTAATAACTGGTTCCCAACTTTTAAATGTTTAAAACAAATGTTAAATTCCTCATGGTGACGAGATTTAGACTGTATGACCCATTTTTTGGCTGGTTGTAGTAAATATCCCTCTCGCCCTCTGAAGTCAATTAAAGGTCATATTAATCAAGAACTGTGTGTCATACGCATGTTGCTTAGTATGGCTATATCTTCTGTCCAAGTTGGAGCAAAACATGAAAATTATCTAATTTTCCCTCCATATATCAGTTAATGTCTAAAAGTGTATGTATATGAAATTGACGCAAGATTACACTAAGTATTAACCTCGTCTTACGCCTTGCTCTATTCTAAAAGTGTCTGATATTTGAATATTTCATTGTACACAAGAAACAGCATTATTATATAAATTATTAATTATCAAAACAAATTGTTCTAAAATTTTCAGTTGATATTATCTTCTTATTAGCTCTGCATGTTTTGCTGCATCACATGCCGACTTTGCTTCAAGCATCAGAATACATATTGATCAATATCATTTATGAAATTCTTCTGTATAATCGTGCTGTTCTTCTAGTAAACCAAGATGTCATGGATTTTGATATTTTATAATGTCAGATTTAATTCTGATCTTTAAAACTGCTTCAATGAGTTTAGATAATGTTGGAGTAATTGTAATTACAGAGTAATGTCTACGATCTTTACAGCTTCACCTTTTTTTTTTAAAGAGGAGTTACTATCCCTGACTTATGTCAATTTGGTATATAGTAAAGTATAAAAGTAATATCCCAAAGTTGAACTTAGAATCGTAAACATCATTGACAGACATTATGGAACTACCTAATGAACTGAGAGCCTTGAGAAGTTGGATATGGAAAAGAGACGGAATGGAAATTCACCGCCAAATCTGACCAAGTATCGGTTCAGCTCACTTGCATGAAGATAGGTCAAAGAACCAGATACTACATCTAGGAAACCTGAGCCGGCCCTGTAAAGCAAGAACAAGCCACCATCTACCAGGAGACACAACGCTAACCGTTACGCCCAGTGGATGGCCAACAAAACAGCCGTTGTGTATACCTGCTACTCAAAATCAACAAACCACCAGCGTAGACCACATCACGCAAACCGAGGCAAGAAACACCATAATCGGTCAAGTACTTACACCAACAAAGTACAAAGGGGAACCAGTTGGGGTTATAGTCAATAAGGATACTGTCACCAGTCCTTACAACCCCAAAAGGCCTGCCATCGCCTGGTATTCTACACCTCAAAAAATGACAGAGACAAGCGCAGTTGGATCGACTTTGATAAAGGGTTTGACATCAACGACCCATACCTACTGCGCACACCACCACACACATCGCCCGTCAACATTGAATCGAAAGAGGCAATACAAACAGCCATGCTAGCAGAACGACCTGATACTCCGTACCAGCCACAACAACGCAGACGGAGTAAAATGAAGGCCAAACGACAAACAGACACCGGTCTGTAAATAGGGTTTTCCAGTCCGCAATATCCAGACAGGATAGCCGGACGTAAAACATCCACATATCATCATATTCCAAAGTTCTATAAGATAGCAAAGAAGACTTGGTACACTATATTATAAATTTTCAGTCAAAAAATCTGGTACAAAAATAACTTCAAAGCTTCTTTTACTTCATTTTGAGTGATACGTTAGCGCTGAAACATAGCTGTGCAATTATCATGTATATCAATATAAATAAGTTTGGTGTATAAACTGTCTTCTGATTGGTTAAAAGTATTACTTTTATTTGCAATGTTGTCAATGTTTATGGTGACACACCCACTCTGACGTTGTGTATTCATACGCCAACATGTGTGAACTTACGTTGTTATTGTTTGTTTTTTTTTTCAAAATGATTCCCTTCGTTGTTCTTTAATCAAAACATATCATAAACATAGATCTAAGGATTTCAATTTAAAAAATGAACATGAAACAAAGAAATGCAAATTATTTTCTTCTGTTTTACAAAAATATATTTATTATCCTCAGAAATCTGTTCAAATGTTGTTTTTTTTTTTTTTTTTACAAAAGTAGTGCGAAGGAACCCAGAGCGAACATGCTTAACCATGATATGTTCCAATTCAACATGCAACTAATTTTCAGAAAGGTGGATTTCAACCGCCGGAACATCCCCTACCCCTGGATCTGCCACTGATTCGTATATATTGCTACGAAACCTAAGAATAGCTTGGCGAGCCTCACTTTTTTCTTTGTTTCTAAAGCTCGTCAAACTTTCAACATTGTACGAATTGTGCAGATTTAATCTAAAATAAGTCCACGAACTTTTTTTGTTTTCTTCATTTGTCACTTTCTTGTGAAACGTCTCTTGAAAACTTCCAAAATTCCAATCTGCCCGAGCAAATACCCTTAAAAATTATTGACTTTCCAATTCCTCTTTTACGTCAAATTTTATCTTTATGTGCTTGTTCGTATATTGTGAACAATTTGTGGAGAAATCCAGATGACTTTTTTTTTAGGTAGGACGTTAACCAACGGTATAGACAGCATTATCTACCTGTACGCAGGTTCGTTCTTTACAGTGACATATACATAAAAGACAAGACAAGAAAGGACAAAACATTATTATTTAAGTCTCACCTCTTCAGATACTCTCAAAAGAGTTTTAAAAGAGACTATCTTATTATTAATTATTATCTAAAATGTATATACATTATGTACACTTGAATTAGCAATATAAAATATATCTTCTTTTCATTGCAGAATATGGCAGTATAAAAGTACATATAAGAATATGAATTTACCGTCATCAGACATATGCATAAAATTAACATTACATAGAGATTCTTGATAAAACAAATATAACTATTACAATGAAAATCTTCACACACTGGACAATTCATGTATGCATGTTGTTCGTATGTAGTAAAATAACATTCATAACAAGTGTTTTAAAAACAAATTTTATTTTTAATTTAAAGACCATCAATCAGTCTCAATTTTCGTAAGAGCCAAAGAACAACCTGTATAAAGTACGTAGTTTACTACTCGTTTGACATTAAATTATGTGTGCTTCTAATTTCCCTTTTTATTTTATTTTCATGAAAGTGGAAAATGTGACCACTGCGTGTCACTTCACTGTCAATTTCTTATTATATAGGATATAAAGAAAAGAAATATTTGACCCCGATCGTACCAAAAAGTAAAACACTCAAATTACCGAACTCGAAGGAAAATTCAAATCGGAAAGTCCGTTTTCAAATGGCAAGATTAAAAGCACAATCACAACAAACTGATAAAAACAACTGTCATATTTCTGATTTTGAACAGACATTTCCTTATGTAGAAAATGACGGATTAAACCTGGTTTTAAAGCTTGCCAAATTTATCTCTCACTTGCATGACAGTCACTGACTCACAGAAAATTCCATTATATTGACAACAATGTGGGAACAAAACAAACAGACATATAGGTTGCACCTGTCCTAAGTCAGGAATCTGATGTACAGTAGTTGTCGTTTGTTTATGCAATTTATACGTGTTTCTCGTTTCTCGTTTTTTAAAATTTTATATAGATTTATTTAGACCGTTGGTTTTCCCGTTTGAATGGTGTTACAAGTAATTTTGGGGCCCTTTATAGCTTGTTGTTCGGTGTGAGCCAAGGCTCCGTGTTGAAGGCCGTACATTGACCTATAATGGTTTACTTTTTTTAAATTGTTATTTGGATGGAGAGTTGTCTCATTGGCACTCACACCACATCTTCCTATATCTATATAGGTAAAAATGTCAAAAAATTCTGATAAATATTATTACGCAAACAATTATGTAAACCTGTGTGTTACAGTTAATTTGTAATAACAGTCTCTATAAAAAAAACTCCATTTTTAAACTAGCGACCTCTAATATAGGAATAAATGCAGCGTTTTTTTTTTTTTGGCGCAAACAAAATATTGTCTGTGGCGCAATTGAATTTTTTTTTGGCGCAAACGAAATGAACTCATATGTACCTGTTTTTCTCTTATTTCCATAATCTGTAATATGAGAAGCATATTTTTTTTTACCTCGAATGTGAAAGTGTTACTGTTGTTTCCAGTGACGGATCCAGAATTTTTTATAAGTCCGCTACAGTCATGCTTCAGTGATTCCCTATATATAATATACCAAATTTTCCAACCAAAGCGCCCCTCTGGATCCGTCTATGGTTTCTGTATTCTATTTGAAACTGGGTGTTTCTTTAATTAGTATTTCCTCATTCTTTTAATATATGAAATGAACTGTACACGTGCTAGAATTATATTATGCGAGTATAAACACGAAAACATTTGGCTGTTCGATAGTCATTGCAAATATATAATTCATGTTTGATTTGCAGTTTCCGTGACTTTTCTATTTATCATTTGGTTTATACCATGAAAATTATTTTTGTGATTTTATAATTACCAGATCTCATGAATTTGAATTTAACGTGTTAATAAGATTCCACAAAATATAATTTAATATTAAATTTCAATGAAATTCATACGTCGTCTATTTCTTCTTCGCTGTCAATGTATTTGAGTGACAGTTCTGTTTTCGACACACTGAGATACAGCTGTATATCTTCAGGTGCCTCCTCTATCTCCGGCATTATATCAGCTTTAAAAGTAGTTACTACATTGACAGGACTAATTGATCCTAGTCGGCTGCTTTCTTCATTGATTGTGGAGGGAATACTTAATGAGGTATCAAGAATTTCTTTTTTATGAGCTTTAAGTAGTCTTTTCCCGCCATTGCCATGCATGACGACAAGAGGAAGAGTATAACTTTTTCTCTCGATCATCAATGTATCTTTATCCGATTCACGTTTCTTGTCACTCCTACTGTCACGTGATCGACTTGACAAGTTCGAAGATTTAAGACTCGTGTTTGATGACCTTGAAAATCTGAAACTTCCTGTACCCGAAGACTTGAAACTTCCTGTACTTGAAATTCGTATGCGAGGTTTGACATTAGCATCTTGGTGTTTATTGTTCTGAGCAGGGGTATATCGAACGGCAAGCGAACGTTTAGTTCTATTTGACCTACATTTCAAAGCTCTGTAAAGATACTTTCTGAAACTTTGACTTGAATAGAAATATAATATAGGATTGAAAGCACTGTTAGAATGCCCTAACAATATAGTGAACGGCAAAACTAGCAAAAAGTTCTTGACACCTTCTGTTGCGAAATCTAAGTACAAACTAACAACATAATAAGGCAACCAACACACGGCAAATAATACTGCTAATGCTATTAACATCTTAGCGACTCGCTTCCGCCCGGACATAACATGTCTCCCAATACCTTTACTCGTTTCCGACTCTGTTCGCTGTAGGTTTTTATCCTCGGTCCACAATTTATTACCAATAAGACTATATGCAATGAAAATAACAATACCCGGTATAACATAAACAAACAAAAACAAACAGATATCATAAGCTTGCCGGTGTGTGATATGCGGCCATATTTCATGACAGAAATGAATTGGTTCTTCAAATAGATGTAAAGTGTTGACTTTCTTGACAATAAGTAATGGCGCCATGATCACAATAGAAACTATCCAAATGACTATAATAATTCTGGTAGCAGCTCTAGTGTTACTCACTCGACGGAATATCATTGGATGGCGGATAGCTAAGAATCTATCTACACTTAGTGTTGATATCGTAAAAATACTGGCAGCAACGGTTACTCCTGAAAGAAAGAAGAACTTTTGTATGGTAAACGTATGTAACCGCTGATAAAACAAGGTTTATTAAGTAGTTAAACCTGGAATTTGGACTAGCATTCAGTATACTCCCATTACAGTTGAGTTTACATTTTGTTGTAGTGTTATTATGACAAAGGTTAGAAGGAGGTTGAGCATTTACAAACATGTTTAATTACGCGACATCTTTTATATACCATTCTTCGTAAGCCACGAGCCTAGCCGAGGCCTAGCCATGAACATGTGTTTTATGTTTTACATATTATTTCCAATACACTTAAATATTCAACCAAGATAAAAAGATTTTTTTCCTGTGTAGGAATTCAGTCAATTCATACTTCAGACGTCATGAAAATAAACATTTTTGTTGGCATGACGCTCACCAATAAAACTTTTATAACATACAATTAATAAATGTTAAATATATAAAATACAATAATAAACACTAGCACACATTTAATTCTCTTTTCTAACTTATATCAAATGAGAACGCGAAAACACATGTTTTTTTCAGTCCTAAGTTATAGATATTTCATATCTTTTGGACAGTTTTGTGGTGTTTCGTAAATTATACCATAGCTTTTGTTGAAACCCTCGGCATTAACCTCACGAGACGAAGTCGAGTGAGGTTGCCGAGGGGTTTCAACAAAAACTATGGTATAATTTACGAAACACCACAAAACTTTCCAAAAAATATGAAATATCTGTTTTAACCTATTGTATCTTTCGCTGTTAAAAATTGTGTATTTCATATATTTTTATTTATTTACATGGAAATTGTTTTAATAAGAATCTTTGAAATAACCCTTTTCGGACCTTACACTTAAGGCTCCGCCTACTTTTTAAAACTAGCGCGGGCTTCAGAAACAGCGGGTATTCAGTTTGAAAATATTTTTCGACAGCGACGGATGCATCTTTACAGTGGTGACGAAAAGATGTTCTGGATAAGGACACAAGAACTTTCTAGTACAGATTTCTGATATTTTGGAAGATTGCTGCAATCCCAAACTTACGTACAGTTGAACTGCAAAGGGTAGGTTTTTTAAATTTTATTATTTGCTTTAAAAATGTTTTAATTTTTTTATATTAATGATTTTCACAAGAATCTGTCTGAGAGTTGTATGAATTATTCCACTTTTAACTTTAAACCAGAAGTCCATGAGGGAGGTTGGAGGGGTCTTGATCCCGCAATCCCGGGCTTTAAAACACGAAGTCCCGAACTGCTGGGCTTAAAACTCAAAATCCAGAGGTCCCGAAATTCGAAAAAAAATTCCCGGATCCAGAAAGGGTCAATCCCGAAATCCCGAGCTTAAAAACACCCGATCCCGGAGTCCCGATAAAGTTCCTATCCACCTTTTGCCCATGGCGTACATTAATTAAATGGGATATCAACATGTTCTCCATGAAATTCATTGACATGCGACGATATAATTAAAGAAAAAAAAATCGCTCATTTAGAGCTGGGATCAGCATATCTAAAGTATATATATATTCCTGTTTAGAGTAAACAAACGCTATCTAATTTTAACGGTCAAACATAGAGTATAGCCCCATTAAAAGTCTAGATGTCAGCAGTGTTTAATAAAACCGGGTGTGGATCAAACACTTTTAAAGTGGGGTTGGGGGTAAAGCAAGCCAACAATAAACCGGGTGTGGATCAAACACTTTTAAAGTGTGGGTGGGGGTAAAGCAAGCTAACATTTGAAAATATTATAAAATAGGTTATTTGTTTACCATATTTAAAGTTTTTTAAAAGGGGCGTACTCCCTTTCCTCCCCCCCCCCATTATCCCCTAACAACTATCCCGCCTGCCGAACAAACGGTTAGATGTGATTCGTGTAAATGTAGCTGTACAGTGGAGCCTACAGGAAGTTTACCATTTGATAACCGAAAATCAACATATTTTTAAACCTTTTTTGTTTGTTCTAGTCCTGAGCGAATTTTGGTTCATTTAAAATATAGGACAACAGAGTTGGTGTATGTGGGTTCGATTCCCACCCTAAGCAATCATTTATTTCAGCTGGTGCAAAGCGGGCAGTTTAGCTTAGTGGCCCCACACTAACTTTGTTGTTTCTATCAAAAAATTCAGGCGGCCGCGACCAGGTCTCGACTTTTTTTCTTTTGAATTCCTTATACAACAAAACCATGGTATAATTGTGAAAATTATACCATGGATAGCTATGGTATAATTTTCGGTTATTGGGATTTATACTCGAGTTGCACTCCCATAGGGTACATTGTACAGCTATAGGTTAAATATAAATAAATAGGATTGTTTTACATGTTCGGTAATAAATATGGTACGAAGATAGATGATATCGACAATTATCCATCATTATACTCTGATATATTATCTGATGCCGAGGTCATCTCAAGTTTATTACACGTATTAGCAAACAATACCAGATCCTATTAATTGTAATAGGATGACAAGATAGTCGGACCTAACAACGCTAACTTTGATTTAGGAATCGGAGGCTTCTTTTTGTGATTTATTTGAGTGTAATAGCAATGACAGAAGCAATCTTTTAGATAATGTAAACGTGTGCATGACTTACGTTTTAACAACCCTATAGAACTACAAACAGAAGCATTGAAGTCGAATAATTATCTTGATTGTCCATGATGACATTTCATTTTAAGTGATTATCTCTTGTGTGGAGTTTTAACTTAACCCGACTGAGTGTCCCTGAGTTTTTGTTTGTAACCGATATTCTGAGTTGCTCTTTGATCTTGATCGCCAATGACCTTTGATAATTATCTGATAATCTCAGTGGACGGAGTTATTTGACCATGAGTGCCCTGACGTTTGCTGATTAACGGATACTCTCAGTGGCAATAGACGTAAGTGATAGATGACCTCGAGCAATACCGAAAATTTGAATATCTGTGATGCGTACCTTGTAAATAGGCTGTTACCTTACACATAAACTCCCCATAGATCTTACCTTGTAAATAGGCTGTTACCTTACACATAAACTCTCCATAGATCCACACTCTGTATAAAGCATGACCAACAGCCATAGGAACACATATCAAGCTCACTGAAATATAGATGTATAAAGCATGACCAACAGCCATAGGAACACATATCAAGCTCACTGAAATATAGATGTATAAAGCATGACCAACAGCCATAGGAACACATATCAAACTCACTGAAATATAGATGTATAAAGCATGACCAACAGCCATAGGAACACATATCAAGCTCACTGAAATATAGATGTATAAAGCATGACCAACAGCCATAGGAACACATATCAAACTCACTGAAATATAGATGTATAAAGCATGACCAACAGCCATAGGAACACATATCAAACTCACTGAAATATAGATGTATAAAGCATGACCAACAGCCATAGGAACACATATCAAACTCACTGAAATATAGATGTATAAAGCATGACCAACAGCCATAGGAACACATATCAAACTCACTGAAATATAGATGTATAAAGCATGACCAACAGCCATAGGAACACATATCAAGCTCACTGAAATATAGATGTATAAAGCATGACCAACAGCCATAGGAACACATATCAAACTCACTGAAATAAGGATGTATAAAGCATGACCAACAGCCATAGGAACACATATCAAGCTCACTGAAATATAGGTGTATTAAGCATAACCAACAGTCATAGGAACACATATCAAACTCACTGAAATATAGATGTATAAAGCATGACCAACAGCCATATGAACACATATCAAGCTCACTGAAATATAGATGTATAAAGCATGACCAACAGCCATAGGAACACATATCAAGCTCACTGAAATATAGATGTATAAAGCATGACCAACAGCCATAGGAACACATATCAAGCTCACTGAAATATAGATGTATAAAGCATGACCAACAGCCATATGAACACATATCAAGCTCACTGAAATATAGATGTATAAAGCATGACCAACAGCCATAGGAACACATATCAAGCTCACTGAAATATAGATGTATAAAGCATGACCAACAGCCATAGGAACACATATCAAACTCACTGAAATATAGATGTATTAAGCATGACCAACAGCCATAGGAACACATATCAAGCTCACTGAAATATAGATGTATAAAGCATGACCAACAGCCATAGGAACACATATCAAGCTCACTGAAATATAGATGTATAAAGCATGACCAACAGCCATAGGAACACATATCAAACTCACTGAAATATAGATGTATAAAGCATGACCAACAGCCATAGGAACACATATCAAGCTCACTGAAATATAGATGTATAAAGCATGACCAACAGCCATAGGAACACATATCAAGCTCAATGAAATATAATTATAATTAAAAACCAATTGTTCAGAGAACCATTGATGGTCTTTCCACCAGTAAGGATCTTTTTTATATGAAAATATTAAAATTCGGTTTTAAACGTCAATTTTAGCGTCAAATGACAGCTTATTGGACGCTGATTCCAAAAATATATGGTTTCTATACAAAAAGATATACATAAGGGAAATCATTTTTTACTTCCGGTTTAAAAGATGTTATTTCCGGTATGTTTTGATAGTTTACTTGACACTGATTCCAAAAATAGATGGTTCTATATACTTTTACATTAAATTAGTACAAAAAATGGCTACTTCCGGTTTACAAAAGGTCACTGCCGGTTGGCTTTTTCAAGGTCACATTGCTTGCAACCTTTTGCCAAAAGTCCCATGGCTTTATCATGTATATATAAGAGGAAAAAGCAAAGGTCAAAATCTAGAACGTTAAATTTACCTATGACCTTGAGCTCAATTTCAAGGTCATCAACCAAGGACCTCAAATCAAAAGACTCTAGGCCTCTACTTTATATTGTTAATGAGTTATATTACCATACAACTAATATTAGATATAAAAGGGGGCAAAACTCACATTAAATGTTACGTACCCTTTTAAGTAAAATTTACATGTTACGACATGTCGCAACTAACAATTGTGTGAAAATATTTTGTCGATATCTTGTATGATTTCTGAAAATAAGAGATAACAAGCCAAAATCAAAAATTTGAACATGACCTTGACCTTTGACCTTGACCTCATTTTCATACTTTTTGAGCAAGGGCCTAAAATCAAAAGACCCTAGGCCTCTATCACTTATGGTTTTCCAGTTACAAATTTATTTCACTTATTTCAATACAAAAGGGGAAATTACTCTCATATGGGGTCTTCGTAAAGCTTCGGTCAAAATAAAACGTAACATCCTGAGGATATAACGAGCAATTTGGAAAAATAAATTTGTCACTTTCTTTTACGGTTGCGGAGGAGATCTGATAACAAGAAAAACAGTGTTTGGGGAGATAACTCTTACAAAGAAAAGTGTTTGGTTAAACAGGGTAAGTTTCAAAAGCGTATAGACTGTATGATCTCAAATACAAAAAAACTAAGCGACATCTTTTGAAACATTTTTACACCGCAAGAATAAAATTAGGCGGAAGAAAAAAAAAATAATCAGAACAAAATCAATAGGTCTTTCCACACGAAAGGTGGAAAGACCTAATTAATATTATTGTTACCGCAGTCATGAAGAAAAAAAATATTCAAATATACCCTGATTATTATTTGTAACTTCAGGCGCGTGTTTCAACTACAAAAAACACTCATCATTTGCACGTGACAATAAAGTTTTAGAAGACCATATCAGATATCAGATAGGAAGTTGAGGTGCACTGATAATCTAAATTGTCAAAAAGTTCAGCCAAAATAAGGTTACAGCCATCTTTGCTCGGGGTAGAAAATCATAAGTGTTTCGAAGAATTTAAAATGTTTTATTAAGAAAATATGGAGAAAATAACTCTGGACCGTTTCAATGGTTTTAAAAGTCACCATAAAAGTGATGATTAAAAAGAATAGATAATATGTTATTTAAATGACAATCAAAAGCAACACAAGTCAAACAAAGTCCTCATTAATTTGCATATCAAGCTCAAGATCGTCACGGCACTATAAAAAATGTTCACTGCCGGACAAACATATTTAGATAAAACCACGGTGTTTCTTACTTGTGTTTAGCACCGATATGATTCATTTCACTGTACAAAGTGTACAACCCGATGAAACAAGGAGAAAAAAGAAGGAAACGATAATACTAAACACATTCCTGTTTCTGTGAGTGTTAGGTAATTGTGTTAGTTGTACAAGGTTATTGACATTAAAGGTTTGTCTGTATTGTGTCTATCTTTTGAATTAAAAAGTATACTAAATGTTCAAGAATCGATACAAACTAATGCGTTTATCGACTATTTTAATATTCAGTTGTAAAAAAAAACCCGACGTAGTAGTTTCGTATTCTTTCTAATAATAATGATAGCAGTATATTGATCAATAACATAATATTTTCTCCTCTTTGTTTTTTAAAAATAAAATCTTTAATTTTAGTGGACACAAATACTGCAATATTCCTAATGAACATTCTTTTCCTTTATTTTTTCTCCAACCTTTCATTTAGAAACAGATATAAGGTTTACAAAGTTTGATATAGTTATATGTAAAATAGAAACAGATGTAAGGTTTACAAAGTTTGATATAGTTATATGTAAAATAGAAACAGATATAAGGTTTACAAAGTTTGATATAGTTATATGTAAAATAGAAACATATATAAGGTTTACAAAGTTTGATATAGTTATATGTAAAATAGAAACAGATATAAGGTTTACAAAGTTTGATAAGTTTGATATAGTTATATGTAAAATAGAAACAGATGTAAGGTTTACAAAGTTTGATATAGTTATATGTAAAATAGAAACAGATGTAAGGTTTACAAAGTTTGATATAGTTATATGTAAAATAGAAACAGATATAAGGTTTACAAAGTTTGATATAGTTATATGTAAAATAGAAACAGATATAAGGTTTACAAAGTTTGATATAGTTATATGTAAAATAGAAACAGATGTAAGGTTTACAAAGTTTGATATAGTTATATGTAAAATAGAAACAGATATAAGGTTTACAAAATTTGATATAGTTATATGTAAAATAGAAACAGATGTAAGGTTTACAAAGTTTGATATAGTTATATGTAAAATAGAAACAGATGTAAGGTTTACAAAGTTTGATATAGTTATATGTAAAATAGAAACAGATGTAAGGTTTACAAAGTTTGATATAGTTATATGTAAAATAGAAACAGATGTAAGGTTTACAAAGTTTGATATAGTTATATGTAAAATAGAAACAGATGTAAGGTTTACAAAGTTTGATATAGTTATATGTAAAATAGAAACAGATGTAAGGTTTACAAAGTTTGATATAGTTATATGTAAAATAGAAACAGATGTAAGGTTTACAAAGTTTGATATAGTTATATGTAAAATAGAAACAGATGTAAGGTTTACAAAGTTTGATATAGTTATATGTAAAATAGAAACAGATGTAAGGTTTACAAAGTTTGATATAGTTATATGTAAAATAGAAACAGATGTAAGGTTTACAAAGTTTGATATAGTTATATGTAAAATAGAAACAGATATAAGGTTTACAAAGTTTGATATAGTTATATGTAAAATAGAAACAGATGTAAGGTTTACAAAGTTTGATATAGTTATATGTAAAATAGAAACAGATGTAAGGTTTACAAAGTTTGATATAGTTATATGTAAAATAGAAACAGATGTAAGGTTTACAAAGTTTGATATAGTTATATGTAAAATAGAAACAGATATAAGGTTTACAAAGTTTGATATAGTTATATGTAAAATAGAAACAGATATAAGGTTTACAAAGTTTGATATAGTTATATGTAAAATAGAAACAGATGTAAGGTTTACAAAGTTTGATATAGTTATATGTAAAATAGAAACAGATATAAGGTTTACAAAGTTTGATATAGTTATATGTAAAATAGAAACAGATGTAAGGTTTACAAAGTTTGATATAGTTATATGTAAAATAGAAACAGATGTAAGGTTTACAAAGTTTGATAAGGTTTACAAAGTTTGATATAGTTATATGTAAAATAGAAACAGATGTAAGGTTTACAAAGTTTGATATAGTTATATGTAAAATAGAAACAGATGTAAGGTTTACAAAGTTTGATATAGTTATATGTAAAATAGAAACAGATGTAAGGTTTACAAAGTTTGATATAGTTATATGTAAAATAGAAACAGATATAAGGTTTACAAAGTTTGATATAGTTATATGTAAAATAGAAACAGATGTAAGGTTTACAAAGTTTGATATAGTTATATGTAAAATAGAAACAGATGTAAGGTTTACAAAGTTTGATATAGTTATATGTAAAATAGAAACAGATGTAAGGTTTACAAAGTTTGATATAGTTATATGTAAAATAGAAACAGATGTAAGGTTTACAAAGTTTGATATAGTTATATGTAAAATAGAAACAGATATAAGGTTTACAAAGTTTGATATAGTTATATGTAAAATAGAAACAGATATAAGGTTTACAAAGTTTGATATAGTTATATGTAAAATAGAAACAGATGTAAGGTTTACAAAGTTTGATATAGTTATATGTAAAATAGAAACAGATGTAAGGTTTACAAAGTTTGATATAGTTATATGTAAAATAGAAACAGATATAAGGTTTACAAAGTTTGATATAGTTATATGTAAAATAGAAACAGATGTAAGGTTTACAAAGTTTGATATAGTTATATGTAAAATAGAAACAGATGTAAGGTTTACAAAGTTTGATATAGTTATATGTAAAATAGAAACAGATGTAAGGTTTACAAAGTTTGATATAGTTATATGTAAAATAGAAACAGATAGAAACAGATGTAAGGTTTACAAAGTTTGATATAGTTATATGTAAAATAGAAACAGATGTAAGGTTTACAAAGTTTGATATAGTTATATGTAAAATAGAAACAGATATAAGGTTTACAAAGTTTGATATAGTTATATGTAAAATAGAAACAGATATAAGGTTTACAAAGTTTGATAAGGTTTACAAAGTTTGATATAGTTATATGTAAAATAGAAACAGATGTAAGGTTTACAAAGTTTGATATAGTTATATGTAAAATAGAAACAGATGTAAGGTTTACAAAGTTTGATATAGTTATATGTAAAATAGAAACAGATGTAAGGTTTACAAAGTTTGATATAGTTATATGTAAAATAGAAACAGATGTAAGGTTTACAAAGTTTGATATAGTTATATGTAAAATAGAAACAGATATAAGGTTTACAAAGTTTGATATAGTTATATGTAAAATAGAAACAGATGTAAGGTTTACAAAGTTTGATATAGTTATATGTAAAATAGAAACAGATGTAAGGTTTACAAAGTTTGATATAGTTATATGTAAAATAGAAACAGATGTAAGGTTTACAAAGTTTGATATAGTTATATGTAAAATAGAAACAGATGTAAGGTTTACAAAGTTTGATATAGTTATATGTAAAATAGAAACAGATATAAGGTTTACAAAGTTTGATATAGTTATATGTAAAATAGAAACAGATGTAAGGTTTACAAAGTTTGATATAGTTATATGTAAAATAGAAACAGATGTAAGGTTTACAAAGTTTGATATAGTTATATGTAAAATAGAAACAGATGTAAGGTTTACAAAGTTTGATATAGTTATATGTAAAATAGAAACAGATGTAAGGTTTACAAAGTTTGATATAGTTATATGTAAAATAGAAACAGATGTAAGGTTTACAAAGTTTGATATAGTTATATGTAAAATAGAAACAGATGTAAGGTTTACAAAGTTTGATATAGTTATATGTAAAATAGAAACAGATGTAAGGTTTACAAAGTTTGATATAGTTATATGTAAAATAGAAACAGATGTAAGGTTTACAAAGTTTGATATAGTTATATGTAAAATAGAAACAGATGTAAGGTTTACAAAGTTTGATATAGTTATATGTAAAATAGAAACAGATGTAAGGTTTACAAAGTTTGATATAGTTATATGTAAAATAGAAACAGATGTAAGGTTTACAAAGTTTGATATAGTTATATGTAAAATAGAAACAGATGTAAGGTTTACAAAGTTTGATATAGTTATATGTAAAATAGAAACAGATATAAGGTTTACAAAGTTTGATATAGTTATATGTAAAATAGAAACAGATGTAAGGTTTACAAAGTTTGATATAGTTATATGTAAAATAGAAACAGATGTAAGGTTTACAAAGTTTGATATAGTTATATGTAAAATAGAAACAGATATAAGGTTTACAAAGTTTGATATAGTTATATGTAAAATAGAAACAGATGTAAGGTTTACAAAGTTTGATATAGTTATATGTAAAATAGAAACAGATGTAAGGTTTACAAAGTTTGATATAGTTATATGTAAAATAGAAACAGATGTAAGGTTTACAAAGTTTGATATAGTTATATGTAAAATAGAAACAGATAGAAACAGATGTAAGGTTTACAAAGTTTGATATAGTTATATGTAAAATAGAAACAGATGTAAGGTTTACAAAGTTTGATATAGTTATATGTAAAATAGAAACAGATATAAGGTTTACAAAGTTTGATATAGTTATATGTAAAATAGAAACAGATATAAGGTTTACAAAGTTTGATAAGGTTTACAAAGTTTGATATAGTTATATGTAAAATAGAAACAGATGTAAGGTTTACAAAGTTTGATATAGTTATATGTAAAATAGAAACAGATGTAAGGTTTACAAAGTTTGATATAGTTATATGTAAAATAGAAACAGATGTAAGGTTTACAAAGTTTGATATAGTTATATGTAAAATAGAAACAGATGTAAGGTTTACAAAGTTTGATATAGTTATATGTAAAATAGAAACAGATATAAGGTTTACAAAGTTTGATATAGTTATATGTAAAATAGAAACAGATGTAAGGTTTACAAAGTTTGATATAGTTATATGTAAAATAGAAACAGATGTAAGGTTTACAAAGTTTGATATAGTTATATGTAAAATAGAAACAGATGTAAGGTTTACAAAGTTTGATATAGTTATATGTAAAATAGAAACAGATGTAAGGTTTACAAAGTTTGATATAGTTATATGTAAAATAGAAACAGATATAAGGTTTACAAAGTTTGATATAGTTATATGTAAAATAGAAACAGATGTAAGGTTTACAAAGTTTGATATAGTTATATGTAAAATAGAAACAGATGTAAGGTTTACAAAGTTTGATATAGTTATATGTAAAATAGAAACAGATGTAAGGTTTACAAAGTTTGATATAGTTATATGTAAAATAGAAACAGATGTAAGGTTTACAAAGTTTGATATAGTTATATGTAAAATAGAAACAGATGTAAGGTTTACAAAGTTTGATATAGTTATATGTAAAATAGAAACAGATGTAAGGTTTACAAAGTTTGATATAGTTATATGTAAAATAGAAACAGATGTAAGGTTTACAAAGTTTGATATAGTTATATGTAAAATAGAAACAGATGTAAGGTTTACAAAGTTTGATATAGTTATATGTAAAATAGAAACAGATGTAAGGTTTACAAAGTTTGATATAGTTATATGTAAAATAGAAACAGATGTAAGGTTTACAAAGTTTGATATAGTTATATGTAAAATAGAAACAGATGTAAGGTTTACAAAGTTTGATATAGTTATATGTAAAATAGAAACAGATGTAAGGTTTACAAAGTTTGATATAGTTATATGTAAAATAGAAACAGATATAAGGTTTACAAAGTTTGATATAGTTATATGTAAAATAGAAACAGATGTAAGGTTTACAAAGTTTGATATAGTTATATGTAAAATAGAAACAGATATAAGGTTTACAAAGTTTGATATAGTTATATGTAAAATAGAAACAGATATAAGGTTTACAAAGTTTGATATAGTTATATGTAAAATAGAAACAGATGTAAGGTTTACAAAGTTTGATATAGTTATATGTAAAATAGAAACAGATGTAAGGTTTACAAAGTTTGATATAGTTATATGTAAAATAGAAACAGATGTAAGGTTTACAAAGTTTGATATAGTTATATGTAAAATAGAAACAGATGTAAGGTTTACAAAGTTTGATATAGTTATATGTAAAATAGAAACAGATATAAGGTTTACAAAGTTTGATATAGTTATATGTAAAATAGAAATGTTGATATCGAAATCATTATTTAACAGAAATTTTGTAGATGAAAAGAAGAAATTTTAATATAGAAATATGTACAGTAGACATTTTAATATAGAAATATGTAAAGTAGATATTTTAATATAGAAATATATAAAGTAGACATGTTTATATAAAAAAATATGTAAACACAATTTTTTAATATAGAAAGATGAAAAGTATCAGTTTTATTACAGGAATTTGTAAAATAGAAATATATAAAGTAGAAGTAATGAAAAGGCCAATCAAAAACTTTCGTCAGCGAGGGTTTCACCAGCCCAGTATTCAGCACTTTGGTGTTGACATGCATATCAATTATATGGTCATTTCATAAATTAACTGTTTGCTGTTTCGTATCTCAGGCATAGAAAACCTTAGCCGTATTTGGCACAACTTTTTATAATTTTGGGTCCTCAGTGCTCTTCAACTTTATATTTGTTTGGCTTGCTAACTATTTTGATATGAGTCTTATCTAGACGTAACTACAAAGATCTCTGATAGAAATGTAACAGAGAAAATATTTGGCTTACACCTAAAGATCGCTGATAGCCATATTACACAGATAATAGTTAGCTTACCATAAAGATCTTTGATAGCCATGTTGCATAGATAATAATTGGGTTACCACGAAGATCGCTGATAGCCATGATAGACAGATAATAATTGGCTGCCCACCAAGATCGCTGTTAGCCATGTTGCATAGATAATAATTGGCTTACCCCAAAGATCGCTGATAGCCATGTAACACAGATAATAATTGGCTTACCACAAAGATCGCTAAAAGCCATGTTACACAGATAATAATTGGCTTACCACGAAGATCGCTGATAGCCATGTTACACAAATTATAATTGGCTTACACCAAAGATCGCTGATAGCCATGTACCACATATAATAATTGGCTTACCACAAAGATCGCTAAAAGCCATGTTACACAGATATTAATTGGCTTACCACGAAGATCGCTGATAGCCATGATAGACAGATAATAATTGGCTGCCCACCAAGATCGGTGATAGCCATGGCACAGAGATAATAATTGGCTTACCATAAAAATCACGGATAGCCATGTTGCACAGATTATAATTAGCTTACCACAAAGATCGCTGATAGCCATGTTACACAGATAATAATTGGCTTACCCCAACGATCGCTGATAGCCATGTTACACAGATAATAATTGGCTTACCCCAAAAGATCGCTGATAGCCATGTTATACAGATTATAATTGGCTTAAACCAAAGATCGCCGATAGCCATGTTACATAGATAATAATTGGCTTACCCCAAAAATCGCTGATAGCCATGTTACACAGATAATAATTGGCTTACCCCAAAGATCTTTGATAGCCATGTTGCACAGATTATGATTGACTTAAACCAAAGATCGCTGATAGCCATGTTACACAGATTATAATTGGCTTACACCAAAGATCGCTGATAGCCATGTACCACATATAATAATTGGCTTGTCACAAAGATCGTTAAAAGCCATGTTACACATATAATAATTGGCTTACCACGAAGATCGCTGATAGCCATGTTACATAGATAATAATTGGCTGCCAACCAAGATCGGTGATAGCCATGGCACAGAGATAATAATTGGCTTTCAACAAAGATTGCTGATAGCCATGTTACACAGATAATAATTGGCTTACCACAAAAATCACGGATAGCCATGTTACACAGATTATAATTGGCTTACCCCAAAGATCGCTGATAGCCATGTTACACAGATAATAATTGGCTTACCCCAAAGATCGGTGATAACCATGTTACATAGATAATAATAGGCTTACCACAAAGATCGCTGATAGCCATGTTACACAAATAATAATTGGCAGAATTCCTCAGTGGTTGATACACAAACACAAGTAAAACAAATATTATATTCCCAACAAATCCAAGAAGAAATACAGGAATATATACAATTGTCAAGATAACATTGGTATAACTCAAATCGACGCCAAATATTTCATCAAACAAAGCCAATATTTCGGCTGAATTAGACATATTGAATGGCAATACAACTGAAAATTCTGTACTATCCATTCTTTCACAACCGTCACACATATGAATGATATTTTACTTAAACATTATGTTTTCACATATTGCTTCAGAACCCATTTTCATTTTTACCAATAAAATGAGTACTTCACACGTAAAAGTGTTCAGTATCCAATGGTGGAATTCAAATTATTGCAGATATTTAATCACTAATTATTTGGTACATTGACTACATTCTCTAACCTTCAATCAACTAATGTTCACAAATTCTGGAGAACGTCACTTAAAATAAATAAATAAAATGTCACAAGGTTGAACAATGACGTGGGGATCTTTTAAAGTAATGGTATTGCATGCATAATCATCTTACTGTCTTGCACTTTATTTGATTAATGACTTATTGAACATATTAATGCGTAGACAAATTTCAAAAGATTTATCCAAAATAATGTTTAGAAAAGTAAAACAATTTGTGTCTTAAAATTCAGACAATATTAATGGAAAGATCAGGCTTGTATAACTTAGGACTCAATGAGTTTATCTACGATTACTAGTAACTCTTCAAATTGAATGTTTTATTAAATCACTGTATAGAAGCAATGGCCAAATCTTTCTATTGTATATATGATAACTGCATCAAGAAACTCACAACTGTGTAACTTGTACATCATTCTATCTGACAAAGAAAATTTCACTCTGGTGGCCGTCGACCATCTGACACAGACACTCTTACATTTCTGTCCTATACAGGAACGCACACACTGGTGACATTAGCACTATGTCTAAAAATAAATTCTCACTCTCACCTCTCTGTTTGAGACATAAACTCTCTTTATTTAGTGCCTCTAAATGGAACGCACACACTAGCACTCTGACATATAAACTTTACACACATGTGACATTATATCACCACTCTAAGTGTCACATACAGAACTCTCATACTAGTTACAATAAAACTCTGTCTGACACAGAACTCTCATACTGTTGACATAGTATCACCAATCTAAATGACACAGGACGTGTGACACGTAAACTCTATCTGACACAGAACTCTCATTATAGTGACACTTAAAATATGTCTGACACAGAACTCTCATACTAGTGACACTTGCACTCTGTCTGACCAAACACCGTCGCTTCTCATCAATAATTTAGAAAATCGATGTGGAATGAGTGCGTTTCCCACAGTTATTATTGTTGCCTTAATGGTATCGCTCACATTTTAGTTCGTGCGTTTCCCACAGTTATTATTGTTGCCTTAATGGTATCGCTCACATTTTAGTTCGTGCGTTTCCCACAGTTATTATTGTTGCCTTGATGGTATCGCTCATATTTTAGTTCGTGCGTTTCCCACAGTTATTATTGTTGCCTTAATGGTATCGCTCACATTTTAGTTCATGCATTTCCCACAGTAATAATTGTTGCCTTGATGGTATCGCTCACATTTTAGTTCGTGCGTTTCCCACAGTTACTATTGTTGCCTTGAATCGATTAAAGAGATCTGAACCCCGGTAAACCACTGTCGCCTAAATCTTAATAACAATAGACCAGTTAAACTTTACAAGAAGACCATGAAATACACTTATTATTGGGAAGTAGAAATGTTGTAACGAACAATGGTTCTCCATATTGACCCTCCAATAATCTTATTTTATATTGAAACAAAAATGCAAATTAGGTTACTTTATTAGCTTAGTGAAATCATATTCATCAATCTTTTACACAAAGGGAATATATCAGAATGTTTATTAGGTTTAGATACAACATGTAAAAGCTTTTCAATCTGATCTTTTCTTTGAGTAAACCTATTGTTTACATACTACAGTATTTAACAAACGCCTCTGTTTCTTTTAAGAACATTTGCACCACATATGATAAATATCTGTATACAGTTATCGCAGATATATTTTTTTCTTTACCTCGTGTATATTTTTTTTTTATAAAATGAAACTGAATATATGTTATGATATATCGTCTTTCCGTCTTAAATAAACACTTTTTATTTCTCTTTTGAAATTGTTATTACTCTCTATGTATTTTCCCTTCGACATCTTCCTTGGTTTTAAATCTAGGTACTTTTGTAATGCCCCCTTTATATTTTCATGGCCCTTTTGGTGGAAATGTTTGTTAACATTGGTATTTGTTCTGTCCCTGCGTATTTTTCTGGTCATCTGGATATTTCAATTGTTCTTTTGTAACTTGATACTTTGTATTTGTACTTATACCTCCCTAATTGTATGGCCCTTTAGGTAATAACAATAACGGTACCATTGCACCAGATGCGCATTTCGACAATACATGTCTCTTCAGTGATGCTCGTGGCAAAAATATGTGAAATCCAAAGCTTATATAAAAGATGAAGAGCTATAATCCAAAAGTTCCAAAAAGTATAGCCAAATCCGTGAAAGGAATCAGAGCTTTGCATGAGGGAGATACATTCCTTAATTTATAATAATTTGTAACATTTTGTAACTTTGTTGTCGACATGGTATATATTTTGCACTTAGTGTTTTATTGCTCACACGATATTTGTATTGCTATCTTGGTATTTCTATTTCCAGTTTGGCATTTTTATAACCACCTTTGCATTTCTATTCATTCTTGATATTTTATCCCCCTTTTGTGTTCTCACCTGACATCAAAATATTATTATCTCTCGATCTATTCGTATATATTTGCATTCCCCTCTTGATATTTGGCCATCATTATACTTTGTGGCTCTCTATTCATACTTTTATTTGAAAATATCAAAAATGTCTGGTTGTGATAAAGCATGTCAATTTTGTGAAGGTCATGGTGATGTGCATTACATTTCTAGAGTGTGTATTCATATAGGAAAATGTAGGGGTTAGCGTACAATACCAACTTCAAAGATCAATATAAAAAAATATATAACCTGCACATTTAGACATGTTCTCCATAAAAAAGTTATTGATGACGTCGACTCATTTGATTATCTTCATGATTGATTTTTATATTTCATTGTTTTATCGGTCAATGTATGACATAAAATTGAGAAAGGAAATGGGGACAACAACCCGACCATAGAGAAGACAACAGCTGAAGGCCAGCAATAGGTCTTCAATGTAGCGAGAAACTCCCGCACCCGTAAGCGTCCTTCAGCTGACCCTTAAAAAATATAACATTTTTACCAAACCCCAAACCCGTTCTCTGAGATTGTCAATTGAAATCAGACATTCCTAACATCGTCAACGGTAGATGCCATCTTGATTTTGTAAGGTATGAGGTCAAAACTCGTTTTGATATATCTAAGTGATAGACAAGAAAGCAACTGTTTCTTCTTTGATATAAGGCTATTCTTCATTTTATATTGAATATGTTTAACTTATACATCTACTCGTTCAATCTACTCATTGAACGACAAAAATATGTGACGTATAAAATTTTCTGATGACACACACGCGAATTGTTCTTTTAAAATTGTAACACGATGATGACTGCTATACCCATATTTTGACTATTTTATTCATTATGTCGTTTAGTTCACGCATCACTGTAAATATAACGGAATTTGATGAGACTGTCATACAAAGTGAGAGGTCGAAATCTATAAAACCAGGTTAAATCTACCATTTTCTACATTTGAAAATGCCTATAAATCTTCTGTTGTCTCTGATGTATTTATTAACAACTGAACATACTGTATGGACATTTGTTAAAGAGTGGTGTTGAAGGCTTGATGTCTTTGGATGTATTTATTAACAACTGAACATACTGTATGGACATTTGTTAAAGAGTAGTATTAAAGGCTTGATGTTTTTGGATGTATTTATTAATAACTGAACATACTGTATGAACATTTGGTAAAGAGTAGTATTAAAGGCTTGATGTCTTTGGATGTATTTATTAGCAACTGAACATACTGTATGGACATTTGTTAAAGAGTGGTGTTTAAGGCTTGATATCTTTGGAAGTGAGAATGCATGTTATGCTTTTGAAACATGTAATACGAAAAAGAACGCTTCATTATATGGGAATGAACTATTAGCCTACGTCACAGATTTCATGACTTATTTCGTCATATACCTCATCTCTTTAATGACGACAATCTATGCGTGAAACTGTGCTGAGTTCTTAATTTCAACAATACAGTCCATGTTCTAACAACAAGTTAATTTGCTAAATTGTACATTTTAGGAGAAAGAGTTCTGTGAACATTTATATCCATTAAAACGTCAAGATTGATCAAAGACTTAATGAAATTCAAATGTCAAATGGTCAGCAGCTTTTAAAATCATTCAAGCTTTCCTTTATTAGTATTGATGACGCAACGAATTTTAATGAAATGTTAGCAAGTCAGAAAAGTTATTGAAAACCTTTTAGCTGCTAGCTGTTTCTTGACAACAAGTTAAGAAAAATGTTTTATTTCAATGTTTTTGTTACCGTGTTACAGTTGTGTCAGTCGATTGATGAAGATTTATACCAACAAGTTTTATTAGATATTAAATTTGATCAATCTGGTAAAACCCAAGTTACCATTAGGGTTAGGGTAAGGGTTAAACTAACCATTTATTAATGTTTGAGTTGAGGGGCAGTGAATATATTTAGTGCACGATATAATTATCTTTAATGGCACATACACTAGTGAAATAAATTTAGGTCTTAAACAGATATATTAACTATACATAATTTGAAACGTTTGCACGATGAATCATTCTAGAGATGTTCATTCTTTTAATCAATTTTCAGACGTATCCACTGCGGCAAAGTGAGTACTGTTAAGACAACTCCCTTGCAGTAAATTTGTCAGGAGCTTTTCAGTTTATGATTGACGTTTACAAGTAAATAATAACTACTGAACGGTCTGAAATCCAACTTAACATATCTTAAAATGTAAAATAAAAACTCCTGGAAAATAAAATGCAAGTAAAATGTATTATTAATACCAAATTTACTCAAGAAAATGGTGGAATAACAAAAATACCGAACTCAAAGGAAAATTCGAAACGGAAAGCCACTTAACAAATGGCAAAAAACAAAATCTCTACACACTCTCTTACACGAACGGAAAATAATTGTTATATTCCACATTTCGGACAAGCATTTTCATAAGTAGAAAATGGTGGAACAAACCTGCTATAGCTAGCTTTACCTTTCACTTGTATTATTGTCGCCAAAAATTCCATTATATTGACAATAATGTGTGAGTACAGGCATGATAGGTCAACATATCAATAGTTCGGTTTCAGCAGTCAAATTGTGTTATAATCTTAATCTATTTAGAAACAAACAAATTGGTCAACAAACAAAAACAAAATGGTATGTACACTCTATAGACAAAGCACATAAGCACACATAAAAAAAACAAAAATGGCTATAACACAATGACACAATTGCGAGATGTAAACATATTGAGCGACGACAAAAGATTATTACCAAGAAATGGTATAAACAGTAAAGGTTAGAAATATACAAAGACAAATCAAAATAACACTATAACACGTAATTGAGGTGTGAAACAATGTCAATACCTAGACTCTATATGTCATTGTATTATTTGTGATACGCAATAATTATCAACAAGGTCCTGGTTTCTTCTGATGAACTTCTTTCTATATTCTGGTTCATGAACTTTCTGGTGAGATACCGATGCATGCTCTTGATATATTTAGCATGAAGAGATGATAGACGATTCACAGTTTCTTTGTGTCTGAATATGGCGATATAAGGTTTTTCAAAATAACAATGGTAGCACACGCTTTAAATTTATTACTGGGATAAAATGCTATATTTTGTTTAAAATAAACAAAAAGATCAAACATGATACAGAGAGGAGCAGGTGATCAGTATGCTGGAGTTTCTTATTTGTTGATTATAGCGGTAGCCTTTTCCCTAAGTTAGCGGAATTCCTATGGGAACGATCTGTAATCTCTTCTTACCGACATATTCACTATAAGTCAAATTTCCTCCTAACACTTGCTTAAACAAGAATATCAAAGACTCCACATAATTTAATTTCAGATATATTGATGATGTTCTTTCCACTAACATTCCAAGCTTTTCTTATAAGGTTCCATTTGCATATACTTCAGAATTAGAAATTAAAGAAACTTCAAATTTGACATTAGCGGTTATCTGAGTACCAGAATCTTAGAAAAACGATACTATTTCAATTTTGAATTATCAATTACTTCACCTTAGAAACAATATACCTATTTCAACTGCAATTATGATATATTTATTCGGAATATGACAGTTCTTGTCCATTCGTTTTTAATGCGTTTTGTTATTTGAAATTGCCATGTGATTATGGACTTTCCAAATTGATTTTCCTCTAAGTTCAGTATTTTTGTGATTTTACCTTTACTCAGACTTTGTAAAACGTCAAGAGTGTCAAACAAAAAGTTGACGAACAAGGGTTATGTCGGAGAACGTTTCGTTCTTTTTCTAAAAACAATTAATCGGAAGATACTAAGCCCGTGTTGATAAATATTCACAAATAATATACGATGGTCTTGAAGTATATGTATTCTCTTTGTTTATCATATAAACGAGTTATTGTGTTCTTTGATCTGTCTTTCTAAATTATTACTTTTGGTAATATTCATTTGACGTGGTTTGGTACCTATACATACCGTCATTGTTTTATTGTCTTGTGACAATTTTTGTATTGTCGTCTTTGGTTTTGCTTATTTGCTTTCTCTGTATGTTTTCTTGATTTTCTTTGTTGATATATTTGTTTGTTTATAGTGATCAAGAAAACAACTCAATTTAACTGTGGTATCCCTATATTTTTTTAAATATTTTTACCAATAATGTCCGTTTGTTTTATTCACATCTCATTGTCAATATAATGGAGTTTTAAGCAACTATCATTCAAGTGAGAGTTTTAGCTACTTTAAAACCAGGTTTAATTCACTATTTACTACACAAGACAACGCCTGTACCAAGTCGGGAATATGACAGATGCTATCACACGGTTCGATTCGTTTCAACATCAAATACTCCGTACCAACTTCACAAATAATGCACGATGGTCTTCAAGTATAGATTCTTGGTACTGACATTGTTAATCATCTTAATAGCGTGTTATAGTATTCTTTTATTTGTCTTTATGAATATTTCTTTTACAGTTTAGTCTGTTCTTGGTTATATCCATTTCATGCGACGCTGTACGTATACATCACGTCATTGCATTATTGTTCTATGACAATTTTTGTATTCTTATTTTTCATTTTTGCTAATGTTCTTTTCTTTATGCCTTTTTGTGTTTCCTTGATACATATGAGGTGGGTCTTTATTTGTACATCCCGTCATTGTGCTATTGTTTTATGGTAATTTTTGTATTCTTGTCTTTCATGATTGCTAATTTGCTTTGTCTAAATGCATTGTTTGTGTTACTTTGATATATATGACGTGGCTCTGTATTTATACATCCCGTCATTGTGTTATTGTGCTATTGTACATTTTAGTATTCTTTCTTTCATGATTGCTAATTTGCTTTGTCTATATGCCTTTTGTTCTTCTTTGTTTCAATTTGTTCGTTTTTATACTGGTTAAGATTATGACACCATGTTGACTGCTGTATCCATATTTTTGACATTTTTACCTATTATGTCAGTTTGATTTGTTCACACATTGTTGTCAATATATTAATGTTACTATAAAAGTAAGATATAAAACCAGGTTTAATATACCATTTGCTACATAAGAAACTACATGTACCAAGTCAGAAATATGATCTATGACAGTTGTTATCCATTCGTTTGATCTTTTGATTTTTAATTAGGGACTTTCCGTTTTGAATTTTCCTCGGAGATCAGTATCTTTGTGATTTTACTATTTTGTAAACAGAAAATAAAGATATTTGATTGATAATGAACAAAGATGAGATCACTGTTCCATTTTTTTTGGAGAAAGTTCACTTATTCATTGTTCAATTGATTACTTTAAATTGTATGCCTGAAATTAAAAAAAAAAAAAAGAAATTGATAATAAGTTGACGATATCGAAAGTTTTTGGAATGTAAATATTAATTTGAATATTTCAAATAAGTTGCTTTTTAGGAATCAATAAGTTACCGTGTAATAATCAATGTTTACTTATACTCTACAAACAAAATTGAGGATAATATGTTTAGAGAATATAATAGAAAATAAGGGACAGCATGATAAACAATTCTTGTAAAAGTATGTCAAACAAATGACGAGTAGAGAAAAGAATACAGTAACAGGTCATTTGTCATCTAAATAAATCAACAACAAGTCGTGTAACAGCTGCGAAATAAAGGTTTAAATAAAAGTCTAGACTAAATAACTGGATAAAAGTAAATCTACTAACATATAAGCGGATACTTTATCATCTATCTATATTGAATAGGTTGTTGAATTTAAATAGGTTTCTAGGACCATAAAACATGTTTTCATATTGCACCTTATGTTGTATCAGAAATATGAATACAATATATAGGTCGTTACACATGCTCTCTCATAGTGGAATATAGTTTTTAATAATTGAAGTAAGTGTTTCGGCATTCAATGGTTGAAATTCGAAATTCTCCTCATCTACAAAACTGACCTTCAAGCAAAAAGAAGTCCCGAAAGTGGCGTTTTACACCAACACCGAAGATATTTCATTACCGTCTGGTCGTCTTATAGTAATATTATAAATATTTTACTTATAGCATCGTTATATTAAACGTTAGACGTTAAGTATTAATCAATTAGTCAATCAATGCATCATCACGTTTGGATTAGCCGATATACCTAAAGACCTAAAAAGATTAATTACTCTAAAATTCTGATAAAAAGTGTCTTACATAAGTGCTGTTATATACACACTGTAGTAATATCATACAAAAGTAATCTGATAATTTAATAAACAGACTTAGATCATTGAGAAGGTTTCGGTTTCCTGTTATCTCTTTTTAGAAACGAGATAAGAATGGATTTGCCGTTCAGCTTATCATCTGAATCCCAATAACAATAGGTTAGAAGACGATATCAAAACTCCAGTCATCATTTACTAAACATTATTTTGGTAAAGGTAGTATGAATGTCTTTCGCCATTTTGGATTGTAAATAACAGGGATGATAAAGTCCAAATCATCAATCAATTATCAAAATTTGATGTTGAATGCAACTTTTAAACTACTGTGACTGACTTTCTATTTCAAAAAAGATTTCACTTATACATTTAGATATTTTTACAAACGTAGATTATTTTGCCTGATTTTTAATGTTTTAAACTTGACATTTTGAATGGAGGTAACTCTACAATAGTGCACTTTCTAAAGGAACTACATGAAATTTCATTATTTATTTTTCAGCCGAAATTACCTACGGTGACCCTATCCTTCCTCTGATTTTCTCAACGCTTCCTTCTCGTATTTTTTTTTTTTAAGTTCTTTCATTTAGTTTAGCTTCTAATCACATAATGTTTTTACCTGTATAATCGATATTTAAATATGTGTCATTTTGTCACAACCTGCAGCTTGAGAAAATGCTGGGTAATCTATAAATTCTATAATATTTTTGAATATATCACAGTATGTACTACGTTTTGGCAAAATTTGAACAAACTCTATATTTTTTTATTTATTTTCCCTTAACACATAAACAGTTAAATGCGTGCAATAACAAAAACCCAAAATGGAACAAAACAAGACAAATGCAAAGCTGTACTAGAGTTACAACAGCAATAAATAACAATCATCAGTTCGTCAGAATCTTAGAATTATTGAAACTGACTGTATATTTTCTATTTGTCAAATATAAAAACGGCAAACAATGTATTTATGTAGATGCATATCTTAGTTATAACAAAAACAGTAAAATCATTGCTATAGATTTTAGTTTATGACCGTCAATTATAGGGAAATATATTATAATGGAGCACACATTCTTGACTCTTTGATACACATCATCGCAGATTGCTAGTGATATGCGGCGTAGATGAGATGGAACCATTTACGTGAAGTTCAACCACACGGTTAAATTTTTGGACAAGCAACTGCATTATGTTACAGAACATACTTACAACAACCAGTAAGGGAACTTGATATGAGTAGTGTTTTGAATGCTGAAATTTCTAAGATAATATCATTATACAAGAGCGGAGATGTGAATTGATACAACCGAGTCAATTATCCACTAACGACCAAACGGACAAGGGTTTTTAAAACTTAAGAATTGAAACAATACTGCATAGAGATCAACTTAAAACCCTGGAATAATTACATGTAAATGTGAAGCAATCGAAAACTGATGTATGATAAAATCATAAAAGAACAAATTAGGACAAACAATAGCTAAACTACATCATACTGTCTTCTTTATAATACATACGTCTTTCTTAGAATAAGAGTATCAAAAATCAACATGTTTGTTAGTTAAGGTTTTTGGATATTTACAAAACTAAAGAGAGATCCTTTACATTTAAATGTTGTAATCATTGAAGCCTTTTTCCCCATTTCATAAGGATTCATATGTGGCAAAGAAAAAAAGGGAAAACGACAGAAGGTGTTTATTAGCAAACCAGGTAACCATACATTGTGGAGATAATAATTGATTTAAAGTGTATTCCTGATAGTATGGATGAATATTGATTATAACGTAAACGTTAAGAAAGTTAAATTCATATAAAAAATATTGACAGTTATATAAAATATATCATATGACATGTGTCATGTCTCATTTCTGTAACTTTTTTCACATATAATGTTAACTTTTCTACACTCATACTTAAGGCACAGGTTTTCAACTAGTTAAATCTTTGATATTTCCTTGTATATATTGCAACTGTATATTCTGAGGGTAACGTTTTAACAGTTATTCTTATGAATAAAAGAGCCCTTCTTACTCAGTATTGTTTGAAATTGTCTGTTTGTTTCATACATTATTGTCAATATAATGGAATGTTATGCGACTGTCATACAAGTGATATTTTCAGATAGCTTTAAAACCAGGTTTAACACACAATTCCGTACATAAGGTAAGCACTGTACCAACGGCAAGTAAGAAATATGACAGTGGTTTTCAAGTCAATGAATTTATAAGCTTTTGATTTTGACGTTTGATAAATGAAGGCAACAGTAGCATACCTGTTCAAAACTCATAAATTCATGGACAAAAAACAAAATCGGGGTAACAAACTAAAACCGAGGGAAACGCATTAAATATAAGATGAGAACAACGACACAACACAAAAATGTAACACACACAGAAACGGACCAAGCATCAGACAAAATGCCACGAGAATAACAAATATAAGGGACTTTTTGATTTGAAATGTTCTTGGTGTTCGGTATTTTTGGTATTTAACTTTTTGTGTATACATTGTCATACAGATATATATCAGATTCAAACTATAAAGAGAATAAACAATGTCAGTGAATAAAATATAAACTAATATAATGTACACCAACAATTTCTGAATATTATCAAGTACAAGGTTTTCTATGTTCTGCAATCGATGAACAGCAAATTTTCATCAATTTATCCTTGATAAAAATCATATCAGTAGAAATGTTTGCTTTGTTGAACTGGTCATGTCCGCAAAGAATTACACAGATTGTTATAAATTCAATGCCAAGGACAGTGTAATGTTAATTTCAAAGAAGACCATATATAGCAAGCAAACTGTACAAAATAATATAGGAAGTTGATACCTTACCGAATAAGTCTGCTGCCGCCATATTACACAAGTATAGATTCGTAGAATTTCGTAGCTGTTGGTTAGTTAGTACAAGAATAATAACTATAAAATTTCCAAGAAATCCGAGTAGAAATACTGGTACATATAAAGCTGTCAAAACTATGCTTTCTTCGTGGAAATAGGTGTCAAATATTTGCAAGGATCTATACAGTTCTACAATGGTAGTTTCATTCATTCCAGATACATTCCTGTCCAATAACTTGAATAACGTTCCTTGATCCATCACTATAGATCCAAAAAGATTGTCCTCTCGTCGAGAATCAGTTGACGATGTTTCATTTTAATGATACATGCAATTATTAATACCCCATTGTCATAATTAGTTACTAATATCATACACAAATTACTCTTCCATCATTCCTGTCACATCAACTAGTCATTACTGAATGCTCATATAGATTTGATTTCTAATAGTATTCACTAAAGGAGAAAAATAATATAAACCATAATCCAATGTAAACACTTATCAAGTATTATTGGATGGAGTTAATATAAAAAAGTGAATATCTACGTATGTTTCAATCAAGTACTCAAACAGGACAAACAAAGTAATATACCTACTTAGCAGAAATGATAATTATTAAATCTGATTGAATTGAACCCAATCATTCAATTACATGTTGAAAGCATAAGTCAATAAATACCAAAGGGATATTCCCGTCATTGTAATTGGATTTTTTAACATTAAACATGCAATCATTTCTTTTTCATTTTTAGTCATTTTTTTACAATCGCTACTCAGTCGAGCATGACATGTGGTGATTTTTGTTTCCCTTGGAGCGGAAATTATAAATAATTTGTGCATAATACAGTTGGTTGTTAAACAGTATGATTTTTAATAGGATAACAAAAGTCTACTACAACTTGGAACAAGTTTCCAACCGTCTTAGAACAAAGACGACGGATATATATTAAGCATATTTTAAAAGGAGTCACTTCTATATGGTCAGAAAGGAAATTCCGAATGATTTTACACTAAAAGACAAAAATAACAGATTCAATGAATATTCCAAAACAATAAATCTTTAGAACGTATACCTCCTTAAGGTTGCATTTCTGTAAATATAGACAATACAATTTCACATATGAACTTCCTATTACTGTACCACTTTTACTTTAAAGTTTCGAGAATGATGATATTACAGAACGGAAAGTTAATATCCAATACTATTTATTCAAAGGTCAAAATATAGGGCTGTGCGGCATGTATATGTATATGCCCTGAATTTTCTAAGAGTTTAAACTAAAATTCTATACTAACCAAAACTCCATTTTTGAACATCATAAAAATTACATTTTAGGCGCTTCCATGTTTTTCTTTACTTCTAACATTCTCAAGTTATGTCTCTACGAGAGGAAATACAGAGAACATATCTCGGAATCAGTATGTTAACAAATAAACATATCTGTGAATATTAGATATCTTCCTAAAAGAGGCTTGACTTGTGAAACAGCTGTATTTACAAAGTTTAACCTTAAGGTAGATTTATGATATACTGCCAGCTTGGATTGTACTATCACAGTACACAATCAGTCTAGTTTTTTGCCAAAATCTGCAAATTTGTAGAATGATATGCAATGTTATTGGATAGACTGTTTCTTTATATGAAGAATACTTGCTAATTTATCACATTATCCAACATATTCAAACAAATACCAAACATTTGTGTTTAAGAATATTTTTTTCAACTTATCCATTTAAGGGGAGATAACTCTTTTAGTAAAACAAATTATACTGGAGGGATAGGGAAATTTCTAATTTTTACTTGAAGCAGAAAAACAAGTTCGCTGACACCTTTTTTGTTTTTTATTTTTTAAAAACAAATAATAAAACCACATAAATCTTCTCACAATTAATTTAAAAATTCGATCTCATAAATTTCTTTTTATGCACAAAATTTTTTCATGATATCCTAAGCAAATTTCAGCAATTTTCAACGACTCATAGCTTGCAAAACAGCACGGATACCAAACCTTTTTTATTATATTTTTGAGAAGAGTATATTAAAATCTTAATTTTGTCAAAGTATAAGAAAATTCTATCACGGGAAACATATCTCTATGATCTTCCTTAAACACACTCTTAACATTCCATCGCGGGAAACATATCTCTATGATCTTCCTTAAACACACTCTTAACATTCCATCGCGGGAAACATATCTCTATGATCTTCCTTAAACACACTATTAACATTCCATCGAGTAAACATATCTCTATGATCTTCCTTAAACACACTCTTAACATTCCATCGCGGGAAACATATCTCTATGATCTTCCTTAAACACACTCTTAACATTCCATCGCGGGAAACATATCTCTATGATCTTCCTTAAACACACTCTTAACATTCCATCGCGGGAAACATATCTCTATGATCTTCCTTAAACACACTCTTTACATTCCAATCATTAACGGTATTTTACATCTTTATATCATTTCACTAATTATGGTTACTTTACTTTCTGACATTATTGTCTTATACTGGCCAAATTTAAACGTTTAGCATTAGCCTATTTGTTATATATTTGCCATATTCAGATATTTTGACCAATTTGAATGTTTTAGTTTGTTGTATATAAAACTATGTTGATGTTTTATATTGGCCCATTTTGATGTTCTAATTTGAAATTTTGTGAATGTTTTACAATAACCTATAGCTAGCTGTTTGGATGTTTATTTAGACAGATTTTGAATGCTTTATATTTATCGTTTTGATATTCTATATTGGCTTATTGAGAATATTCTATATTGTGTTATTAGGTTGCTCGATATAGGTCCATTTTAGATATTCTACAGCGTTATTTTGAATGTTCTATTTTGACCAACTTTCAATGTTCTTCATGTATTTAGGCTTATAATCAATATTCTATGTTGGTCCTATTTGAAAGTATTATTTTGGCCTAGTGTGAATTGTTTATATTCAACTTGTTTTAGTCGAGCAAAAAAAAAAAAGACCTCTCAAGCAAATACTTTAGTCAGACCCCACTGCTGAAGATAGATGTCTTCTTATTTACTATGGAAATTGTTAAATCTATTGCACGCTCTTTGCGTTGCCTTTTATATTAATATTTACAAAGTGTATTTGCATTATAATTTTATCAGATTATTTTCGGTTGATATTGATTATTTTTACAACAATTTTTTTGTCACTTTTGTTATTGTTTTTATCAATCTTTTGTGTTCGTGTCCCTCTTTTCTGTACAGAACTGAATTAATTTTCATATGAATATGTTTCTTTTGACTTATCGACAGAATTTACATGTTCGTTTCTCCTTATCCTCTTACTGCAGCATGGTATTCAACTAAATAATATTTGCTATGTTATTATATTAGATGGTTAGATACTAGTATATCCGTCTGAGATGTCAGGATTATGATAGTTGTTGTTCATTCGTTTGATGTGTTTGAGCTTTTGGTTTTACAATTTGGGACTTTCCGTTTTGAATTTTCCTCGGAGTTCAGTATTTTTGTGATTTTATTTTTTTATGTTACCGATTGAGCCAAATTCGTCAAGTGTGGACCATGTGCCAGAATCTACATGTAAAGCATGAGTTGCTAAATCTGTCAACTCACTAGGCCTTGTTTCTCCTTAGAGTTCATGTGATAACCAAAGTTTTATGTCCTATTATATCTTAACATGTCAACTCACTAGGTCTTGTTTCTCTTTAGAGTTCATGTGATAACCGCAGTTTTATGTCCGTTTATATCTTAATCTGTCAACTCACTAGGTCTTGTTTCTCTTTAGAGTTCATGTGATAACCGCAGTTTTATGTCCGTTTATATCTTAATCTGTCAACTCACTAGGTCTTGTTTCTCTTTAGAGTTCATGTGATAACTGCAGTTTTATGTCCGTTTATATCTTAATCTGTCAACTCACTAGGTCTTGTTTCTCTTTAGAGTTCATGTGATAACCGCAGTTTTATGTCCGTTTATATCTTAATCTGTCAACTCACTAGGTCTTGTTTCTCTTTAGAGTTCATGTGATAACCGCAGTTTTATGTCCGTTTATATCTTAATCTGTCAACTCACTAGGTCTTGTTTCTCTTTAGAGTTCATGTGATAACTGCAGTTTTATGTCCGTTTATATCTTAATCTGTCAACTCACTAGGTCTTGTTTCTCTTTAGAGTTCATGTGATAACCGAAGTTTTATGTCCGTTTATATCTTAATCTGTCAACTCACTAGGTCTTTTTTTCTTTGGAGTTCATGTGATAACCGCAGTTTTATGTCCGTTTATATCTTAATCTGTCAACTCACTAGGTCTTGTTTCTCTTTAGAGTTCATGTGATAACCGCAGTGTTATGTCCATTAATTTCTTACCCTGTTAACTCACTAGGTCTTGTTTCTCTTTGGGGTTCATGTAATAAACGCAGTTTTATGTCCGTTTATATCTTACCCTGTCAACTCAGTAGGTCTTGTTTCTCTTTAGAGTTCATGTGATAACTGCAGTTTTATGTCCGTTTATATCTTACCCTGTCAACTCACTAGGTCTTGTTCCTCTTTAGAGTTCATGTGATAACCGCAGTTTTATGTCCGTTTATACCTTAATCTGTCAACTCACTAGGTCTTGTTTCTCTTTGGAGTTCATGTGATAACAGCAGTTTTATGTCCGTTTATATCTTAATCTGTCAACTCACTAGGTCTTGTTTCTCTTTGGAGTTCATATGATAACCGCAGTTTTATGTCCGTTTATATCTTAATCTGTCAACTCACTAGGTCTTGTTTCTCTTTAGAGTTCATGTGATAACCGAAGTTTTATGTCCGTTTATATCTTAATCTGTCAACTCACTAGGTCTTGTTTCTCTTTAGAGTTCATGTGATAACTGCAGTTTTATGCCGGTTTATATCTTAATCTGTCAACTCACTAGGTCTTGTTTCTCTTTGGAGTTCATGTGATAACCGAAGTTTTATGTCCGTTTATATCTCAATCTGTCAACTCACTACGTCTTCATTCTTTTTTGGAGTTCATGTGATAACCTCGGGTTTTGCTTGTTTACATCTTGACGTGTCATTTTCTAATCGATGGAAGAGATTGTTACACTGGTAAACTACTGTCGATTTAATTGAATGCTCTGCGTCTTCATAATAGCTTTCCCAGTTTTATTTGTCTATCTTTCTGATCAGGGCTTTAATGGTCGTTTCCGTTATCTTCTTTTGTATAATGATCAATTCTAGTTTGGTAAAGTCTATACCCATAATAGGCGCAACATAGTATAGTTATTCATCTTTTGTAACAAAGTACAAGATAACATTTACATATAAATAATTTATCCTTGAATTAAATAGAAAGGAATACAAATCAAAATACAAATCAAACTAGAAATCTAAATGACTGATAAATAGAATCATTAGGATCGAGAATACATTTGATAGAGAAGATGAAATATATCCCCACCGGCCATTTCCCTAATACAACATAAAGAAAGAATGAAATAAGGCGGCAATTGGAAAAAAGATATCAATGATGTAAATTCGTTTGTTTAGTTAATACGGTAATATAAGAAACGAAATGATTACATAAACAAGTCATCAATTACTATGACTGAAAACTTATTGCAAAGCAACCCAGTGACTTTAGAACAAACAATACCCTCCTCGCTCATGGGACGGATACTCAAATACCAAGGAGTAGAACGGCTCCATTCATTCATTATATTACAAAAAACATTTTCTAGTTGACATTCCCGCCATTGAATATGATCAATCAAAATTGCAGTCCGGTCATTCCTGTTTTATCTCTATAAACACGAATCATTTTTTAATAATTATTACACAAATTTATGAAAACATATATGAATTATCTATATATATCTTCTACTAGATTTTAAAAATAGCATATTTTTCATAGAAGTGTCCAAAAAATTAACACTAAAATAATAACGTCCAGAAATATAATGGTAATTCACAAACAAGAAAACGAAGAAAAGGAAGAAAAGAATTGATCAAACGAACTTCAGAACGAGTAAAACTTCGAGTAAAATGAGGACCAGAACGAGTGTTATATACTTTGAAGTCAACTGATTACTATAACGAAATATGATTTGATGTCAAACGAGGAATAGTGCAGCATTAACGTCAAACGAGGATACGTACGAGTTTATCATTAGATTTAAACGCGGATATATACGAGTATAACATTAAAGTCCGACGATTATCAGAAAGGCGTGAATTTAAAATTGTACGAGGATCAAAACAGGGTGAACTTTAACAACGAGGATCAGTACCAGTATATCATGAAAAACGAACAATAATTTTGATACCATTGAAAATAAACTAATCATAGATACCAGGACTAAATTTAGTATATACGCCAGACGCGCGTTTCGTCTACAAAAGACTCATCAGTGACGCTCCAATCCAAAAAGTTAAAAAGGCCAAATAAAGTACGAAGTTGAAGAGCATTGAGAACCAAAATTCCTAAAAGTTTACCAAATACAGCTAAGATAATCTATGCCTGAGGTAGAAAAGCCTTAGTTTTCAAAAAATTCAAAAATTTGTAAAAAGTAAATTTATAAATATAACCATATCAATGACAAATTCATGTCAGCACAAAAAGTGCTGACTACTGGGCTTGTGATACCCTCGGGAAAAAAAATCTCCACCAGCAGTGGCATCGACCCAGTGGTTGTAAATAAACTCATCATAGATACAAAAGAGAAAGTGTTGAATCAGTTGGCACTTAAATAATAATTTCATAATGTTATATATAAATATGGGTTTATAATGTCTATTATTTCTAACTTTATGAGTCGGTGTTCCTTCAGACACAGTCAAAAAACAAGAAGATGAAAGAAGTTAGGTTATTTAATTTCACATCCGATATATTGATAATGTTCTTTTCTATTTACAATCTACATGTTTATGATTAGGTTCCATTTATATATCCCCTAGAACTAGAAATTAAAGAAACAACATACATAGCTTCATCCGCCTCATTTTTAGACTTATACATCGAATCTGACATACACGGTCTAGAATCTATGACAAACGAGACGATATTGATAATGAAATTATCAATATTTCCTCGCCTTAGAAACAATATACCAACTTCCTCTGCATATGGGATATATATTTTTTAACTTATTCGCTATTCAAGAGCTAGCAGCTGCTACTCAGACTTTGTAAAACGTCAACAGTGTCTGAGTAGAAATTGATAATCCTGGGGTATGTTAAAGAACGTAACGTCATTTTCTTAAAAAAGTTCATTGGAAGGTACCAAGACTGTGTTGACAAATATTCCGTATAAACTTCATAAATAATACACAATGGTCTTGAATTATAGATTATAGGTACTGTCATTGTTTATTATCTTTAAAACGTGTATAGTATTTGATTGTTACTTTTAATATCAATTTGACGTGGCACTGTACTTACACATCCCGTCATTGTGTTATTGCATGTGCTATTGTAAATTTTTGTATTCTTGTCTTTAATTTTAACTAATGTCCTTTGTCTATATGCCTTGGTGTTTCTTTGTGACATATCTGTTTGTTTTTATAGTGAGTAAGATAAAAACTCAATAATGACTGTTGTACCCCTATTTTTTTTAAAAAGTTTTTACCTATAATGTCTGTTTGTTTTGTTCACACATCGTTGTCAATAAAATGGAATTTGATGCGACTATCATACAAGTGAGAGGTTTAGCGCTATGAAACCAGGTTAATCTACTTTTCAACATAAGAAAATGCCTGTACCCAATTCGGAATTTGACAGTTTTGTTGAGCTTTGTTTGGGCCATTTGAGTACGGTTTTTCCGTTTTAATTTTCCTCGGCGTTCCGTATTTTGGTGATTTTACTTTTTGTATTACTCGTTCTTTTCCTTGTCAGACTTTAATACTACTAGTTTTTCCTCTCGTTTAACAAAAACATATACTTTTGGAGTTTATATCGCTCCCAATGAAGTTTTTATTAGTGATTTTCACCGATTTGACCCGATTTCTAAAATAAATATTATCGCATTATTTTTGAAAATATATCCAGTAATAAAAAAAATATCTTTTCACCTCTTTCTAAAATTCCTGCCACCACAGGACCACGTTTGATATCCTCAACAATATGGAACATGTTTTATGTTTCAATGAAATTATAAAAATATATGAACTTCCAGTTTTGCAAAAGTAGGGCACTATACCGAAACATGCACTGTTTGAAACTTCATTTATTTTTTAATACATAGCATGATGGTTGCGCAAAAAAAACTAAAGTGAGATGGATTCCAATATTTAAACCGATAATTCGTTTCCTAATCACAGTTGGTCTGACGACATCTTGTAATTAGTTTACATTTATTTCCTTTAAAGACAGATGATATAACACAATCAAATTATAGACCAGAAATAAAGTTTCTAGGAAATTAAGGAAAGTCACCTTATGAGTCCTTAATATTTTGATTGTATAGCTTTATACATGTTACTCTCATACATAATCATGTCAGACAGAAGAAAAAAAGGATCGGAAGAGTTCTGTAAATTTTCCTCGAGATATATTGATGATGTTTGGTCACTCATTGACACTACAAAGAGGAGAAAAAAATGCAGGTCCAATAAGTTGACCTATGTGAAAGACTGTTTCAAAAAGATAACTTAAGATGTCTACAAAAGGATATAACGATGATACCAAAACTTTAATACGAATCATCACATCTCGATACAAACATCCGCTATAATCTAATATGTATTTGAAAATTAGATGTATGTTTTGATACCTTTAATCATTCAGATGTTATTCAGTTCGTAGGAGTAAGAGACTTTTATTTTAGATTTATGTAAATTGAAAATGACAACGGAAGCCGACAGAAGATTTCCGTAATGACTGACAAAGGATATCATCGGTGCTTAGAGAAAGCCATTACTGTACGATTCTATGATAAACTCATTTCCTTCATTTTGTCCTCTAAACACTAACATTAATATGACAACAAAAGAACTTTTATTACTCACATGGTAACAGATAAATCTGTTAAACTTATAGACAGCAATATTTAATATACCTCAAAGCTTTAAGGATTTTGTCAGTGACAATAAAAATAAGTCGCAAATTCCTTTTGATCTGTATATGTATGTATAATCATATCTTTAAATGCTTTATATCTGTTAACATATTAAGTATTATATTAAACGAAAGATATGAATCTGGTCAAATTCCTAATGTAATGGTGAAGACAATTTTACACAGATAATTACAGATGAATCTAATATTTGCTACAACATGTCTGTATTAAGATAAAACTGTTAGACATAATGAGACGATTCACAGTCGGTTTATTTCAAGTGTGTGTAAAGACATAACGAGACATTTCACTGTGGCGATCTATATGCTTTACATAATTCCAGAGCTACAAATAATGTTAAACACTCGTCGACAGAAAATATCTTTCAAACTAATTACAAGAGAGAGCATATATGTGAGTAATTTTCGTGAAGAGAGTGTAGGGGTGTGTGTGTGTGTTGGGGGGGGGGGGGGGTGTACAGCAGAGAACAGATAACTGAAAACTTGTGCATTCAGACATGGGTTTTTCCCTTCAAACGTGTCAAAACATTGCCAAATGCGTGATACGTCGATACGTATTCATTTCATCGATTCCAAATTATTTCATACCTTTAAAAGACAAAAAACCGATTTATATTTTTTTATGGACGCCCGAGATTAATAAAGTGTTTTTTTTTTAAATTATTTTTTACATATTATTATTTATTTTGTCAAGCATGTACGGAAAGAGGGATGAAAGATACCAAAGGGACAGTCAAACTCATAAATCTAAAATAAACTGACAACGCCATGGCTAAAAATGAAAAAGACAAACAATAGTACACATGACACAATATAGAATACTAAATAATAAACAACACGAACCCCATCAAAAACTACGGGTGATCTCAGTTGCTCCGGAAGGGTAAGCAGATCTTGCTCCACATGTGACACCCGTTGTGTTGCTTATGTGATAACAAATCCGGTAAATAGTCTAATTCGGTAGGTTACATTCATAAAAGGGAAGGGGATTGTAGTTACGACGTAAGGAACATATCCGATATCATTTGTGAAACGGTTATCCCATAACGGTTAACCAACACGTGATGGCGTCCGTAAAATTTACGAAGGGATGATTTCAACTTCATTATTTGGAACTCTTGGTTTAAAAGCTTCTTTGTGAGCAGCAACCCTTTATCACGAAAATCATGATAGCAAATGCAAGCACGGGAATATCGTGTATCAATTGGGAGATATCTACCCCGTATGCAGGTGGTACTGGAATGTTGCTACTTAGTAATGGAAGGTTCACAATTGGAAAGCTGAAATCATCTCTTTTGTCGTAAAGTTTTGTTTTCAACCAACCCTCATTGTCAATTTCTAGATGTAAGTCAAGATATGAGGCCGACTTAACTGTATCTGTTCTATCCTTTATCTCTAGTTCGATGGGATAGATGCGTTCCACAAATTCACCAAATTTTGAATTATTTAGTGAAAGAACATCATCTATATAGCGGAAAGTAGAGTTAAAGGATATTGCTAACTTCTTGTCTTTCTTCCGAATAAGCTCCTGCATGAAGTCAGCCTCATAATAATAAGGAAACAAGTCGGCAAGTAGAGTTTGTTCCCATTGGCATGCCGACAGTCTGTTGAAAAACACGTCCTCCGAACGTAACAAATATGTTGTCAATCAAGAAATCAAGCATCTTGATAGTATCAGCTTCAAATATTTTTTTGTTTCAATCAGAGTGATCCTTTACAAAGTAGCATTTATCCCTCCCTACGACAAAATACTTGTATCTCAATTTGTCTTTTAGTTTGGAATGTGGAATACTTGTGTAAAGAGTAGAAAAGTCACATGTTTTAATATTATTACAAGATGAAAGAGAGTTAGATTGTATGTACTCTAAAAGATCTTTGCAATTTTTAAGTATCCACATCTGATTCACGCCGTCTCTACAAAAGGCAGTTTCACAATAACTTTGGAGCCCGTCTTTGATTGCTGATAAAATAGATGTTAATAACTTAGAAAGAGGTTTCGTGGAGCACATGGAACACCCAGCAATATACCGTTATTTGTAAGGACATTTATGTAGTTAAGGTATCCAATATAGTGATGGAAAATCCAGTTCTTCATCTTTGGTTGATATTCCAAAGGAACATATAACAGACCTATGATTATCCAGGATTTCCTCTTTGGTAAGTGTCGTGAGGATATATGTTGAGTTTCTAAGTGAATTGTCAATACCTAATTCGTTTATCAAGCAGTTAATGTAATGAGTTTTACACACAAAAGCGATGTTGTTTGGGGCTTTATCTGTGGGGACAACAACATATTTGCCATGGAGGTAGGATAGATGTTTTTCAACATTTGGGTCTTTAAAGATTGACGTAGCATGGGCATTGATAGACCCATTCAGTTTCTTAATTCTGATTTCTATCAACGACCTCACTGCCTTAATACATTCGGAAAGAGTGTCTACGTCTTCCTTCTCGCGCTTAGCCCATTGCCTGGCATAATCCTCGACTGAATCCATCAAAATTTTAAAGTTGTATTTCCAATTGCTGGATTTAGGCTGACGATATTTCGGAGAGAAGTGTTATTGACAATGTTGAGGAAACTGACACTCAGATTTGAAAATACAGCTTTTTCTATCATCTCTGCGATTTTACTAGTTTTCCAATTAGGATTTTATTTATGAGTCTCAGTTATCTGCATTTAATTAGGCATCAAGAAAAAGCTGCGTTAAAACAGGGAATTTTCTATTTAAAAGTACAACAACTTTTTCAGAAATCAGATTTCTAGAACTTTTTATATTCATTTATCATAGGACTAATGTTCTTTCATTTATTTGTACTGTGACCTGTCATGTAATGTTGTCATTTTAATGTTATATTCAACATTACCATTAGAGCACGAGGTTTGGTTAGCCGCAAAACCAGGTTCAACCCACTATTTTGTTTCTTTAAATGTCCTGTACTAAGTCAGAATAATAGCCATTGTTAATTAAAATTCGTTTCTGTGTGTGTTACATTTTAGGGTTGTGTTTCTGTTGTGTTGTTCTCTTCTTTTTGTTTCCCTTAGTTTTAGTTTATAACCCGGATTTGTTTTTTTTTCAATCGATTGATGAATTTCGAACAGCTGTATACTGCTATTTGCATTATTAATTGTAAGATAAGGTGACAATCCATTTTTCTCTTACGTGGTCAGTTTCATAGGTAAATCTAAAACGTTTGCCCAAATTTTGATATTTTCAAATAAGATGGCATAAAAGATAATTCTTTTTCTTTTATCACAGACTATTATTTATTACTTTTGGTCCATCTTATTGCCTGATAAGCACTTAAAGAAGTCCTTTTATGCAAATGAAATAGTGATTAATAATATCTTGTGCATGTACCACACACATTGGAATTACGGTTTTCATTATTATTACAAGATCTCCAATTTGATGTCTTCAAGTCGGAAAGTACAGAATGTTATATTTGGTGAACTTAATACTGTCAAAAGGAAAATAAAAAAATACCAGCTGCCAAAAACCTACCAGTTTTTGCTTCGGTTTGAGTTGCTCTATCTTTAAAGTTTTGTAATGTGCAGTAGTGTTTGTCTTTTTACTTTTGTTTTATCACATTTGTATAGTACTGTTATATGCAGCAGTGTTTGTCTTTTTACTTTTGTTTTATCACATTTGTATAGTACTGTTTTATGCAGTAGTGTTTGTCTTTTTACTTTTGTTTTATCATGCTATGATTTATTCTTATTTTCAATTAAACAACACATCCATAATAATAGTACAAAGGCATAATAAAGGAGACATATACATTAATTAAATATAAATGGCGTACACTTGATGTGGAAGGATTTTTATCAAGTAACGTTTGTTAACGGTACATTCTTTTTATAAATGTATTCAAAAAGCAACATCACAAAAATATTGAACTCAAAATGAAAAGTCCCTAATCAAAGTGGCAAAATCAAAAGTTCAAACGCATCAAACGAATTGATAGCAATAACATTAACGGTGCCAATTTTCTGCACCAGATGCGCATTTCGACAAATAATGTCTCTTCAGTGATGCTCGTGGCCAAAATATGTAAAATCCAAAGCTTATATAAAAGATGTAGAGCTATAATCCAAAAGTTCCAAAAAGTATAGCCAAATCCGTGAAAGGAATCAGAGCTTTGCATGAGGGAGATACATTCCTTAATTTTTAATAATTTCTAACATTTTGTAACAGCAAATTTAATAACACAAACAAATCCGTATTTTCATGCTAGTACCGGAGTACTGGCTACTGGGCTTGTGATACCCTCGGGGACTAACAGTCCACCAGCAGAGGCATCGACCCAGTGGTAGTAATAACATTAACGGTACCAATGCACCAGATGCGCATTTCGACAAATAATGTCTCTTCAGTGATGCTCATGGCCAAAATATGTAAAATCCAAAGCTTATATAAAAGATGTAGAGCTATAATCCAAAAGTTCCAAAACGTATAGCCAAATCCGTGAAAGGAATCAGAGCTTTGCATGAGGGAGATACACACACACACTCACACACACACACATATATATATATATATATTTCTAATAAAATTGGGTAACCATTTCACAAAGATATATCATGTGTATATTATTAATACTTGATATGAAATCAATAATATAGTTTAAACATCACACGATCTATGGATAAAATTCATGTGACAAATAGATAAATTATGTATTGAAATTCTATCATATTATTCTAATACAATAGAATCACGCAGACACATAAAGCGGACAAAGTGTCAATTTGAGCCGAAATGACGAGTAAAGCTAGCCATATTAGAATACCATAGTTTTCTTGTCACATATTCACTATATTTTCTTCATAACAAACTGGAATGTATCTGCAATTGTGGTCACATACCGTTTTTGGTGATGTTTCTATTGCTCGGTTACATTTATAATTGACGCGTTCAATGAACGTTTCGATTTTTGCCTTTTTAGGTATTTTACCATAGTGTCTCCGAGTTTCTAATGACCTATGATGTTTGATTAACCACTTGGTATTACCCGTAAATATTGAATGTATTGGTAGAACAATAAGATCACACTTAAAATCATATTAGATTCATATGAGAAGTGATCATATCTCTGCAACAAACTATGTTCATCAAGGACACAATATTACAGGTACCAGCTTATTACTGTAGTTTACGAATTATAAGACAGATAACTCCCATACAACCTGATCTTTTGTGACAGACGCTTCCTATTAAAACTAACAGCAATACCTGCAATAACAACGCCTGCAAGTGTGTCGTGTTTGTTTTTCTAGATGTTTCGTAATCTCTTTTTTTGCCATCATATTATCTGCTTATTTATCGATTGAAAAGCTTTGATTGTTTCTTCGTTAAATTTTTACTTTCGTGACGATTTATTTGGTTTTGTTTTAAGTCACTCTTTATATTGGAAGCAATTTGTTGAATAAAATTCTTTTATCGGAAATCCTGTATTTCAAAACTCATTTATTGCAATTTCCATCAAATGTTTTTAATTAAATTATCAAAAGGTTTTGTAGATAATCTGATTGAGCGGATTAACAGATTTTTATTGATCATTAGTTTCTATTTTACAGAGAAGAAATTTTGTTACAATTAGCATTGCTTTCACTTTGAATTCTTTGTCTTATTCTTGGGAGAAAAACGATTTTTGTTTTGCGTGAAACAAACGAAGTAAAAATCATACTTTTTTACACAACAGTAATGTTAAAAATAAGAATATATGATCAAGTCAGCACCTTGCAGTAATTAACGACACTTGTTGATTCTAATGTCTGAATACTCATTTTAACTTATCATATAAAATATAGAGACACCAATATGACATAAAGTGAAACAGTTCAAACAAAACAAAAATGGACTAAAAGAGGGACGAAAGATACCAAAGGGACAGTCAAACTCATAAATCTAAAATAAACTTACAACGCCATGGCTAAAAATGAAAAAGACAAACAGACCAACAAGAGTACACATGAAATAACATAGAAAACTAAAGAATAAGCAATACGAACCCTACAAAAACTAGGGGGGATCTCAGGTGCTCCGAATTTGCTTTAATTTGTCTATACGCTTTTGTGCTTCTTTGTTACATGTTTGTTTGTTTGTATAGTGATCAAGATTATAACACAATGATGACGAAGCTGTACCCCTATTTTGACATTGTTTCTACTATATCTGTTTGTTTTGTTCACACACAGTTGTCAATAAAATGGAATTTTATGCGACTGTCATACAAATGAGAGGTTTAGATAGCTATAAAACTAGGTTTCATCTTCCATTTTATACATAAGAACATGCCTGTACCAAGTATAGACAGCTGCTATCCATCCGTTTAATGTGTTTGAGATTTTGATCTTTCCGTATGTTTGAGGACTTTCCGCTTAAAATTTTCATCTGAGTTTTTTTTTTGTGATTTATCTGCGTCTTCTATTGTGGGTATACAACATTTGTTTCAAAATTCTATATTTGGTCGTTCGCTTTAGAGGTAAATAGAAATAAACTCCCAACACGCATGCACTATAAACAATGTATTTCTATTTTTATTGCAGGTTCATGTCTGATCTTTACTCATTAAATATTTACGAATCGATAAAAGAATTCTAATAGTGTCTATGAAATTATAAAAAAAAACATAACAATAATGAGTTCTGTTTCCATTCGATTCATTCGGAAACCATGACATTTCTGTAATCTCACTAGAATATGTACAAAATAAAACCGAATGAGATTTTCTCAGAATAAACTGAAATCGGATGTTTAAATAATGTAGAGTTATAAATACATGTTATCTCTTTTTCTTTCGAATAAGACTCTTTGGCTTTGTACTCATAAGATAATTAGATCTGTTTAGACTTTGTGATGTATATTTGATACATCAGGATACAAACAGGTTTTGAAACAAACAATATTTGTTAGACAGTTTATCAATAGTTATTACATAAAAGTAGACATAAAATTGGGTAAATGAACTACTAATTCAAAGGGAAAAAATAATTAAGATAAAACGTCAGTGTTGTGTTTTAGTTTGTTTCCCCGATTTTGTTTTTTGTCCATAGATTTACGATTTTTTAACAGCGGTATACTACTGTTGCCTTTATTTGTGTACAAATTACCTGACTTAAGCATAATCCCATGAACACTGCTAGTAAGTGTAGAAATATTACTAAACTCATTGACAAATTTACATACTTTTAAATGAAATTTTGATTGTAATTAGATCATACAGAACTGCGTATGAACATCAACCTGATACTGGTATATATTGCTTTTGAATACCTTAATAAAGGTAACAGTAATATAACGCTGTTCAAAACTCATAAATCCATGGACAAAAAACAAAATCGGGGTAATAAACTAAAACTGAGGGAAACGCATTAAATATAAGAGGAGCTAAATGTTTATAAAAAATGCATGGAATGTACGTCAATATCCAGATAGAGGTCTGGAGCCTTGGCTTTAAATACATATTTCTCAACTGTTCGTCGAATTGTCTTTGACATTTTTTACTTTTGTAATTTTAAGAAGGTCAACGGCTTACTCTTTTTAGTGTGAAAAGTTTATCTTCTGGACAGTATTGACAAATCATCACCTAAATGTCAACAGTAAAAGTTACGTCGCGACTTCCGTGGGCCTGGTTATTTTAGCTTTTGAAAGTTAATAAGGAGCTATAGTTTTGGATAAAAAAAACACCAAATGAACTACTGTTTGTTGATCAAACGTCATTGACTCGTCTGATATGACTTTTATACTAGTACAACTAATGCCAAGAAAGCAGTTTTCACTTACAAAAATACAAATAATTATTCTTTGACTTGTATGCATCGTCTTGGTGCCAGAGGATTGTTAAGTCTTTTTCAATGATGAAAATCCGCAAATATAAAGCAAAGACAGTAGCCGTTTATATGTTATCAAACAATAATGGAAAGTTAGCAAATGGTAAAAGTACACCGTCTCAATGATAGCAGATATTTGCTTAGCTGTCTTTACGGTATCTGTAGTATTTTAAAATGTATACAACAGGGGAATTCTGACCAAAATCACAATAGCGTTATATTGTTTTATTCTGAATTTTGCTCTATTCATTTTATTGTAACGTTTTGAGTCAATGTCCTTGATAATTACGACATAGTCGTCATACTGGAGGTACAAAGAAAAGTAACTTAAGCGGGCATTAACCTTCAAATAGATATCCTAGGAGTCATTATTGTTATTATTAAATCTGGCCAAATAGAGGATAGATTGCTTTAACTTTGTCATGTTTGTTAAGTTGCAGTCGAAGATAGTATTTGAATTACTCTCCTCGACTAAGTTTATATATATATATATTATACATATATATATATAACTGCAATTTTCAGAAAATCAAACTTCAGGAGCCTGTAATTCAGTGGTTGTCGTTTGTTTATGTGTTACATATTTGTTTTTCGTTCATTTTTTTTTATATAAATAAGGCCGTTAGTTTTCTCGTTTGAATTGTTTTACATTGTCTTATCGGGGCCTTTTATAGCTCACTATGCGGTATGGTCTTTGCTCATTGTTGAAGGCCGTACGGTGACCTATAGTTGTTAATGTCTGTGTCATTTTGGTCTTTTGTGGATAGTTGTCTCATTGGCAATCATACTACATCTTCTTTTTTATATTCGCTTCTCGGAAAGGGTAATATGGACCAATGAACCCAAAACGTCTGTGATGGCAGTCCATCGTCTGCGTAAACACTTAGAAAGTTGAAGAAGAACCAAGCAGACATGTTTTGAGTTAAAGTCTACATTTTCTATAAATATATCTATCAAATGCGAAAAAAAATAAATATTACTGTGTAATGTGATAGATATATAAATATTTCTCTTCTATGTGAGAAAATTATCAATATTTCTATTATTTGTGGGAAAATTATTTATATTTCTATTATTTATAAGAAAAAAATGTAAATAATTATATGTAACATGAGAAAAATATAACTGTATATATGTTATGTTAGAAAGTATTAATCAGAAAGAAAGAAAAAACTGTGTTTGAACTTTTAATTAAATATATTATATTCTTGCGCAATATTTCTGCCTGCACTCTATTTACATTCGGTAAAAACATAATTCATAAGATGGTTAAAAGTGTTAATGCTAATATTCGGCGAGTTTACATAAATCAACCGGTAGCTTGCCGGAACCCAGAGTGAGACCAGTCAACAAATAATGTAACAAAGGCATTTATACCGAATTGATACTATTAATTATACTACTTTTATAACGCTGACACCTTAGTAGTACCAAGTTTAGTGAGGGTATACTGATACTGATAAGTTGAGGACGGAAGATAGCTGATAAGCAACGATCAACAATTTAGACTAAAACCAAACTAAGTTCGAGTAACGTAAACATATCTGAAACGTATACATTTATTCGTTCTTGAACAACAATAACAAACGATGTGGTAGTTCAATTGTCGGTTATCGTAGTAGCTGTTTAAAGATAGTCATTGGAAGCATATAAACTAAAAAAAATAGGGGGAAAAATCAATTAAATTGATGCACTTATGTGACTTAATACTTACTTAATCCTAGTCTTTCAACTGCCTACAAAATAACTTTCCAAATAACTAAGTCAAGGAAATATCTGCAAACCATAGGTGTAATGTAGAAATATATATTAAATAGCATATTAAACTCCAGTTTATGGGCTTTTTCCATGTTCTCATGTGTATCTCATGTGTAGACATGAAGATAAAATTCAAGCGACAGTGGTTTACAGATGTGTAAATAATTGTTCATCGTCTAAAAATGGCACTAGAGAAAGAGAGGCGATAGATGAAAAAGGTCATTTATATTCATCAGTCGGAAATTATTTGGCAACATCATGGCAACAAAGAAAAGACAAATGACAAAAAACAGTATTCATTTATAGCACATAATATTAAAGACTGAACAACCTAAACCCCACCAAAAACATACAAAAAACACCTGCGGGAAACTATAAAAAGAAGCGTGACCGTATGCGCCACCATGGTAAGCTTCTCTTGTTATAATACATCCGTTGTCCATCAGACACGAAATATCGCGGACAGTAAACCAATATACGGTTTCCTGAATCAGAATATATTATGATTTGATAAGAACTACGGACATGAACGGCATTCCATGTACCAGATTTATTTATTGAAGCTTTAGTGGCATTTTGTCTGATATCTGACATTAACTATTTGAAATAAGGCTTCGACGGAAATCTGATTTCTTTTTAGTGATGAACGTGTCATGTCTGCTGATAAAATCATATCGAAAAGATATGGTTTCAATTAGTTGGAATCATCTCCATGTTGGTTGAAAACCTTCACATATTTATCATATAATCGTTTTAGTAATAAAGGATAAAAAAAACAATTTTTTAAATATGAAAGTGTAAACATAATAGGAAAAAGTAAAATCTCAAAAATAATGAACTCAGTGGAAAATTCAAAAGGGAAAGTCCATAATCAAATAGCAAAATCAAAATCCTCAACACATCAAACGAATTGATAACAACTGTCATATTCAAATTAGTCTAAAACTATTCAAGATAAAATAAAACAAAATGACGTTACGTTTATGTACAACATCACAAATATAAATAACCGTATGAATATTTTACAGGTGACAAAATCCGAGGTATAAAAAACACGCGATTTCATTAGAGATGAAAAATCAGAGGTAGAAATAACGCCGTGAACTCATTACAGGTGGAGGGGGCATCAGTAGCCAATTGGGTACAGATGCGCATTAGTTTTTCCATAGGCCGTAATGGTAACGTTTTCTTCTGTTGCTCAGTCCATATCGTTAACTTGGATATGTGTGATGGCTCGTTTCGAAGCTGAGACATTTTGACATATGTGGTTAAATTTTCGGGGTACGAAGTGCGATTACTTTTTCCGTAAATTAGCAAACCCCGAGTATCCTTTTGTGATGCGGCTCCTCATGGTAAATAATCCCATTTTTAACACAAAAAGTTCTTTGAAAATTTAATACTTTGAACAAATTTAATAGCTCCATAGATTTTACACATTTATTCTGTGTTCCCCTACTTTCTAAATTAACTCAAATGGTTAAGCTCAGTCACTTGTTTATCATAGAAAAGTGTCAAATATCACTACACAGAGAATTTTTGTTTACACGTGACTTTTGAGTTCCTCATTTCAAGGCGCATTAGGGATCTTGTCCCATATTGAAATCCATACTTCTGATTTTTCCAAATATTTTTATGTGATCTTCATCGGTATAACATTCTGAATAAATCTGTGTATTTTTGTCCATTTCTGAAAAAAAAAATAAAGTTGTTTTAGCACTATAAGGCAATGACACTTTCGTCGCTATATTCATTTATTTTGAATACAATGAGTATGTATAAGTAATTTCTTCCAGAATACCTTCACTAGTCAAAACAAGGACAAAACTTCTGATTATAACCTCTTATTACAATACACAGACCCTGTTAAAGCATTCTACAAAATTGCCTTAAAGTGCATTTTGACAGAGAAATTATACAAAAATGAAGGTTGTATAAAAAAAACAACACCAAAATAATTATTCTTACTAGTGGAAATCTGGTATTTAATACTGTTAAAACCACTCTAAACTACTTGGAAATCATCCATATCATATAATTAGAGTACAATATAGTGCAAATTTTCAAAACTTGTCCTTTCACATAATTCTATTTGAGAAAAAAATGTTTTTTACATGTATTTCAGTGAAAACCTTTTATCAGTGAGAAATCCACAAGAGGTCTTAACGGAAACATTGTGACATCACATGTATAATGGCGTCATTAAATAACGACAGATCAAAGTAGTGCTAAATATAGTTTGCAGTGTTACATGAGAAACAGTTGCCGCAAGATTTAACTCGAAATATTGAGTCGTAACGATCTGTAACTAAGCCTTTTCATTTAATACCAAGACCATAGCAACAGTTTTCATATTAGCATATTTTTAACATACCGACTGTAATTTCAATTGCATAAATATCATAAAAAACAATTTAGAGCTTGCCAGTTATTCAGGACTTTTTAAAACCTCTAGTTTGCCATCTCAGATTGAAAATAATGATACGTCTGGAACTGAAATAAGACAAAAAAAAATACTCAGGCTTTGTCATCATTTGATTTAAATACATAAGTATTATTGAGAGAGAAAAATCTTATTCTTGAAAGTTTAATCACAAAGAAAGACAAATGCTTCTCCCTTGTGGCTTAGCCACCTTCATTTAAACCTTTTGTATTAGAAGCAATGGGTAGTAGCTAACTAGCTTAATAATTGAATAGGTGCAGAAATATTGTTTTCAAAAAAGTTTGACCCTCCCCCTTTTTCAGTGCTGAGAAATGACAATATCTTTTGTTTTGCTCATGTGCATTAAAAATAATAATTCATGATTTTCTTAAAGCATGTAAATATTTTTTCTGTTTTTTTATGCATATGATATCTACTGACCAGGGGTCAAATCATTGGTTAAAAGCACATGCGATGATGTATCTCACTTTACTCGTATGAAGTGTGTTATCTCCCTTGATTATCAGGTATTCCTGTAGACCAGAGTGATAATTACATAACAAAGACTATATTGTGTCATGTTTACTTACAATTTAATAATATTTAAAAGTTATTTCTTGCCTTTTCAATGTAGCAAACAAATTCCTTTCGGATCTCTCGGAAGTAAACAAAGTTATGATTGTGCCTAAAAAAAGTGTTCAGCCCTGTGCAAGTAATGTATTTTAAAAGCGAAAATTTCCTTGAGTTTTTGCTGATCTTTATCAATAATATTTATCTTAAACCATTTATGATAACTAGGTATAAATAAAAAAATACTAACCATCATTTTCGGTGGTGTACAGGTGAAATCATCCATAAATCAGTCCGACAACTTCTGGAATTGAGCTTCTAAATTGGGTACAGATGCGCATTAGTTTTTCCATAGTCCGTAATGGTAACGTTTTCTTCTGTTGCTCAGTCCATATCGTTAACTTGGATATGTGTGATGGCTCGTTTCGAAGCTGAGACATTTTGACATATGTGGTTAAATTTGCGGGGCTCCTCATGGTAAATAATCTCATTTTTAACACAAAAAGTTCTTTGAAAATTTAATACTTTGAACACATTTAATAGCGCCATAGATTTTACACATTTATTCTGTGTTCCCCTACTTTCTAAATTAACTCAAATGGTTAAGCTCAGTCACTTGTTTATCATAGAAAAGTGTCAAATATCACTACACAGAGAATTTTTGTTTACACGTGACTTTTGAGTTCCTCATTTCAAGGCGCATTAGGGATCTTGTCCCAATTGGTATTAGTAGTTGGTTCGTGCGGGTTCACTCGACTCTAATCCTACTTGACTAGGATTGTCATTTTTCCTATTGAAGTTCTGTTGCTTTCTCCGGACACTACTCAACCCATAATAACTGACCGCCACGAAATAGTGCACTAAAAAGAGCCGTTAAAACACCAACACTCAATCAATAACTTATTACAGATGATAAAATCATAGGTAAATATAATGTTGTGATTTAATCAACTCGTTAGGAATATGATAATTTTTACTATTCGTATGACGTGTTTGATCTATTGATTGTGTCCTTTTTTAGGGACTTTCCGTTTTGAATTTTCCATTTTACCTTTTATTACAGATGACAAAATCACAAGTATAAGTTACTCAGTAAGAAAGTTATAAGTAACACCGTGATATCAAAAAGAACAGTGCAAACATAATTCAATCACATAATTTACATGGTTATTGTTTAAAGGACAAACACCTGTTAATTTTTCAATAAATGAAATGAAACTATTGTTTTCTGGCTTTTCATATTCTCGGGTAAAAAAGGTAAGAAAACATCTTGCAAAAGCGCTAGCAGTAATAAACTATCAGGAACACTCAGAAAGGACGTAGTCTTTTTCAGGACAGTTTCCAGCATGTCATAATATCTATATATTATAAATCTAATTAATATACACACTGTATTTACATACAATTTCAACAGAACCCAGTCATATCATTTGATTTGTAACAAGAATTCACACCATAGACACACAATTAGTACAGTTTAAAATATAGCACATAGACACTCAATTAGTTCTGTTTCAAAGTAAGCAAATAGGCACATAATTAACATTTTCTAAAATTAGCACATATTCACACAATTAGTACTGTCTAAATGATAAGCACAAAGGCACACAATTGATATTTTTATACAAACAATAGTTTCATGTTTTGGTATATACAATAACTTTCAGTGCTTGGTGTATGACCAAACGTATTTCGTATAGATATGGAAAGCACTGACACATTACATTTAAGAAGTAATTAAACAAAACCCACTTCTTCGTTTTTGATGCGTTTTGTTATTTGATTTTGCCATGTGATTATTGACTTTCCGAATTGAAGTTCAGTATTTTTGTGATTTCACTTCTTAAAAAAGATCAGACTGAAGTTGCCACAACATAATTGATGTTTATATCTCATGTGCTTCTGAAGGGTTGGTAGATCCTGATTAAATAAAAGCATCCATGAAGTTACTCATAGAAAGAACAAATCCTGTGATGAGACTTATTCGCTTATTTGAAGAAAAGAGGACGGGATTGTGGTGACGATATTTTATACACATCCGTTAGTCAACTAATTGATAGTGGCGTCTATAAACTGAAGTTCCAAAGATGTCAAATGATCTCTAATTTATAGGGTAATATTCATATCGACATATTTTACATCTTTATGAGGTTTGTTTTCTCTCTTAAAACAACCAATATGAAAAGACAAACATGTGAACATATAGTATTTACTAATATTATGAATATCACACAAGGTGACAAGTCAATATAGATAAACAATACTTAAAACTAATTCACTTACCTGATAAATCTGCTATAACTAAATTAACAAGGTAGACGTTCTTCGCAAGTCTCTCTCTAGATCTAGTTAAACGAGTCAAAACCAACATTGCCAAGGAATTTCCAACTATTGCTATCAAAAAGATAACGATATAGAAACAAATGAGTACAACGGTTGCCAACCCATCAGCAGGATGCATAGAATTCATAAAATCCATTAGAGTAATCTGCTCATCTAGGGTAATGTTAATTGTGGCGGTAGTCATATTGTGCATTATGTACTCCATTAGAAATCTAGTAGTCTACTTAAAAACAAACTAGCATGCAAAATATTATAAAAGTTCATACTGTCAACTTCATTGTGCTCTCTCCAGTCAGATGATTGTTTGATTATCAATGTTTGGATACTGTCGTATTAAACCAATTGTTGAATTGTGTTAGTTTGACCATCATTATGATGACTGTATCTGTTTTGCTATCAGTTATACACAAATCAAAGTATTTGTCAATAAAAATAATTTGTCGATAACGACCTCTTAAGCCTCTTGTCACGACTCACAACTTCTACTTTATCCAATCTGCATTCCTAATGTGACATTAAAGCTCGAATCCGGAAACAAAACCTCCTACCCGAAATTAAATAAAGTTGTGAGATTTATCAAAAATGACATTAATTACTTCAAGTTGTAGTTTTTTTAAGCCTTCATGCCGAGTGATGACTTATTATACCTATCAAAACAACAATCGATACTATATATAGTAGGTAAGAACACCACCTGTGACAATGTGTTCTGTCATATCAATTAATTAAAATACTCACTCTAATTAAAATCTCTAATGAATAACCAGGCTTAAAGCAACAGGAGATGCCAATTCTATAATGTTTGGTGAAATAAATGTCCGTAAGTTATAGAATCCTATTCCGACGTGCGGTTACAGTGTAATGAAGTATATAATGGTGAACTAAATGTCACAAGTACGCTGTTATCAAGAAAAAGTACAAATCAAAGGTTATGACATAAAACACATAATTGGAAGATGAATTCGGATATTATAGAGTACACGAATACTAGGTTAAAACCAAGGTAACCAAGGTGACCAAATACTGACGTAGATGTCATTAGAGTGTTCAAACATTTAGTACCAACTTTTTGTAAATTGTTGGATTAGTACAAACTATTGTGTAAATTGATATTTTAATATCATTCTGTAAATTATTATTTGAGTGAAAGCTTTCTGTAAATTGTTGGTAAAGTGCCAACCTTTCTGAAATTGAAAGGTGATTACAAGCTATCTGTAAATTGTCAGTTTAATAGCAATGTTTTAGATTCGAGCATCAATGATGATCCGAGACACGGCTCCTGGCGTACAAATATTCCATCCTGGCATCAATGATGATCCAAGACACGGCTACTGGCGTACAAATGTTCAATCCTGGCATCAATGATGATCCGAGACACGGCTACTGGCGTACAAATGTTCAATCCTGGCATCAATGATGATCCGAGACACGGCTACTACAAATATTCAATCCTGGTATCATTGATGAGTGTATCTGTATATTATAATTTTAATACCAATCTTTCCGTAATTTGTATGCAGAATTGTTTGCGTCTTTCATACAAATGATATGTCAACCATTTTGCACAATTGAAAATGCCTGTACCAAGTCAGGAATATGACAGTTGTTATCCATTCGTTTGATGCGTTTAAGCTTTCTATTTTGCCATTTGCATGGGGACCTTCCGTTTAGGATTTTCTCGGAGTTTAGCATTTTTTGTTATTTTACTTTTTGTTAGTTTAATACAATCTTTTCCGTAAATTTATAAGTTTAATAACAACATTTCCTTAAATTGTTAGTTTGAAACTAACCCTTCCGTAAATTTTTAGTTAAGTTAGAATCTTTCTGTAAATTGTTGATTTTTCTGATTGTAAACACTAATTTAACAAACAGTAAATGTTATTCAATAATTAACGATGATAATACTAATACTACTAAAATAAAAATACATTAACTAGTTTAAAGATGTAAATTTTGGTTTCAGCTTCCCAATTGTGAACTTTCATTTTCTATGTAACAACATTCCAACATTCATACGGAGTAAGTATATATCCAATGGATACGATATTTCCAGGCTTGTATTTCCTATCATGATTTCCTTGGTAGATGGTTGCTGCTCACACGGAAACTATTAATCCAAGAGTTCCAAATGGCAAGATTGAAATTATGCCTTCGTAAAATTTACGGACGCCATCATGATTTGGTTAACCGTTATGGAATAAAAGTTTCACACATGGAATATGTTTCTTATTACAATCCCTTCCCTTTACACGAAAGTGACTAACCGAATTGGACGTTCTACCAGATTTGTAATTAAATAAGCAACACGACGGGTGCCACATGTGGAGCAGGATCTGCTTACCCTTCCGGAGCACCTAAGATCACCCCTGTTTTTGGTGGTGTTGGTGTTGCTTAGACTTCAGATTTCGATGTTGAATTTTGTGTACTTTTTTTGTCTGTTAGTCTTTTTCTTTTTTAACTATGGCGAGGTCAGTTTATTTTCGATTGATGAGTGTGACTGTCCCTCTGTTTTCTTTTGATCCTCTCTTATATAACGATCAGTGCTATTAAACTAAAAAGAGAAAAGAGGGAGTATACAGTTGGCAAATTTAGACCATAGCTCAAAAGAAAAAAAACCCACAATGACCCAAAACAAAAACGACGAAAAAGACAAAAAAGAAAAAGTGGTAGAAAGCATCGTAATGATTAAAGAATTCTGACACAAGCAAAAGGATAATTTCGGAAATGTGTGTATTTCATAATATGTATATGTATATGTTGTGAAAATATATCCAACCAACATCCAGTGATAATTCATTTGTACTTTATTTGGCCTTTTTAACTTTTTTGGATTCGATGAGTCTTTTGTAGACGAAACGCGCGTCTGGCGTATATACTAAATTTAGTCCTGGTATCTATGATGAGTTCATTTAGCTAGTATGAAAGACAAACCAAAAGTTTGGCAAAAAGATTATTTCTGTGGATTCTGAGCGACAGATTAAGAACGATCAAACAAATCTTCAATATATCCGGATGTTGATAAATAACTAATTATAATACAGGGACAGTTTAACATTTTTTGTTATTTGTGAGCAGAAAGGCCTTCTCTAGAATATCGAGGTACATACACCATATATAACCATTATTTGATTGATACTAATTAGAAATGAAAAATGCACAACGTGAAAATAAGAATTTTTCTTATCCTAACTTTAATTTCTATATTAATCTATATATGATGCGATAATCGCTATTAGCATAGTTATCAAACTTTGAGTTGTAAAGTAAATTTGAAGGCTTGGTTTTAGGAATTTTGTTACAAATTTCCTGTTAAAAGACGATAGCTAAAATAAAAAACAGTAAACAACGAAGAACAGCTTGTAATTCAATAAAGCAATATGCCCAAAAATTAATGTATATAGTTCAATAATAAAACATTCAAAGATCTCGATGAAATTCATTATTTTTATTTTTTAATCAGTGTAACTTTAGGTTCCCATTTTTCATACATTGTACATAGCACGTTACAGGAAATCTTTAATTAAATGGCAATTTTAAAAGCTCAATAACAACAAAGAAATGTAAAATACCTTTTATATTCCTGACTTTGTGCAGTTTTTTTCCTTATCTAGAAAATGGAGGGTTAATCAACGTTATAAAGTTAGCTAAACCTTTCATTTGTATGATGGTTGCACAAATAATTCAATTATTCGCATCTTCTCAATCATTGGTTTTGTATGCCAAAACAAAATCATTCAAACAGATCTGTCTATAAGTTAAGAGTATTGAATACTTTTACAAGGGATAAAAATTGATCTTCAAATGAGTAGGTTCTATTTGGGAGAGAGACGACCATTTAATTCTCAAAATCAGATGAAATCACTATTCGGCATCACAAAACACATGAAACAACTGTATGCAAAGTTGAAAAAAGCATGCGTAGTAACAGTCGAAATGACTTAGCTATGAGGGGGAAAATCCTACCGAAACCGTCCAGAATATATTAAATAACGGCAATAGAGGTATACCACTGTTCGTCCCTACGTCAACATTTTCCGGGCTGTACATGTAGATTGCTTATCTGAATTTAAAACATAAAGTGAATGCATGGACAAGACATATCTGTTAACACATGATGTTCTAACAGGTAACATATTTGACTTGAATATTAAGTTTGCCGAATCCTGCGCTCTATGTTTCTTATGTGCCATGCGTTCGATAAAAAGGTTTGTGAAAAGTATTACTACAATATTTAATTCATAACCCTTACGATTAAGTTATTCAAAGCTTTGCGTCAATAAAACTTAAGAATCGTATCTAAGTTTACATGTTTGAAAACATCATTACCGTTAGAATTGCATATCTCTTTTTTGATAAGAATTCTTTAAGTATACTGAAAATTTTACATCATTTGACATTATTTAAGAGTTCAGTTAAACATGTTAAGGAAATTATGGAATCAAAATTCATCACTTTATAATTTATCACAAAATCTAAAACGTCATTACAGACACGATCAAAGCAATCTAGCAGGAAAAGGGACAAAAAAATCATAAACGATGAAAATAGTAAATTAAACCTGCTTTTTTTGTTATCTATATGTTTGCGCTTGCACTTTAGTGTTTCAGTTGTTCCGTTGATTTCCTCTTCTAGTTGATGCGTTGTCCTCGTTTTGAGTTTGCTACCGAGATATATATTCTCATCACTTGGCGTCCGTCGTCCGTTGTCGTCGTCGTCGTCGTCCGGCGTCGTCTGTTAACTTTTACAAAAATCCTCACCTCTGAAACTACTAGGCCAAATTTAACCAAACTTGGCCAAAATCATCGTTGGGGTATCTTGTTGAAAAAATGTGCCCGGTGACCCGGCCAGCCAACCGAGTTGGTGGCCATTGCTAAAAATTGAACATAGGGGTGAAATGTAGATTTTGGCTTATAACTCTGAAACCAAAGCATTTAGACAAAATTACATGGGGTAGAATTGTTTATTCAGTCAAGATCTATCCGCTCTGAAATTTTCAGATGAATCGGACAACCGGTTGTTGGGTTGCTATCGCGTAATTTTTTAATTTTGAGGACATTTTAAGGAAATTTTGCCTTTTTTGCTTATTATCTTGATATTATTATAGATAGAGATAACATGTAAATGCAATAATGTTCAGCAAAGTAAGATCTACAAATAAGTCTAATGACCAAAATGATTAGTTTACTCCTTAAGGAGCTATTGTCCTTTATGGTCAATATTTCTGAAAGTTTTGTAATCTTTTTACAAAAATCTTCTCCTCTGAAACTATTTTGACAAAATGTAATCAAACTTAGCTACAACCATTGATGAGGTATTAAGTTTTAAAAAATGTGTCCGGTGACCCGTCCAGCCAACCAAAAAAGCCGCCATGGCTAAAAATAGAACATAGGGGTAAACTGTAGATTTTGGCTTATAACTCTGAAACCAAAGCATTTAGAGCAAATCTGTCATGTATGAAATTGTTTATTAAGTCGAGATCTATCTGCCTTGAAATTTGTAGATGAATCAAACAACCGGTTGTTGGATTGCTACCCCTGAATTGATAATTTTTATGGAAATTTTAAGGAAAATTTGGCGGTCTTGGTTATTATCTTGAATATTATTATAGATAGAGATAAACTATAAACAGCAATAATGTTCAGCAAAATCAGATCTTCGAATAAGTGAAATGACCAAACTGATCAGTTGACCCCTTAAGGAGTTATTGCCCTTTAGAGTAAATTTTTACCAATTTTGATAAAATTTTTTCTTCTGAATCTAATTGATCAAATTTAACCAAACTTGGCCACAATCACCGTTGGGATATCTAGTTTAAAAATGTGTCTAGTGACCCAGCCAGCCAACCAAGACGGCCACTATGGCTAAAAATAGAACATAGGGGTAAAATTTAGATTTTGGCTTATAACTCTGAAACCAAAGCATTTAGAGCAAGTCTGACATGGGGTGAAATTGTTTATTAAGTCAAGATCTGTCTGGAACAATATCCCTAATGCGCCTTAAAATGAGGAACTCAAAAGTCACGTGTAAACAAAAAATCTCTGTGTAGTGATATTTGACACTTTTATATGATGAACAAGTGACCGAGCTTAACCATTTGTGTTAATTTAGAAAGTAGGGGAACACAGAATAAATGTGTAAAATCTATTGAGTTATTAAATGTGTTCAAAGTATTAAATTTTCAAAGAACGTATTGTGTTAAAAGGGATTTTTTTTACCACGTGGAGCCACATCACAAAAAGATACTCGGGGTTTTCTAATTTACGGAAAAAGTCATCTCACTTCGTACCCCGAAAATGTCTCAGCTTCGAAACGAGCCATCGCACATAGTCCAAGATAGCGATATGGACTGAGCAACAGAAGAAAACGTTACCATTACCGCCTATGGAGAAACTAAAACGCATCTTGACCCAATTTAAAAGAATAATTCCAGAAGTATTCAGACTGATTTATGGACGATTTTACCTTGTACCTCACAGAAAATTGTGAAAATGATGGTTAGTAGTTTTTAATTTGCCAGCTGAAGGACGACTCCGGGTGCGGGAATTTCTCGCTACATTGAAGAACTTGTTGGTGACCTTCTGCTGTTGTTTTTCTATGTTTTCTATGGTCGGGTTGTTGTCTTTTTAACACATACCCCATTTCCATTCTCAATTTTATTTTATCTATACCTAGATATCATAAATGGTTTAAGATAAATATTATTGATAGATATCAGCAAAACTTAATAAAATTTACGCTTTTAAAATGCATTACTGGAAAGGGCTGAACACTTTTTTAGGCACAATCATAACTTTGTTTCCCACCGAGAGATTCGAAAGGAATTTGTTTACTATATTGAAAAAGGCATTAAAGAACTTGATATTGATAAATTGTAAGTAAACAGGACACAATATAGTCTTTGTTATGTAATTATCACTGGTCTACAGGAATACTTGATAATCAAGGGAGAAAACACACTTCATACGAGTAAAGTGAGATACATCATTATATGTGCTTTTATCCAATGATTTGACCCCTGGTCAGTAGATATCGTATGCAAATAAACAGAAAAAACATGTACATGTATTACAAAAATCATGAATTATTATTTTTAATGCACTCGAACAGAACAAAATATCTTGTCATTTCTCAGTGAAAAGGGGGAGGGTTAAACCTTTTTGAAAACAATATTGCTGCACCTATTCAACTATTAAGCTAGTTAGCTACTACTCATTGCTTCTAATATAAAAGGTTTAAATGAAGGTGCCTAAGCCACAAGGGAGAGGCATTTGTCTGTCTTTGTAATAAAACTTTAAAGAATTAGATTTTTCTTTCACGATAATACTGATATATGTATTTAAATCAAATGATAACACAGCAATTTTTTTGTCTTATTTCAGTTCCAGACATATCATTACTTTTTAACATGAGATGGCAAACTAGAGGTTTTAAAAAGTCCTGAATAACTGGTAAGCATTTTGTTTTATTAGGCAAGCTCTAAATTGTTTATTATAGTATTTATGCAATTGAAATTACAGTCGGTATGTTAAAAATATGCTAATATGAAAACTGTTGCTATGGTCTTAATATTAAATGGAAATAAAATTGAGAATGGAAATGGGGAATGTGTCAAAGAGACAACAACCCAACCATAGAGCAGACAACAGCAGAAGGTCGCCAACATGTCTTCAATGCAGCGAGAAGTTTCCGCACCCGGAGCCGTCCTTCAGCTGACCCCTAAACAAATATATATACTAGTCCAGTGATAATGACTTGGAACATGCACAGAAATTCGGAAGGGTTAAACATGTTTGTGAGATCTCAACCCTCCCCCTATATCTCTAGCCAATGCTGAAAAGTGAAAGCATAACAATACGCACATTAAAATTCAGTTCAAGAGAAGTCCGACTCTAATGTCAGAAGATGTAACCAAAGAAAATAAACAAAATGACAATAATACATACATAACATCAGACTACTAGCAGTTAACTGACATGCCACCTCCAGACTTCAATTAAACTGATTGAAAAATTATGTCTTCATCATATGAATATCAGGCACAATCCTCCCCGTGAGGGGTTTAGTATCATACCCTCATAACATATATGAGACAAACATAACCAGTGTCATGCCAACAACTGGTTTTTAAATAAATGTTTTTTAGTTCCGATGCAAAGACCCTATAAGAGAATCAATATTAACGCCAACATATGCAATCCTTAATGACCTGACAACAGTAAATGCTTAGTTACAGATCTTTTCGACTCAATATTTCGAGTTAAATCTAGCTGCAACTGTTTTTCACGTAACACTGCAAACCATATTTAGCACTATTTTGATCTGTAGGTATTAAATGACGCCATAATACATGTGATGTCACAATGTTTCCTTTAAAACCTCATGCGGATTTCTCACTGATAAAACGTTTTCACTGAAATACATGTAAAAAACATTTTTTTCTCAAATAGAATTATGTGAAAGGACATGTTTTGAAAATTTGCTCTTCATTGCACTCTAATTATATGATAAGAATACCTTTCCCAGTAGTTTAGAGTGGTTTCAACAGGATTTTCACTAGTAAGAATAATTATTTTGTTGTTGTTGTTTTTTTTATAAAATCTTCTTTTTTGCATAATTTCTCTGTCAAAATGACCTTTTAGGCACAAGAAAATTAATTTTATAGAATGCTTTAACAGGGTCCGTGTATTGTAATTTAAGGCTATAATCAGAAGTTTTGTCCTTGTTTTGACTAGTGAAGGTATTCTGGAAGAAATTAATTATACATACACATTGTATTCAAAATAAATGAATATAGCGACGAAAGTGTCATTGCCTTATAGTGCTGAAACAACTTTATTTTTTTCAGAAATGGACAAAAATACACAGATTTATTCTGAATGTCATACCGATGAAGATCACTTAAAATGTTTGTAAAAATCAGAACTATGGATTTTAATATGGGACAATATCCCTAATCAAAAGTCATTTGTAAACAAAAAATCTCTGTGTAGTGATATTTGACACTTTTCTATGATAAACAAGTGACTGACCTTAACCATTTCTTTTTAAAAAAATCAAACAAGGATACATTTGTATGTGCCTGTCCCAAGTCAGGAGCCTGTAATTCAGTGGTTGTCGTTTGTTTTTTTTACATATTTGTGTTTTGTTCAATTTTTTTATATATATAAATAAGGCCGTTAGTTTTCTCGTTTGAATTGTTTTACATTGTCATTTCGGTGCCTTTTATAGCTGCTTATGCGGTATTGGCTTTGCTCATTGTTGAAGGTCGTACGGTGACCTATAGATGTTAATTTCTGTGTCATTTTGGTCTCTTGTGGACGGTTGTCTCATTGGCAATCAAACAACATCTTTTTTTATATATACAAATAAATCTGACAAAGATGCAATCAAACAAAAACGTTATTGTAGGTGATAGTAAATGTGACAACGACGATAATAACAACATTTCGTTGTTGATACTAAACAAAACATACTTTTTCAATGAAGTATAAGTTGAGTAAAATATCAATACATAGGTAAAAACAATTAAACAACACTGTGAAAACCTCAGACGTCAGAATAACGTACCTAGACCATTCCAGGAACTTTCTAAGCTAAAAGGTAAAACAGCCGATGGCTTGATGCAGCTATAGTCAACACTCATACGGACAAACGAAATACAATAGCACAAAGAGAAACTAAAAGGTACACAATTTCAGCATCTAGAATATGTACTTGCAGACAATGTTGTGGCATCTGCGAAGTAGACAATGATATTAAAATTTTAGGTCATGGTACTTTCCGATGAAGATTTCGAGAAAAAGGTCAAGGTACGTCGCATTCATAAATTGAAAAACTGTGTGAATGATCGACCTAAGTCCGTTTTCAGTGACAAAGAGGCTGTAAAATGTCTATCATCTCTTCAAGATAAGTATGTTGGTGTTCCTGCGGACAAAGCTTCAAATAATATTGTCTTTATATGTAAATCGTATTACTACGAGTGTCTTGTAAAAGAATCAGGAATAAATGAGCACTCAGGTAATCCCACATACAAAAACATATCATTTGACAAGGATGAGATTTTGACGAATCATAAGTCCTTCATGGCTTCAATGAACATTGCATTGAACAACAAATCGGAGAACTTACCTTGTTTGTATTGGCTACCTAAACTTCACAAAATTTCGTACAAACAACGCTACATTGCCGGATCATCTGCATGTTCCACTAAAGAATTGTGCATTAGAATGACTTAAATTCTGTCCGCAGTGAAAGAGGGTCTTCTAATATACTGTGAAACTGTTTACTCGCGTAGTGGTATTGACCAAATGTGGATTCTTAAAAACTCTAAAGAACTTCTGGATAACTTTAAATCTCGGTCTTTTTTTCTGAAATTAGTTCTATCAAAACTTTTGATTTTTCAACCTTGTATACCACCATTCCCCATGTGAAATTGAAAACCGTCTAAAAGAAATAATCAACAATGCTTTTCATCATAAAAATGGAAGCATACGCTATAAATTTATCACTTTGGGAAACCATAAGGCATATTTTGTTAATAGGGAACAAAAAGGGAAAACATGCTACACAGACGAACAAGTGATCAGTATGCTGGAGTTTCTTATTGACAACATATTTGATGAATTTGGATGGAGACTTTTTCAACAAATTGTCGACATTCCTATGGAAACAAACTGTGCACCTCTCCTTGCCGACCTCTTCTTATTTTTATATGAATCAGAGTTCCTTCAGACACTTGTCAAAAACAAGAATATCAAAGAAGCCAGGTTATTTAATTTCACTTTCAGATATATTGATGATGTTCTTTCCATTTACAATCCGAACTTTTCTGATTGGGTTCCATTAATATATCCACCAGAACTAGAAATTAAAGAGACAACAGATACAGTTTCCTCCACCTCCTTTTAGACTTATACCTCGAATTTGACATACACAGTCAGCTCAGTTAAATCTATGACGAACGAGACTATTTTAATTTTGAAATTATCAATTTCCCCCACCTTAGTAGCAATATAACAACTTCACCTGCATATGGAATATACATTTCCCAACTTATTCGGCATTCAATAGCTTGCAGCTCCTACTCAGACTTTGTAAAACGTCACCAGTGTCTGAGCAGAAATTTGATGAACCAGGGGTATGTCAAAGAACGTCTCGTCCTTTTTCTAAAAAAGTTCATCGGAAGGTACCAAGAACTTAATGATAAATATTCTGTATCAACTTCACAAATAATACAAGATGGTCTTGGAGTATAGATTTTGCGTACTGACGTTGGTTATCATCTTAATAACGTGTTATATTATTATTTTATTTGTCTTATCAATATTACTTTTACTGTTAAGTCAGTTTTTTTTAGATACTCATTTGACGTGACTCTGTGCTTATGTATACTATCATCATACTTTGAATGACAAAATTATTTTATTTATTTATATTTCTTTTACTTATGTATCTTGTCATACTTTGAATGACAAAATTATTTTTTTTATTAATACTAATTTTTCTGTTAAGTCTGTTTTTTTGGTATACATTTGACGTGAATCTACTTTACCTGACTCTGTATTTATGTATGCCGTCATAGTTTGAACGACAAAATTATTTTATGTTTACCTATGCGAATTTCAAACGCGCAATTTTACACTAGTACTGAAAACCTGCCATCCTTTATCGATGGATTTTACATAGATAAATAACATCGTATAATATAAGCAAAATGAGGATGTTAAATTTGATGTATGCCTTTTTGTGCTTCTTCGTTACATTGTTGTTTTTATAGTGATTATGATGATAACACAATGTTGACAGCTGTACCCCTATTTTTGACATTTTTACCTATTGAGTCTGTTTGTTTTGTTCACGCATCGTTGACAATGTGATGGAATTTGATGCGACTGTCATACAAGTGAGAGGTTTAGCTAGCTATAAAACCAGGTTCAATCCACCATTTTCTACATGAGAAAATGCCTGTACCAAGTCAGGAATATGACAGTTGTTATCCATTCGTTTGATGTGTTTGAACTTTTGAATTTGCCATTTGATTTTGGACTTTCCCTTTTGAATTTTCCTCGGAGTTCATTTTTTGTGGTTTTACTTTTTATTTCACAGAATGACCTACGTTTAAAAATTTCTCGAAATTGTGTTGAGTTCCTGCGAATTCACATATTGTTGATACCACTTTGTGAGTAAACAGTTTTGCAGAATTTCTGCAATCCTGTTCTCACAGAAAAATCCTTAATATAACATGCTTTGTATAAACTACAATCTCCATACAGGGACAAAAGACAATTACTCACATTATGTTTATTCAAAGTAAGTTCCTTTTACTAAATATTCACAGTATTAGTAAGAATACTTAATTTTTATAGAAAAAAAAATTGTAATAATGTGTTGTAAAGTTTTTCTATATCTATAATATCACGTTTTACAATAATAAAGGAACACGTCTGCCGGAAAGGATGTGCAATTAGAATCAAAAATAATGGTTGAAAGTGCTGATAAGCCTGTCACCGAAACCTTGTAGAAAATGTACAGCTTTAAAGAGGCACTAGCTGTCAAATTCATGGTCACCGATTTGACTCAAATTCTCATATTTGATTTATAACAATGTAAAACATTTATCCAAACTATCAAAAGTCTAAAATAAACAGTTCACAGAGCATGGGGTAGATAATATATAGGTTCGTTTCGTGTGTATTTTAGTCCAGACGCCATCTAATTAGCTATCTATTTGACCTCAGATGACCATATAAGTGATGTAAACATAAACAAAGATATGAATAGATTAAACCAACACGTGCAATTGGATTTGTATAGGTCTGTTTGATTTTATTTTATAGATTAAAAATAAATGTTTCTCATTGTTTTTAACCGTATAAGAATGCTTTTATGTGCATCGAATTAATAATCAAATGATTTACCGTAGTTTCACTTTCATTGTTGACATTCTTTTTCTTTAAATAAGCAGTACACGTACAATGCATGCGTTGTCAATCTCTAGCTAGGGGCTAAATTGAAGTTCACATGGATACGGATTTAAAGAGGTCGACTCATTCACTTGCAAGTGAATTACTAATTATCAATGTTTCTTAGCGTAATTTGACAAAACTGAACCTTTTTGACTGCAAAAAGCGAATTGTTATTTCACTTTCATTATTGATTGAACAGAAAAAAAATCAAACTTTAGATTTTTTATATATCTCGTAGCTAGTGCCTCTTTAACCATCCTATTACCTGTCCAGATATTGTAGCATGTACCATCGTGTAGTGTACAGTACTTTGAGGTCAGATTCGTTAACCGACTTTAAAGGAATATATTAAGTACGTAGTTTTTGTAAAGCATCAAATATCATGAATATGTTTTTACACTCCCCTGTATTTAACATACGCATTTTCATTTGTTGTATTGCATAAGTCACGTCACAAGTTCTTTGATATTAGGGAAATAGTTTAAAGCATAGAAATATATTTAACAGAACAATTATTTGAGTTGTTTTGTGAATCTATCAACTAGACCATTGAACATAATGATAATATAATTAAATTACTCAGCCTACTGTACTCTATTATTTTTTATGTGCCATTGCATGTGTTTACGTCAAGAATACGAATTCAGGATATTCATTTGTTGTGGATAATTGTTGTTTATCCACAGTTAGAGTAAATAAGAAAAGAATTAATGACCATGTATTGCAATGTTTTGACATTTTTACCTATTGTGTCTGTTTGTTTTGTTCACGCATCGGTTACAATATAATGGAATTTGATGCGACTGTCATACAAGTGAGAGGTTTAGCTAGCTATAAAACCAGGTTCAATCCACCATTTTCTACATTTGAAAATGCCTGTACCAAGTCAGGAATATGACAGTTCTTGTCCATTCATTTTTGATGCGTTTTGTTATTTGATTTTGCCATGTGATTATGGACTTTCCGAATTGATTTTCCTCTGAGTTCAGTATTTTTGTGATTTTACTTTTTGCAAAATCATATTGCAAATATGCATGTTTCTTCAAAACTTAAATTGTTTTGTTAACTCTACAAAACGGACTAAAAGCCGTCAATTTTTTTAGTAATGTGTATGATAAATATAAAAAAGAAGATGTGGTATGATTGCCAATGAGACAACTATCCACAAAAGACAGCGTTATGTAAAATATGAATAATTGCACATTCTTTAATTATTAAAGAGAAAGACATCTATGTGTTCCAAGAGGAAAAAATGGTCAAATTAGACTGATGACCAACAATATTTATTTATGTTCTTAAATACATTTGACGTTATATCAAACGAGGGACAACCGATACCAGAGGTACAGTCAAACTCATAGATTGAAAAAAAAAACTGACAACGCCATGGCTAAAAATTAGACAAATAATAGTTCAGACACAACATAGAAAATTAAACACTAAGCAACACGAACCACAGCAAAAACGTGAGGTCATCTCAGGTACTCTGGAAGGGTAAGCAGATCATGTTCCACATGTGGCATCCCTTGTGTTGCTTATATCATTACAAATCCGGTAAGTAGTCTTATTCGGTAGGTCACATTCGTGAAAAGAGAAAGGTGTTGTAGTAACGACATCAGGAAGATATTCGATATCATCTGTGAAACGGTTTTCCATAACGTCAACCAACTTGTGATGGCGTCAGTAAAATTTGCAAAGGGGTTATTTCAACTTCCCCATTTTGAACTCTTCGTTTAATAGCTTCCTTGCGAGCAGCTATCCTCTATCAAGAAAATCTTGACGTTATATCTAAATTACAGCGAAACATTAACATTTTTGAAAAATTTGGTATCATTCATTAAACAACAATCCATCATTAATACATACAATCCCTTCATCTTTTATATCAGAGTGTTTAAAGTTATAGCAAACGATTTTTTTTGTAATTTTAACATTGTCGTAATTGTTGAACCAATGCATGCATATATTTAAAAAAAGTCCTGAATCCAAATTCTTTATATTTATTACTTATCTATAACGTATTGTCGACAAATAATGTTTCCATCGGTGAAATTGCATCGAACGCAATTAAACTTTCGATAAAAAGACAGTGGCAAGGATTTACAATAATACAGGAACAAGACTGCTTCTTAGGAGGGGTTAGCCGTATTGGGCATAACATTTTGAAATTTCGAGTCCTCAATGATCTTTAACTTAATACCTGGTTTGTTTTCGAAGTATTTCTATCTGAGCGTCACTGGCGCTTCAATTTTAGACGATTCAAGCGTTTTTGACTTGAGTTGTTTACTTCTGTGTTGACTTGAGTTATCATTGATATGTTCATAATTATGAATCAACTATTAACAAAACTTTGAAGTACTAAGGCTTTCTATATCAGGAATTGATTACCTAGCTGTATTTGAAAAAAAAAAACGTTCAGAAATTTGGCCTTTTTAACATTTTTTTTCAATTCGAGCGTCACTGATGAGTTTTTTGTAGACGAAACGTGCGTCTGGCTTAAATATAAAATTTCAATCCTGGTATATATGATGAGTTTATTTGGTGTATCAAATTATAAGCCTGGTACCTTTTATAACTGTTTTCTGCTATTAAATTGTTATGAAACTAATGCCCCTAACGTTACCTATTGTTTGTGTAAAACCTGTGTACACTCATTGTGAGCAACTAACCATTACATCAATAAAATTTGTAACGTACTTATCAATCAGAGCGAAGTAATAGCCACAACCTGAACGATAATTGTGCCGTGACTAATTTATGAATATAGATTATACGAGACGGACAAAGCAGATTAGTAAAAATGCCCATGACAAAATAATACAAAAGCGAAGAGTTGGCTGCTAAATTACAATTTCAGTCCGACAATAAACATAGCAGCATTGGGAGATTAAAAAAGAATATGTGCAGTTCACAAAGGAAAATAGTGATGGAAGAATAAATTGGTTCCACTATCACTAGCACCCTTACAAATTGGATGACATACAATGCTGCTCAATTATCATTGCGCAGTGGACTGTAATTAACGCACTCTGTACGCGACATGAATGAATTCGAAAATTCAGTATTGAAAGGTTCTGATTACTATTGGTACGTCGTAGAAGATAACGTCAAACTTCAGCTTGCAAGTTCAATGCTATGATGCAACTCAAAACAGAGGAAGTCGATTTCAAAGCAAGCTATCGAAACATGTTAAGTTCACCAATTTCATCGAAATTAGCGTATTCCTAGACAGGAATATTGCCGTTGTTTTCCTTTTTTTACGTCAGTTGACATAGTCTAATGTGTCGTTTTGTCTGATTTGTATTGCTGTTGTTTTCCCTTTTTTTGCGTTGGTTGATATAGTCTAATGTGTCGTTTTGTCTGATTTGTATTGCCTTTGTTTTCCCTTTTTTTGCGTTAGTTGATATAGTCTAATGTGTCGTTTTGTGTGATTTGTATTGCCGTTGTTTTCCCTTTTTTTGCGTTGGTTGATATAGTCTAATGTGTCGTTTTGTCTGATTTGTATTGCTGTTGTTTTCCCTTTTTTTGCGTTGGTTGATATAGTCTAATGTGTCGTTTTGTCTGATTTGTATTGCTGTTGTTTTCCCTTTTTTTGCGTTGGTTGATATAGTCTAATGTGTCGTTTTGTCTGATTTGTATTGCTGTTGTTTTCCTTTTTTTACGTCAGTTGATATAGTCTAATGTGTCGTTTTGTCTGATTTGTATTGCCGTTGTTTTCCCTTTTTTTGCGTTAGTTGATATAGTCTAATGTGTCGTTTTGTCTGATTTGTATTGCTGTTGTTTTCCCTTTTTTTGCATTAGTTGATATTGTCTAATGTGTCGTTTTGTCTGATTTGTATTGCTGTTGTTTTCCCTTTTTTTGCGTTAGTTGATATAGTCTAATGTGTCGTTTTGTCTGATTTGTATTGCTGTTGTTTTCCTTTTTTTGCGTTAGTTGATATAGTCTAATGTGTCGTTTTGTCTGATTTGTATTGCTGTTGTTTTCCCTTTTTTTGCGTTAGTTGATATAGTCTAATGTGTCGTTTTGTCTGATTTGTATTGCTGTTGTTTTCCTTTTTTTACGTCAGTTGATATAGTCTAATGTGTCGTTTTGTCTGATTTGTATTGCTGTTGTTTTCCCTTTTTTTGCATTAGTTGATATAGTCTAATGTGTCGTTTTGTCTGATTTGTATTGCTGTTGTTTTCCCTTTTTTTGCGTTAGTTGATATAGTCTAATGTGTCGTTTTGTCTGATTTGTATTGCTGTTGTTTTCCTTTTTTTACGTCAGTTGATATAGTCTAATGTGTCGTTTTGTCTGATTTGTATTGCTGTTGTTTTCCCTTTTTTTGCATTAGTTGATATAGTCTAATGTGTCGTTTTGTCTGATTTGTATTGCTGTTGTTTTCCCTTTTTTTGCGTTAGTTGATATAGTCTAATGTGTCGTTTTGTCTGATTTGTATTGCTGTTGTTTTCCTTTTTTTGCGTTAGTTGATATAGTCTAATGTGTCGTTTTGTCTGATTTGTATTGCTGTTGTTTTCCCTTTTTTTGCGTTAGTTGATATAGTCTAATGTGTCGTTTTGTCTGATTTGTATTGCTGTTGTTTTCCCTTTTTTTGCGTTAGTTGATATAGTCTAATGTGTCGTTTTGTCTGATTTGTATTGCTGTTGTTTTCCTTTTTTTACGTCAGTTGATATAGTCTAATGTGTCGTTTTGTCTGATTTGTATTGCTGTTGTTTTCCTTTTTTTGCGTTAGTTGATATAGTCTAATGTGTCGTTTTGTCTGATTTGTATTGCTGTTGTTTTCCCTTTTTTTGCGTTAGTTGATATAGTCTAAAGTGTCGTTTTGTCTGATTTGTATTGCCGTTGTTTTCCCTTTTTTTGCGTTAGTTGATATAGTCTAATGTGTCGTTTTGTCTGATTTGTATTGCTGTTGTTTTCCTTTTTTTACGTCAGTTGATATAGTCTAATGTGTCGTTTTGTCTGATTTGTATTGCTGTTGTTTTCCCTTTTTTTGCGTTAGTTGATATAGTCTAATGTGTAGTTTTGTCTGATTTGTATTGCTGTTGTTTTCCTTTTTTTACGTCAGTTGATATAGTCTAATGTGTCGTTTTGTCTGATTTGTATTGCTGTTGTTTTCCTTTTTTTACGTCAGTTGATATAGTCTAATGTGTCGTTTTGTCTGATTTGTATTGCCTTTGTTTTCCCTTTTTTTACGTCAGTTGATATAGTCTAATGTGTCGTTTTGTCTGATTTGTATTGCCTTTGTTTTCCCTTTTTTTACGTCAGTTGATATAGTCTAATGTGTCGTTTTGTCTGATTTGTATTGCTGTTGTTTTCCCTTTTTTTGCGTTAGTTGATATAGTCTAATGTGTCGTTTTGTCTGATTTGTATTGCTGTTGTTTTCCCTTTTTTTACGTCAGTTGATATAGTCTAATGTGTCGTTTTGTCTGATTTGTATTGCTGTTGTTTTCCCTTTTTTTGCGTTGGTTGATATAGTCTAATGTGTCGTTTTGTCTGATTTGTATTGCTGTTGTTTTCCCTTTTTTTTGCGTTGGTTGATATAGTCTAATGTGTCGTTTTGTCTGATTTGTATTGCTGTTGTTTTCCTTTTTTTTTGCGTTAGTTGATATAGTCTAATGTGTCGTTTTGTCTGATTTGTATTGCCGTTGTTTTCCCTTTTTTTACGTCAGTTGATATAGTCTAATGTGTCGTTTTGTCTGATTTGTATTGCCGTTGTTTTCCCTTTTTTTACGTCAGTTGATATAGTCTAATGTGTCGTTTTGTCTGATTTGTATTGCCGTTGTTTTCCCTTTTTTGCGTTAGTTGATATAGTCTAATGTGTCGTTTTGTCTGATTTGTATTGCCGTTGTTTTCCCTTTTTTTACGTCAGTTGATATAGTCTAATGTGTCGTTTTGTCTGATTTGTATTGCCGTTGTTTTCCCTTTTTTTACGTCAGTTGATATAGTCTAATGTGTCGTTTTGTCTGATTTGTATTGCCGTTGTTTTCCCTTTTTTTACGTCAGTTGATATAGTCTAATGTGTCGTTTTGTCTGATTTGTATTGCCGTTGTTTTCCCTTTTTTGCGTTAGTTGATATAGTCTAATGTGTCGTTTTGTCTGATTTGTATTGCCTTTGTTTTCCCTTTTTTTACGTCAGTTGATATAGTCTAATGTGTCGTTTTGTCTGATTTGTATTGCTGTTGTTTTTTCCCTTTTTTTTGCGTTGGTTGATATAGTCTAATGTGTCGTTTTGTCTGATTTGTATTGCTGTTGTTTTCCCTTTTTTTGCGTTAGTTGATATAGTCTAATGTGTCGTTTTGTCTGATTTGTATTGCCGTTGTTTTCCCTTTTTTTGCGTTGGTTGATATAGTCTAATGTGTCGTTTTGTCTGATTTGTATTGCTGTTGTTTTCCCTTTTTTTTGCGTTGGTTGATATAGTCTAATGTGTCGTTTTGTCTGATTTGTATTGCCGTTGTTTTCCCTTTTTTTGCGTTGGTTGATATAGTCTAATGTGTCGTTTTGTCTGATTTGTATTCCTGTTGTTTTCCCTTTTTTTGCGTTGGTTGATATAGTCTAATGTGTCGTTTTGTCTGATTTGTATTGCTGTTGTTTTCCTTTTTTTTTGCGTTAGTTGATATAGTCTAATGTGTCGTTTTGTCTGATTTGTATTGCCGTTGTTTTCCCTTTTTTTACGTCAGTTGATATAGTCTAATGTGTCGTTTTGTCTGATTTGTATTGCTGTTGTTTTCCCTTTTTTTGCGTTGGTTGATATAGTCTAATGTGTCGTTTTGTCTGATTTGTATTGCTGTTGTTTTCCCTTTTTTGCGTTGGTTGATATAGTCTAAAGTGTCGTTTTGTCTGATTTGTATTGCTGTTGTTTTCCCTTTTTTTGCGTTAGTTGATATAGTCTAATGTGTCGTTTTGTCTGATTTGTATTGCCTTTGTTTTCCCTTTTTTTGCGTTAGCTGATATAGTCTAATGTGTCGTTTTGTCTGATTTGTATTGCCGTTGTTTTCCCTTTTTTTACGTCAGTTGATATAGTCTAATGTGTCGTTTTGACTGATTTGTATTGCTGTTGTTTTCCCTTTTTTTTTATGTCAGTTGATATAGTCTAATGTGTCGTTTTGTCTGATTTGTATTGCTGTTGTTTTCCTCTTTTTTTACGTCCGTTGATATAGTCTAATGTGTCGTTTTGTCTGATTTGTATTGCCGTTGTTTTCCCTTTTTTTGCGTTAGTTGATATAGTCTAATGTGTCGTTTTGTCTGATTTGTATTGCCTTTGTTTTCCCTTTTTTTACGTCAGTTGATATAGTCTAATGTGTCGTTTTGTCTGATTTGTATTGCTGTTGTTTTCCCTTTTTTTGCGTTAGTTGATATAGTCTAATGTGTCGTTTTGTCTGATTTGTATTGCTGTTGTTTTCCCTTTTTTTACGTCAGTTGATATAGTCTAATGTGTCGTTTTGTCTGATTTGTATTGCTGTTGTTTTCCCTTTTTTGCGTTGGTTGATATAGTCTAATGTGTCGTTTTGTCTGATTTGTATTGCCTTTGTTTTCCCTTTTTTTGCGTTAGTTGATATAGTCTAATGTGTCGTTTTGTCTGATTTGTATTGCTGTTGTTTTCCTTTTTTTTTGCGTTGGTTGATATAGTCTAATGTGTCGTTTTGTCTGATTTGATTTGCTGTTGTTTTCCCTTTTTTTGCGTTAGTTGATATAGTCTAATGTGTCGTTTTGTCTGATTTGTATTGCTGTTGTTTTCCCTTTTTTGCGTTGGTTGATATAGTCTAATGTGTCGTTTTGTCTGATTTGTATTGCTGTTGTTTTCCTTTTTTTTTTGCGTTAGTTGATATAGTCTAATGTGTCGTTTTGTCTGATTTGTATTGCCGTTGTTTTCCCTTTTTTTACGTCAGTTGATATAGTCTAATGTGTCGTTTTGTCTGATTTGTATTGCTGTTGTTTTTTCCTTTTTTTTTGCGTTGGTTGATATAGTCTAATGTGTCGTTTTGTCTGATTTGTATTGCTGTTGTTTTCCCTTTTTTTGCGTTAGTTGATATAGTCTAATGTGTCGTTTTGTCTGATTTGTATTGCCGTTGTTTTCCCTTTTTTTGCGTTGGTTGATATAGTCTAATGTGTCGTTTTGTCTGATTTGTATTGCTGTTGTTTTCCCTTTTTTTTGCGTTGGTTGATATAGTCTAATGTGTCGTTTTGTCTGATTTGTATTGCTGTTGTTTTCCCTTTTTTTTGCGTTGGTTGATATAGTCTAATGTGTCGTTTTGTCTGATTTGTATTGCTGTTGTTTTCCCTTTTTTTGCGTTGGTTGATATAGTCTAATGTGTCGTTTTGTCTGATTTGTATTGCTGTTGTTTTCCCTTTTTTGCGTTGGTTGATATAGTCTAAAGTGTCGTTTTGTCTGATTTGTATTGCTGTTGTTTTCCCTTTTTTTGCGTTAGTTGATATAGTCTAATGTGTCGTTTTGTCTGATTTGTATTGCCTTTGTTTTCCCTTTTTTTGCGTTAGCTGATATAGTCTAATGTGTCGTTTTGTCTGATTTGTATTGCCGTTGTTTTCCCTTTTTTTACGTCAGTTGATATAGTCTAATGTGTCGTTTTGACTGATTTGTATTGCTGTTGTTTTCCCTTTTTTTTACGTCAGTTGATATAGTCTAATGTGTCGTTTTGTCTGATTTGTATTGCTGTTGTTTTCCCTTTTTTTGCGTTAGTTGATATAGTCTAATGTGTCGTTTTGTCTGATTTGTATTGCCTTTGTTTTCCCTTTTTTTACGGCAGTTGACATAGTCTAATGTGTCGTTTTGTCTGATTTGTATTGCTGTTGTTTTCCCTTTTTTTGCGTTAGTTGATATAGTCTAATGTGTCGTTTTGTCTGATTTGTATTGCTGTTGTTTTCCCTTTTTTTGCGTCAGTTGATATAGTCTAATGTGTCGTTTTGTCTGATTTGTATTGCCGTTGTTTTCCCTTTTTTTGCGTTGGTTGATATAGTCTAATGTGTCGTTTTGTCTGATTTGTATTGCCGTTGTTTTCCCTTTTTTTGCGTTAGTTGATATAGTCTAATGTGTCGTTTTGTCTGATTTGTATTGCTGTTGTTTTCCCTTTTTTTACGTCAGTTGATATAGTCTAATGTGTCGTTTTGTCTGATTTGTATTGCCGTTGTTTTCCCTTTTTTGGCGTTAGTTGATATAGTCTAATGTGTCGTTTTGTCTGATTTGTATCGCCGTTGTTTTCCCTTTTTTTGCATTAGTTGATATAGTCTAATGTGTCGTTTTGTCTGATTTGTATTGCTGTTGTTTTCCCTTTTTGACGTCAGTTGATATAGTCTAATGTGTCGTTTTGTCTGATTTGTATTGCCGTTGTTTTTCCTTTTTTTGCGTTGGTTGATATAGTCTAATGTGTCGTTTTGTCTGATTTGTATTGCCGTTGTTTTCCCTTTTTTTGCGTTAGTTGATATAGTCTAATGTGTCGTTTTGTCTGATTTGTATTGCTGTTGTTTTCCTTTTTTTTTGCGTTAGTTGATATAGTCTAATGTGTCGTTTTGTCTGATTTGTAGTGCTGTTGTTTTTCCTTTTTTTTTACGTTAGTTGATATAGTCTAATGTGTCGTTTTGTCTGATTTGTATTGCCGTTGTTTTCCTTTTTTTTTGCGTTAGTTGATATAGTCTAATGTGTCGTTTTGTCTGATTTGTATTGCTGTTGTTTTCCCTTTTTTTTGCGTTAGTTGATATAGTCTAATGTGTCGTTTTGTCTGATTTGTATTGCTGTTGTTTTTCCTTTTTTTGCGTTAGTTGATATAGTCTAATGTGTCGTTTTGTCTGATTTGTATTGCCGTTGTTTTCCCTTTTTTTGCGTTGGTTGATTTAGTCTAATGTGTCGTTTTGTCTGATTTGTATTGCTGTTGTTTTCCCTTTTTTTGCGTCAGTTGATATAGTCTACTGTGTCGTTTTGTCTGATTTGTATTGCCGTTGTTTTCCCTTTTTTTGCGTTGGTTGATATAGTCTAATGTGTCGTTTTGTCTGATTTGTATTGCTGTTGTTTTCCCTTTTTTTACGTCAGTTGATATAGTCTAATGTGTCGTTTTGTCTGATTTGTATTGCTGTTGTTTTCCCTTTTTTTACGTCAGTTGATATAGTCTAATGTGTCGTTTTGTCTGATTTGTAATGCTGTTGTTTTCCCTTTTTGACGTCAGTTGATATAGTCTAATGTGTCGTTTTGTCTGATTTGTATTGCCTTTGTTTTCCCTTTTTTTACGTCAGTTGATATAGTCTAATGTGTCGTTTTGTCTGATTTGTATTGCCGTTGTTTTCCCTTTTTTTGCGTTGGTTGATATAGTCTAATGTGTCGTTTTGTCTGATTTGTATTGCTGTTGTTTTCCCTTTTTTTGCGTTGGTTGATATAGTCTAATGTGTCGTTTTGTCTGATTTGTATTGCAGTTGTTTTCCCTTTTTTTGCGTTAGTTGATATTGTCTAACTTGTCGTTTTGTCTGATTTGTATTGCTGTTGTTTTCCTTTTTTTTTGCGTTAGTTGATATAGTCTAATGTGTCGTTTTGTCTGATTTGTATTGCCGTTGTTTTCCCTTTTTTTACGTCAGTTGATATAGTCTAATGTGTCGTTTTGTCTGATTTGTATTGCCGTTGTTTTCCCTTTTTTTTGCGTTAGTTGATATAGTCTAATGTGTCATTTTGTTTGATTTGTATTGCCGTTGTTTTCCCTTTTTTACGTCAGTTGATATAGTCTAATGTGTCGTTTTGTCTGATTTGTATTGCCGTTGTTTTCCCTTTTTTTGCGTTAGTTGATATAGTCTAATGTGTCGTTTTGTCTGCTTTGTATTGCCGTTGTTTTCCCTTTTTTTGCGTTAGTTGATATAGTCTAATGTGTCGTTTTGTCTGATTTGTATTGCCGTTGTTTTCCCTTTTTTTGCGTTAGTTGATATAGTCTAATGTGTCGTTTTGTCTGATTTGTATTGCCGTTGTTTTCCCTTTTTTGCGTTGGTTGATATAGTCTAATGTGTCGTTTTGTCTGATTTGTATTGCTGTTGTTTTCCCTTTTTTTGCGTTGGTTGATATAGTCTAATGTGTCGTTTTGTCTGATTTGTATTGCCGTTGTTTTCCTTTTTTTTTTTGCGTTAGTTGATATAGTCTAATGTGTCGTTTTGTCTGATTTGTATTGCTGTTGTTTTCCTTTTTTTTTGCGTTAGTTGATATAGTCTAATGTGTCGTTTTGTCTGATTTGTATTGCCGTTGTTTTCCCTTTTTTTGCGTTAGTTGATATAGTCTAATGTGTCGTTTTGTCTGATTTGTATTGCTGTTGTTTTCCTTTTTTTTTGCGTTAGTTGATATAGTCTAATGTGTCGTTTTGTCTGATTTGTAGTGCTGTTGTTTTTCCTTTTTTTTTACGTTAGTTGATATAGTCTAATGTGTCGTTTTGTCTGATTTGTATTGCCGTTGTTTTCCTTTTTTTTTGCGTTAGTTGATATAGTCTAATGTGTCGTTTTGTCTGATTTGTATTGCTGTTGTTTTCCCTTTTTTTTGCGTTAGTTGATATAGTCTAATGTGTCGTTTTGTCTGATTTGTATTGCTGTTGTTTTTCCTTTTTTTGCGTTAGTTGATATAGTCTAATGTGTCGTTTTGTCTGATTTGTATTGCCGTTGTTTTCCCTTTTTTTGCGTTGGTTGATTTAGTCTAATGTGTCGTTTTGTCTGATTTGTATTGCTGTTGTTTTCCCTTTTTTTGCGTCAGTTGATATAGTCTACTGTGTCGTTTTGTCTGATTTGTATTGCCGTTGTTTTCCCTTTTTTTGCGTTGGTTGATATAGTCTAATGTGTCGTTTTGTCTGATTTGTATTGCTGTTGTTTTCCCTTTTTTTACGTCAGTTGATATAGTCTAATGTGTCGTTTTGTCTGATTTGTATTGCTGTTGTTTTCCCTTTTTTTACGTCAGTTGATATAGTCTAATGTGTCGTTTTGTCTGATTTGTAATGCTGTTGTTTTCCCTTTTTGACGTCAGTTGATATAGTCTAATGTGTCGTTTTGTCTGATTTGTATTGCCTTTGTTTTCCCTTTTTTTACGTCAGTTGATATAGTCTAATGTGTCGTTTTGTCTGATTTGTATTGCCGTTGTTTTCCCTTTTTTTGCGTTGGTTGATATAGTCTAATGTGTCGTTTTGTCTGATTTGTATTGCTGTTGTTTTCCCTTTTTTTGCGTTGGTTGATATAGTCTAATGTGTCGTTTTGTCTGATTTGTATTGCAGTTGTTTTCCCTTTTTTTGCGTTAGTTGATATTGTCTAACTTGTCGTTTTGTCTGATTTGTATTGCTGTTGTTTTCCTTTTTTTTTGCGTTAGTTGATATAGTCTAATGTGTCGTTTTGTCTGATTTGTATTGCCGTTGTTTTCCCTTTTTTTACGTCAGTTGATATAGTCTAATGTGTCGTTTTGTCTGATTTGTATTGCCGTTGTTTTCCCTTTTTTTTGCGTTAGTTGATATAGTCTAATGTGTCATTTTGTTTGATTTGTATTGCCGTTGTTTTCCCTTTTTTACGTCAGTTGATATAGTCTAATGTGTCGTTTTGTCTGATTTGTATTGCCGTTGTTTTCCCTTTTTTTGCGTTAGTTGATATAGTCTAATGTGTCGTTTTGTCTGCTTTGTATTGCCGTTGTTTTCCCTTTTTTTGCGTTAGTTGATATAGTCTAATGTGTCGTTTTGTCTGATTTGTATTGCCGTTGTTTTCCCTTTTTTTGCGTTAGTTGATATAGTCTAATGTGTCGTTTTGTCTGATTTGTATTGCCGTTGTTTTCCCTTTTTTGCGTTGGTTGATATAGTCTAATGTGTCGTTTTGTCTGATTTGTATTGCTGTTGTTTTCCCTTTTTTTGCGTTGGTTGATATAGTCTAATGTGTCGTTTTGTCTGATTTGTATTGCCGTTGTTTTCCTTTTTTTTTTTGCGTTAGTTGATATAGTCTAATGTGTCGTTTTGTCTGATTTGTATTGCTGTTGTTTTCCTTTTTTTTTGCGTTAGTTGATATAGTCTAATGTGTCGTTTTGTCTGATTTGTATTGCTATTGTTTTCCCTTTGCGTCAGTTGACATAGTCTAATGTGTCGTTTTGTCTGATTTGTATTGCTGTTGTTTTCCGTTTTTTTGTGTTGGTTGATATAGTCTAATGTGTCGTTTTGTCTGATTTGTATTGCCTTTGTTTTCCCTTTTTTTGCGTTAGTTGATATAGTCTAATGTGTCGTTTTGTCTGATTTGTATTGCTGTTGTTTTCCCTTTTTTGCGTTAGTTGATAAAGTCTAATGTGTCGTTTTGTCTGATTTGTATTGCTGTTGTTTTCCCTTTTTTTGCGTTGGTTGATATAGTCTAATGTGTCGTTTTGTCTTATTTGTATTGCTGTTGTTTTCCCTTTTTTTGCGTTGGTTGATATAGTCTAATGTATCGTTTTGTCTGATTTGTATTGCCGTTGTTTTCCCTGTTTTTGCGTTAGTTGATATAGTCTAATGTGTCGTTTTGTCTGATTTGTATTGCTGTTGTTTTCCCTTTTTTTGCGTTGGTTGATATAGTCTAATGTGTCGTTTTGTCTGATTTGTATTGCTGTTGTTTTCCCTTTTTTTGCGTCAGTTGATATAGTCTAATGTGTCGTTTTGTCTGATTTGTATTGCCGTTGTTTTCCCTTTTTTTTGCGTTAGTTGATATAGTCTAATGTGTCGTTTTGTCTGATTTGTATTGCCGTTGTTTTCCTTTTTTTTTTTGCGTTAGTTGATATAGTCTAATGTGTCGTTTGTCTGATTTGTATTGCTGTTGTTTTCCTTTTTTTTTTCGTTAGTTGATATAGTCTAATGTGTCGTTTTGTCTGATTTGTAGTGCTGTTGTTTTTCCTTTTTTTTTACGTTAGTTGATATAGTCTAATGTGTCGTTTTGTCTGATTTGTATTGCCGTTGTTTTCCTTTTTTTTTTGCGTTAGTTGATATAGTCTAATGTGTCGTTTTGTCTGATTTGTATTGCTGTTGTTTTCCCTTTTTTTGCGTTGGTTGATATAGTCTAATGTGTCGTTTGTCTGATTTGTATTGCTGTTGTTTTCCTTTTTTTTTACGTTAGTTGATATAGTCTAATGTGTCGTTTTGTCTGATTTGTATTGCCGTTGTTTTCCTTTTTTTTTTGCGTCAGTTGATATAGTCTAATGTGTCGTTTTGTCTGATTTGTATTGCTGTTGTTTTCCCTTTTTTTGCGTTGGTTGATATTGTCTAATGTGTCGTTTTGTCTGATTTGTATTGCTGTTGTTTTCCCTTTTTTTTGCGTTAGTTGATATAGTCTAATGTGTCGTTTTGTCTGATTTGTATTGCTGTTGTTTTTCCTTTTTTTGCGTTAGTTGATATAGTCTAATGTGTTGTTTTGTCTGATTTGTATTGCTGTTGTTTTCCCTTTTTTTGCGTTGGTTGATATAGTCTAATGTGTCGTTTTGTCTGATTTGTATTGCAGTTGTTTTCCGTTTTTTTGCGTTGGTTGATATAGTCTAATGTGTCGTTTTGTCTGATTTGTATTGCAGTTGTTTTCCGTTTTTTTTGCGTTGGTTGATATAGTCTAATGTGTCGTTTTCTCTGATTTGTATTGCTGTTGTTTTCCCTTTTTTTGCGTTGGTTGATATAGTCTAATGTGTCGTTTTGTCTGATTTGTATTGCCGTTGTTTTCCTTTTTTTTGCGTTAGTTAATATAGTCTAATGTGTCGTTTTGTCTGATTTGTATTGCCGTTGTTTTCCCTTTTTTGCGTTAGTTGATATAGTCTAATGTGTCGTTTTGTCTGATTTGTATTGCTGTTGTTTTCCCTTTTTTTGCGTTAGTTGATATAGTCTAATGTGTCGTTTTGTCGGATTTGTATTGCCGTTGTTTTCCCTTTTTTTACGTCAGTTGATATAGTCTAATGTGTCGTTTTGTCTGATTTGTATTACTGTTGTTTTCCTTTTTTTTGCGTTGGTTGATATAGTCTAATGTGTCGTTTTGTCTGATTTGTATTGCCGTTGTTTTCCCTTTTTTACGTCAGTAGATATAGTCTAATGTGTCGTTTTGTCGGATTTGTATTGCCGTTGTTTTCCCTTTTTTTACGTCAGTTGATATAGTCTAATGTGTCGTTTTGTCTGATTTGTATTACTGTTGTTTTCCGTTTTTTTTGCGTTGGTTGATATAGTCTAATGTGTCGTTTTGTCTGATTTGTATTGCCGTTGTTTTCCCTTTTTTTGCGTTAGTTGATATAGTCTAATGTGTCGTTTTGTCTGATTTGTATTGCTGTTGTTTTTCCTTTTTTTGCGTTAGTTGATATAGTCTAATGTGTCGTTTTGTCTGATTTGTATTGCTGTTGTTTTCCCTTTTTTTGCGTTGGTTGATATAGTCTAATGTGTCCTTTTGTCTGATTTGTATTGCCGTTGTTTTCCCTTTTTTTACGTCAGTTGATATAGTCTAATGTGTCGTTTTGTCTGATTTGTATTGCTGTTGTTTTCCCTTTTTTTGCGTTAGTTGATATAGTCTAATGTGTCGTTTTGTCTGATTTGTATTGCTGTTGTTTTCCCTTTTTTTTTACGTCAGTTGATATAGTCTAATGTGTCGTTTTGTCTGATTTGTATTGCCGTTGTTTTCCCTTTTTTTGCGTTAGTTGATATAGTCTAATGTGTCGTTTTGTCTGATTTGTATTGCTGTTGTTTTCCCTTTTTTTGCGTTAGTTGATATAGTCTAATGTGTCGTTTTGTCTGATTTGTATTGCTGTTGTTTTCCCTTTTTTTGCGTTAGTTGATATAGTCTAATGTGTCGTTTTGTCTGATTTGTATTGCTGTTGTTTTCCTTTTTTTTGCGTTAGTTGATATAGTCTAATGTGTCGTTTTGTCTGATTTGTATTGCTGTTGTTTTCCCTTTTTTTGCGTTGGTTGATATAGTCTAATGTGTCGTTTTGACTGATTTGTATTGCTGTTGTTTTCCTCTTTTTTTGCGTTAGTTGATATAGTCTAAAGTGTCGTTTTGTCTGATTTGTATTGCTGTTGTTTTCCTCTTTTTTTGCATTAGTTGATATAGTCTAATGTGTCGTTTTGTCTGATTTGTATTGGCTTTGTTTTCCCTTTTTTTGCGTCAGTTGATATAGTCTAATGTGTCGTTTTGTCTGATTTGTATTGCTGTTGTTTTCCCTTTTTTTTGCGTTAGTTGATATAGTCTAATGTGTCGTTTTGTCTGATTTGTATTGCTGTTGTTTTCCCTTTTTTTGCGTTGGTTGATATAGTCTAATGTGTCGTTTTGTCTGATTTGTATTGCTGTTGTTTTCCCTTTTTTTGCGTTAGTTGATATAGTCTAATGTGTCGTTTTGTCTGATTTGTATTGCCGTTGTTTTCCTTTTTTTTGCGTTGGTTGATATAGTCTAATGTGTCGTTTTGTCTGATTTGTATTGCTGTTGTTTTCCCTTTTTTTACGTCAGTTGATATAGTCTAATGTGTCGTTTTGTCTGATTTGCATTGCTGTTGTTTTCCCTTTTTTTGCGTTGGTTGATATAGTCTAATGTGTCGTTTTGTCTGATTTGTATTGCTGTTGTTTTTCCTTTTTTTACGTCAGTTGATATAGTCTAATGTGTCGTTTTGTCTGATTTGTATTGCCGTTGTTTTCCCTTTTTTTGCGTTGGTTGATATAGTCTAATGTGTCGTTTTGTCTGATTTGTATTGCCGTTGTTTTCCCTTTTTTTGCGTTAGTTGATATTGTCTAATGTGTCGTTTTGTCTGATTTGTATTGCCGTTGTTTTCCCTTTTTTTGCGTTGGTTGATATAGTCTAATGTGTCGTTTTGTCTGATTTGTATTGCCGTTGTTTTCCCTTTTTTTGCGTTGGTTGATATAGTCTAATGTGTCGTTTTGTCTGATTTGTATTGCCGTTGTTTTCCCTTTTTTTTGCGTTGGTTGATATAGTCTAATGTGTCGTTTTGTCTGATTTGTATTGCCTTTGTTTTCCCTTTTTTTACGTCAGTTGATATAGTCTAATGTGTCGTTTTGTCTGATTTGTATTGCTGTTGTTTTCCCTTTTTTTGCGTTAGTTGATATAGTCTAATGTGTCGTTTTGTCTGATTTGTATTGCTGTTGTTTTCCCTTTTTTTGCGTTGGTTGATATAGTCTAATGTGTCGTTTTGTCTGATTTGTATTGCTGTTGTTTTCCCTTTTTTTACGTCAGTTGATATAGTCTAATGTGTCGTTTTGACTGATTTGTATTGCTGTTGTTTTCCCTTTTTTTACGTCAGTTGATATAGTCTAATGTGTCGTTTTGACTGATTTGTATTGCTGTTGTTTTCCCTTTTTTTGCGTTAGTTGATATAGTCTAATGTGTCGTTTTGTCTGATTTGTATTGCCGTTGTTTTCCCTTTTTTTACGTCAGTTGATATAGTCTAATGTGTCGTTTTGACTGATTTGTATTCCTGTTGTTTTCCCTTTTTTTTACGTCAGTTGATATAGTCTAATGTGTCATTTTGTTTGATTTGTATTGCCGTTGTTTTCCCTTTTTTTACGTCAGTTGATATAGTCTAATGTGTCGTTTTGACTGATTTGTATTCCTGTTGTTTTCCCTTTTTTTACGTCAGTTGATATAGTCTAATGTGTCGTTTTGTCTGATTTGTATTGCTGTTGTTTTGCCTTTTTTTGCGTTAGTTGATATAGTCTAATGTGTCGTTTTGTCTGATTTGTATTGCCGTTGTTTTCCCTTTTTTTACGTCAGTTGATATAGTCTAATGTGTCGTTTTGTCTGATTTGTATTCCTGTTGTTTTCCCTTTTTTTACGTCAGTTGATATAGTCTAATGTGTCGTTTTGTTTGATTTGTATTGCCGTTGTTTTCCCTTTTTTTACGTCAGTTGATATAGTCTAATGTGTCGTTTTGTCTGATTTGTATTCCTGTTGTTTTCCCTTTTTTTTGCGTTAGTTGATATAGTCTAATGTGTCGTTTTGTCTGATTTGTATTGCTGTTGTTTTCCCTTTTTTTGCGTTAGTTGATATAGTCTAATGTGTCGTTTTGTCTGATTTGTATTGCTGTTGTTTTCCCTTTTTTTGCGTCAGTTGATATAGTCTAATGTGTCGTTTTGTCTGATTTGTATTGCCGTTGTTTTCCCTTTTTTTGCATTAGTTGATATAGTCTAATGTGTCGTTTTGTCTGATTTGTATTGCCGTTGTTTTCCCTTTTTTTACGTCAGTTGATATAGTCTAATGTGTCGTTTTGTCTGATTTGTATTGCTGTTGTTTTCCCTTTTTGACGTCAGTTGATATAGTCTAATGTGTCGTTTTGTCTGATTTGTATTCCTGTTGTTTTCCCTTTTTTTTGCGTTGGTTGATATAGTCTAATGTGTCGTTTTGTCTGATTTGTATTGCTGTTGTTTTCCCTTTTTTTTGCGTTGGTTGATATAGTCTAATGTGTCGTTTTGTCTAATTTGTATTGCCGTTGTTTTCCCTTTTTTTGCGTTGGTTGATATAGTCTAATGTGTCGTTTTGTCTGATTTGTATTGCCGTTGTTTTCCCTTTTTTTGCGTTAGTTGATATTGTCTAATGTGTCGTTTTGTCTGATTTGTATTGCCTTTGTTTTCCCTTTTTTTACGTCAGTTGATATAGTCTAATGTGTCGTTTTGTCTGATTTGTATTGCCTTTGTTTTCCCTTTTTTTACGTCAGTTGATATAGTCTAATGTGTCGTTTTGTCTGATTTGTATTGCTGTTGTTTTCCCTTTTTTTGCGTTAGTTGATATAGTCTAATGTGTCGTTTTGTCTGATTTGTATTGCCGTTGTTTTCCCTTTTTTTGCGTTAGTTGATATAGTCTAATGTGTCGTTTTGTCTGATTTGTATTCCTGTTGTTTTCCCTTTTTTTACGTCAGTTGATATAGTCTAATGTGTCGTTTTGACTGATTTGTATTGCTGTTGTTTTCCCTTTTTTTACGTCAGTTGATATAGTCTAATGTGTCGTTTTGTCTGATTTGTATTGCCGTTGTTTTCCCTTTTTTTGCGTTAGTTGATATAGTCTAATGTGTCGTTTTGTCTGATTTGTATTGCTGTTGTTTTCCCTTTTTTTGCGTTAGTTGATATAGTCTAATGTGTCGTTTTGACTGATTTGTATTCCTGTTGTTTTCCCTTTTTTTACGTCAGTTGATATAGTCTAATGTGTCATTTTGTTTGATTTGTATTGCCGTTGTTTTCCCTTTTTTAACGTCAGTTGATATAGTCTAATGTGTCGTTTTGACTGATTTGTATTCCTGTTGTTTTCCCTTTTTTTACGTCAGTTGATATAGTCTAATGTGTCATTTTGTTTGATTTGTATTGCCGTTGTTTTCCCTTTTTTTTGCGTTAGTTAATATAGTCTAATGTGTCGTTTTGACTGATTTGTATTGCTGTTGTTTTCCCTTTTTTTGCGTCAGTTGATATAGTCTAATGTGTCGTTTTGACTGATTTGTATTCCTGTTGTTTTCCCTTTTTTTACGTCAGTTGATATAGTCTAATGTGTCGTTTTGACTGATTTGTATTGCTGTTGTTTTGCCTTTTTTTGCGTTAGTTGATATAGTCTAATGTGTCGTTTTGTCTGATTTGTATTGCCGTTGTTTTCCCTTTTTTTACGTCAGTTGATATAGTCTAATGTGTCGTTTTGACTGATTTGTATTCCTGTTGTTTTCCCTTTTTTTACGTCAGTTGATATAGTCTAATGTGTCGTTTTGTTTGATTTGTATTGCCGTTGTTTTCCCTTTTTTTACGTCAGTTGATATAGTCTAATGTGTCGTTTTGTCTGATTTGTATTCCTGTTGTTTTCCCTTTTTTTTTGCGTTAGTTGATATAGTCTAATGTGTCGTTTTGTCTGATTTGTATTGCTGTTGTTTTCCCTTTTTTTGCGTTAGTTGATATAGTCTAATGTGTCGTTTTGTCTGATTTGTATTGCTGTTGTTTTCCCTTTTTTTGCGTTAGTTGATATAGTCTAATGTGTCGTTTTGTCTGATTTGTATTGCCGTTGTTTTCCCTTTTTTACGTCAGTTGATATAGTCTAATGTGTCGTTTTGTCTGATTTGTATTGCTGTTGTTTTTCCTTTTTTTACGTCAGTTGATATAGTCTAATGTGTCCTTTTGTCTGATTTGTATTGCCGTTGTTTTCCCTTTTTTACGTCAGTTGATATAGTCTAATGTGTCGTTTTGTCTGATTTGTATTGCCGTTGTTTTCCCTTTTTTACGTCAGTTGATATAGTCTAATGTGTCGTTTTGTCTGATTTGTATTGCTGTTGTTTTTCCTTTTTTTACGTCAGTTGATATAGTCTAATGTGTCGTTTTGTCTGATTTGTATTGCTGTTGTTTTCCCTTTTTGACGTCAGCTGATATAGTCTAATGTGTCGTTTTGTCTGATTTGTATTCCTGTTGTTTTCCCTTTTTTTTGCGTTGGTTGATATAGTCTAATGTGTCGTTTTGTTTGATTTGTATTGCCGTTGTTTTCCCTTTTTTTACGTCAGTTGATATAGTCTAATGTGTCGTTTTGTCTGATTTGTATTGCCGTTGTTTTCCCTTTTTTTGCGTCAGTTGATATAGTCTAATGTGTCGTTTTGTCTGATTTGTATTCCTGTTGTTTTCCCTTTTTTTTTGCGTTAGTTGATATAGTCTAATGTGTCGTTTTGTCTGATTTGTATTGCTGTTGTTTTCCCTTTTTTTGCGTTAGTTGATATAGTCTAATGTGTCGTTTTGTCTGATTTGTATTGCTGTTGTTTTCCCTTTTTTTGCGTTAGTTGATATAGTCTAATGTGTCGTTTTGTCTGATTTGTATTGCCGTTGTTTTCCCTTTTTTACGTCAGTTGATATAGTCTAATGTGTCGTTTTGTCTGATTTGTATTGCTGTTGTTTTTCCTTTTTTTACGTCAGTTGATATAGTCTAATGTGTCCTTTTGTCTGATTTGTATTGCCGTTGTTTTCCCTTTTTTACGTCAGTTGATATAGTCTAATGTGTCGTTTTGTCTGATTTGTATTGCCGTTGTTTTCCCTTTTTTACGTCAGTTGATATAGTCTAATGTGTCGTTTTGTCTGATTTGTATTGCTGTTGTTTTTCCTTTTTTTACGTCAGTTGATATAGTCTAATGTGTCGTTTTGTCTGATTTGTATTGCTGTTGTTTTCCCTTTTTTTTTTACGTCAGTTGATATAGTCTAATGTGTCGTTTTGTCTGATTTGTATTGCTGTTGTTTTCCCTTTTTTTGCGTTAGTTGATATAGTCTAATGTGTCGTTTTGTCTGATTTGTATTGCTGTTGTTTTCCCTTTTTTTGCGTTAGTTGATATAGTCTAATGTGTCGTTTTGTCTGATTTGTATTGCTGTTGTTTTCCCTTTTTTTGCGTTAGTTGATATAGTCTAATGTGTCGTTTTGTCTGATTTGTATTGCCGTTGTTTTCCCTTTTTTACGTCAGTTGATATAGTCTAATGTGTCGTTTTGTCTGATTTGTATTGCTGTTGTTTTTCCTTTTTTTACGTCAGTTGATATAGTCTAATGTGTCCTTTTGTCTGATTTGTATTGCCGTTGTTTTCCCTTTTTTACGTCAGTTGATATAGTCTAATGTGTCGTTTTGTCTGATTTGTATTGCCGTTGTTTTCCCTTTTTTACGTCAGTTGATATAGTCTAATGTGTCGTTTTGTCTGATTTGTATTGCTGTTGTTTTTCCTTTTTTTACGTCAGTTGATATAGTCTAATGTGTCGTTTTGTCTGATTTGTATTGCTGTTGTTTTCCCTTTTTTTTTTACGTCAGTTGATATAGTCTAATGTGTCCTTTTGTCTGATTTGTATTGCCGTTGTTTTCCCTTTTTTACGTCAGTTGATATAGTCTAATGTGTCGTTTTGTCTGATTTGTATTGCCGTTGTTTTCCCTTTTTTACGTCAGTTGATATAGTCTAATGTGTCGTTTTGTCTGATTTGTATTGCTGTTGTTTTTCCTTTTTTTACGTCAGTTGATATAGTCTAATGTGTCGTTTTGTCTGATTTGTATTGCTGTTGTTTTCCCTTTTTTTTTTACGTCAGTTGATATAGTCTAATGTGTCCTTTTGTCTGATTTGTATTGCCGTTGTTTTCCCTTTTTTACGTCAGTTGATATAGTCTAATGTGTCGTTTTGTCTGATTTGTATTGCCGTTGTTTTCCCTTTTTTACGTCAGTTGATATAGTCTAATGTGTCGTTTTGTCTGATTTGTATTGCTGTTGTTTTTCCTTTTTTTACGTCAGTTGATATAGTCTAATGTGTCGTTTTGTCTGATTTGTATTGCTGTTGTTTTCCCTTTTTTTTTTACGTCAGTTGATATAGTCTAATGTGTCGTTTTGTCTGATTTGTATTGCTGTTGTTTTCCCTTTTTTTTTTACGTCAGTTGATATAGTCTAATGTGTCGTTTTGTCTGATTTGTATTGCTGTTGTTTTCCCTTTTTTTGCGTCAGTTGATATAGTCTAATGTGTCGTTTTGTCTGATTTGTATTGCTGTTGTTTTCCCTTTTTTTGCGTCAGTTGATATAGTCTAATGTGTCGTTTTGTCTGATTTGTATTGCTGTTGTTTTTCCTTTTTTTACGTCAGTTGATATAGTCTAATGTGTCGTTTTGTCTGATTTGTATTGCTGTTGTTTTCCCTTTCTTTTTTACGTCAGTTGATATAGTCTAATGTGTCGTTTTGTCTGATTTGTATTGCTGTTGTTTTCCCTTTTTTTGCGTTAGTTGATATAGTCTAATGTGTCGTTTTGTCTGATTTGTATTGCTGTTGTTTTCCCTTTTTGACGTCAGTTGATATAGTCTAATGTGTCGTTTTGTCTGATTTGTATTCCTGTTGTTTTCCCTTTTTTTTGCGTTGGTTGATATAGTCTAATGTGTCGTTTTGTCTGATTTGTATTGCTGTTGTTTTCCCTTTTTTTTGCGTTGGTTGATATAGTCTAATGTGTCGTTTTGTCTGATTTGTATTGCTGTTGTTTTCCCTTTTTTTTGCGTTAGTTAATATAGTCTAATGTGTGGTTTTGTCTGATTTGTATTGCTGTTGTTTTCCCTTTTTTTTTGCGTTGGTTGATATAGTCTAATGTGTCGTTTTGTCTGATTTGTATTGCTGTTGTTTTCCCTTTTTTTTGCGTTGGTTGATATAGTCTAATGTGTCGTTTTGTCTGATTTGTATTGCTGTTGTTTTCCCTTTTTTTACGTCAGTTGACATAGTCTAATGTGTCGTTTTGTCTGATTTGTATTGCTGTTGTTTTCCTTTTTTTGCGTTAGTTGATATAGTCTAATGTGTCGTTTTGTCTGATTTGTATTGCTGTTGTTTTCCCTTTTTTTGCGTCAGTTGATATAGTCTAATGTGTCGTTTTGTCTGATTTGTATTGCCGTTGTTTTCCCTTTTTTTACGTCAGTTGATATAGTCTAATGTGTCGTTTTGTCTGATTTGTATTGCTGTTGTTTTCCTTTTTTTGCATTAGTTGATATAGTCTAATGTGTCGTTTTGTCTGATTTGTATTGCCGTTGTTTTCCCTTTTTTTACGTCAGTTGATATAGTCTAATGTGTCGTTTTGTCTGATTTGTATTGCTGTTGTTTTCCTTTTTTTGCATTAGTTGATATAGTCTAATGTGTCGTTTTGTCTGATTTGTATTGCTGTTGTTTTCCCTTTTTTTACGTCAGTTGATATAGTCTAATGTGTCGTTTTGTCTGATTTGTATTGCTGTTGTTTTCCCTTTTTTTGCGTTGGTTGATATAGTCTAATGTGTCGTTTTGTCTGATTTGCATTGCTGTTGCTTTTCCTTTTTTTACCTTAGTTGATATAGTCTAATGTGTCGTTTTGTCTGATTTGTATTGCTGTTGTTTTCCCTTTTTTTGCGTTAGTTGATATAGTCTAATGTGTCGTTTTGTCTGATTTGTATTGCTGTTGTTTTCCTTTTTTTGCGTTAGTTGATATAGTCTAATGTGTCGTTTTGTCTGATTTGTATTGCTGTTTTTTCCCTTTTTTTGCATTAGTTGATATAGTCTAATGTGTCGTTTTGTCTGATTTGTATTGCTGTTGTTTTCCCTTTTTTTTGCGTTGGTTGATATAGTCTAATGTGTCGTTTTGTCTGATTTGTATTGCTGTTGTTTTCCCTTTTTTTGCGTTGGTTGATATAGTCTAATGTGTCGTTTTGTCTGATTTGTATTGCTGTTGTTTTCCTTTTTTTTTTGCGTTAGTTGATATAGTCTAATGTGTCGTTTTGTCTGATTTGTATTCCTGTTGTTTTCCCTTTTTTTTGCGTTGGTTGATATAGTCTAATGTGTCGTTTTGTCTGATTTGTATTGCTGTTGTTTTCCCTTTTTTTACGTCAGTTGATATAGTCTAATGTGTCCTTTTGTCTGATTTGTATTGCTGTTGTTTTCCCTTTGCGTTAGTTGATATAGTCTAATGTGTCGTTTTGTCTGATTTGTATTGCTGTTGTTTTCCCTTTTTTTGCGTTAGTTGATATAGTCTAATGTGTCGTTTTGTCTGATTTGTTTGGACTTCCTTCATTTTGAGTATGAATTGAAGTTTGATATTATTGTTTATAGTTTTTGGTTAGTTCACCTTTCAAGGTTAAAATTTAAAGATGTGAATCGAATAGTTATCAAAGGTACCAGAATTATGATTTTGTACGGCAGATGCGCGTTTTGTCTAAATAAGACTCAAAAGTGACGCTCAGATCAAATTAGTTATAAACCCAAACAAGTACAAAGTTGAAGAGCTTTGAGTACCCGATATTCCAACATAACGAGACAAGAGAAGAAAAACATAATTTGTTATGAAAATTTTGCGATAGTGAACTTTAATCTTACTATTATTGGACATAGTTTGTCATTTTTCATAAGTCAATGTGTTGTAATGAAGCAGAGTTATTCATCTTTTGTCAGTCTTCTTTATTCTTATTGACTTCACAAAAAGTTTAACAAAGGCAGTAAATTACTTATGTTGAAATCTATAATTTCAATTAAAGATATCAATCGAAAACTGTGGATATAAAACGAATCAAACCAAGGATAAACCGGATGCTTTTAAAAAGGACTACAGTAGTCAATACTCACGTTAATATATCAAATTAGAACATTCAGGATAGAAAAAAACCTTAGGAATCACATGTAATAAAAACAACATGAAATCAGGTGCGTCGAAATTGAATTGTCACTTTACGTCATCACTAAACATGCGAACCCATACCCTGATCACATTTTGAAAAAAAAAAAAAAATTGGCGCAAATGGGGAAATATGGCATCAAAACACTAAAATGTAGGTTTTTAAATGACGGGATAAAACTGATATATTTATAAAAGTGAAATGAAAAGTTTGTAATATTCAATTGTTTCGTGTTTGCAAAGGTTTTGTGTGACTTTTAATAATCTTAATATATTAGTGAATTAGCAGTCATTGGTCAGGAGTAGTCTTTGGTTGGTGAAATGCTAATCCACAAACTCAAAAAATATGTGGTCAATTAAAACGTCCAGTATGATTATGATTTAAAAATAGTTGGGCGTAGTTCATACATGGGAAACCAAAAGTCATCTTATATATCAAATATAAAAATAGGATGGACAGTACGTTGTTCTATAGAAGAATAAGTGTAAGTTTGGTGAACGTGTGAAGTACTAATGGAAAAATTCAATATGTAACCTGTTACATAAAGCCTATTTCTAGTTTATAACAGTGTTTGGACTGCACACCTATTCAATATACGCATGTGTATATTTAAATGTCAGTGATAGGACAGTACAGCAATTCAACCCTTTACTCATGTGAATATTCATATGTCAGTGTTAAGACAGTTCACCAATTTAACCATATACCCTTATAAATATTGATATGTCATTGTTAAGACAGTTCACCAATTTAACCATATACCCTTATAAATATTCATATGTCAGTGTTAAGACAGTTCACCAATTTAACCATGTACCCTTATACATATTTGAATGTCAGTGTTTAGACGGTACACCAATTTAACCACATACATATGTGAATATTTATACGTCAGTGTTTTAGATAGTACACCAATTACAACTATATACCCATGTGAATATTTAAATGTCAGTGTTTGAGCGGTTCGTCCATTTAACCATTCACTCATATAAATATTTGTATGTTAATGGTTAGACGGTTCACCAATTTCACCATATACACATATGTATATTTAAATGTCAGTGTTTTGACTGTAAGCCAATTCAACCATATACTCACGAGTATATTTAAATGTCAGAGCTTGAACAGTACACCAATTTAATCATACGCTTATATAAATATTTAAATGTCAGTGTTTAGACTGTACAGCAATTCAACAATTTACTCATGTGAATATATATATATATGTCAGTAGTTGGGCGGTTCCCTATTTAACCACATACTCATATAGATATTCAAATGTCAGCGTTTGAACAGTACACCAATTTCACCACATACTCATGAATATTCAAATGTCAATAGGTGCACAGTATACCAATTCATTTGACGAGGGCATAGTTGGCCGACTAGAATAGATACCAAACATTAATTCATTTTTTCTCAGTTTTGCAGTTACATATTATTCACCTCATCGTATGGCGTTTAGATACCTCGTTTGTCGCGCTTATCGTTTGCTTGTTGCCGTTATACTTACTTCAATAACAGGTATTGGTTGATGACACAAAAACTGCTCTATTAGTGTTTTGAGGATAAACAACTGAAACCGATACTTATAGATTATCAATAGGTTTTTAAATGAGAGGGTGTTACTCAGCTACAATCTCATCGAATAACGACATGCCTAGAATCTCCTGGGTAATCACTTTATGTCTCTATTTTACATTAGTATTTAAAATATATACTATGTTAATTTAATTGTATATGTCTCTGTACCATTGTACTTTGGTTTATGAGAATAAAGATATATAGCTTGTATACCTTACCACAGCCCTAGAATAAGATGTGGCTGAGAAACATACTCGAGTTTTACAGAGAAATTATTATAGTTTTGTGCTATTTGTCGTTGATGTGAACATTGACAACGGCATGTCCTTAGTTTCTGACTATAATTGTTGATCTAAATCGCGGAGAATGATATGAAAAATTATCACAAAATAATATCAAAGAAAACAACACAAAATGGTGATAACACAAAGTTAACGGTCACAATCACGTGTCTTTTTTCTGATACGAATCGAGACGATTTTAATTTAGAAATTATTTAATCCCCCACCTTAGTAGCAGTATACCAACTTCACCTGCATATGGGATATACATTTCCAAACGTATTCGGTATTATATCAATTTCTGAGCACAAAGTTGATGAACCAGGGGTATGTTAAAGAACGTCTCTGTGGCAGAGAGATTTTGTTAGGCTTCATAAAAAATTCAATTTGCACTTTGGAGATCATTGATTTATATTAAAAACATACTTATCAAATAAGAGTCTTAGTTTAATTATTTCACTCTTGCAAAGTATTGTTACTAAAGGATTGTTATCCTTTTAGATTTAATTTAGTTTTAAATAATTTACGTAATGAGTAATGCTACTCAGACATATTGATGGGGTTGAAATTGAACTCCTGTTTTGATTAGTTCTGAGTAATTGGCGGTTAAGTTGAGTTTTTCATTTGTGCTTTTTGGTAAGAATTTACGTGGACAGTGGTCAAGGAAGGACGTCCATTAGTTTGTTGCGACACCATATTTACAGATTGTATATTACTAGATTCAACTTTATAGTTTTCTAGACATGACTAGACTCTGATGTAGATTACTTGTCTCTACTTTGTGCCAAGTTCCTAATTTACTGGAGAACTCACTCTCCAAGTGGTAAGCGCATAGTCTTAGTTTTTGTACTATTTTATACTATAGAAATAATAGTCATTGATTATTTCTTTTACGATTTACACGTTTTTAGCAAAGCAGTTGTATATAATTTATATGTCGACATTTAGACATAGTTAATACAAGTTATTTTAAAAAATGCATTTAATTCTATTTGGTTGTAAACTGACTAGCAATATATTTAAATGTCGGTTACAGAAACCGGTTATATAAGTACATGTGACATGTGTTGAAATTGAGAACGGACATGGGGAATGTGTCAAAGAAACAATAACCCGACCATAGAGCAGACAACAACCGAAGGCCACCAATGGGTCTTCAATGTGGCGTGAAACTCCTGCACTGGAGTTTTCCTTCAGCTGGCCCCTAAACAAATATGTATACTAGTTGAGTGAAAATGGACGTCATACTAAACTCCCAATTATACACAAGAAACTAAAATTAAAAAAAATCATACAAGACTGACAAAGGCCAGAGGCTCCTGAACTAGGACAGGCGCTAGTTGAATGATTGAACATTCCATAGTATATGTGTATCTACTGTTTATAGTATCACTATTATATTATAATTAGAAATTGTTTAAACTGTATTACAATTGTTTGTGATATAATATGTGTATATGCTATGTAACATTAACTATCATTAATGTTAATAATTTTGTTATTTCAGAGTTATTATTCTCTAGTATTAAATAAAGACAACAGCAGTATACCACTTTTCGAAATTCATAAATCAATTGAGAAAAAAAAATCTGGGTTACAAATTAAAACTGAGGGAAAACATCAAATATAGAGGAGAACTACGAAACAACAGAAACAAAACACTGAAATGTTACACAACAGAAACAAACTATAATATAACAATGACCATTTTCCTGACTTGGTTCAGGACATTTTAAGAAAAGAAATGTCATAGTGTTATAATTTTGTATTCTTGTCTATATTTTTGCTAATGTGCTTTGTCTATATGCCTTTTTTGTAATACATATCAAGTGTCTCTGTACACCCTGTCATTGTGTTATTGTGCTATTGTACAATTTTGTGATTTTGTCTTTCAGTTGTTTTTTGCTAATGTGCTTGGTATATATACCTTTTGAGCTTCTTATTGTTTGCTTTTATATTAATTAAAATCATAACACAAAGTTGACTGCTGTACGTCATTTTTCTTTCTTACTTTTTTTACCTTTTATGTCTGTTTGTTTTGGTCAGACATTGTTGTCAATATTAAGGAATTTGATAAAAAAGTAATGCAAGTGAGAGGTTTCGCTAGATATAAAACTTCCCTCGGAGATCAGTATATTTTGTAATTTACCTTTGTATGTCCCACATCAATACTGGCATGTTTAACTGGTTTAGATTTCCGTCAGTAGTGTACCGCTGTTCGAAATTCTTTAATCAATTAAGAAAAAAAACAAATCCGGGTTACAAACTAAATCTCAGGGAAATACATCAAATATATCAGGAAAACAACGACACAACAGAAACACAACACTAAAATGCAACACACACAAAAACGAACTCTTATATAACAATGACAATTTTCCTGACTTGGTACAGGGCTTTTTAAGAAAAAAAATGGTGGGTTGATTCTGGTTTTGTGGCTAGTCAAACCTACCGCTTGCATGGCATAATATAACATTAAAATGACAACATGGCATGATAGAACTACAATACAAATAAATGGGGGAACATACAGGACAGATAAACACACAAATAATAGCTATCAAAAGGTACCAGACCTATAATTTAATACGCCAAACACGCGTTTCGTCTAAATAAGACACATCAGTAACGCTCGAATCCAAAAAAGTTAAAAAGGCCAAATAAAGTACGAAGTTAAAGAAATGTTTTGAACTTTAATGAAAAAATCGTATGCAACGTATGAGACGGTATGGCAGGTTTTACTTGAATATTCTTTTTGGGTTTTCTGTAACATTTCAAAGAAATCATTAGGGTAGCTTTACATCGCGAGCAAAAGGTTGGACAAATATCATATGTTACATATTTGAAATGATTTGGTATACAACTGGGTTAATTGCTTGTTTCAAACGTTTGAAATATTTACAGTAAGAGTAAACTATTTCAAACGCAGAGACAATGCATACATTTTGAATACTTTTCATGACACATAATCAATCACAATTGGAAACAGGTGTGAAAATCTAACTGCACTGTTCTTTGATATACCACTTAAAACAAGAATTGTTATGTCAATGCGTCCCAACATTTAAATGTTTGGTAACAGCAAAACACTTATCAGGCCAAGAGAAATGACCTTCAGTTAAGAAGTAATCACCACTTTGCTTTCACATATATATCTACTAGTATATAGTCATTCTTAAAAATTTACTGTTATCAAAAATATGAATTATTCTAAATACTAAGGATTTTCTGTCCAAGGCATATAACCTTAGTCGTATTTTGCACAACTTTTCGGAACTTTTTGTCCTCAATGCTCTTCATCTTTGTACATTAAAAAAAAACTCTTATTAAAAATTTCGTGGAAGGGAAGACTAGATATTTTTAGTGGTTGAAGACTATATCACACACCAATCGTTAATTATCCATTTTTAGATGGTGACATTCCCTTGTCACCATTTTATGGTGTTTATACTAAATGCTTGATTTTATTTAAATGACAACAAATGAATTACATAAAGAGGGTATATTTTCAATTAACAATCGGCGTCCCCATAAGAACTTACTCTCATCCTCTGCTTGTAGAGTTGTCTCATCATTCAAGAGCTTCTAAAGCATAGACAAATAGAAGCTGACATTATCAGTCAAGACTTCATTTAAAAGCTTCTCAAGTCACCTAAAATGTCTGCTATATAGAAAATATATTTTCAATGTATAACCGAAATTAGGGAACTATATGGACTGCATATACCACAATTAACTTGACATAAAGGGATCAACAGAAGTAGTTAAAGTCTGCATCATATCAAGACTTTTATCTAGAAATTATTTAAGAGGTCGGGTTCAAAATAAACTTGATGAGAAATGATTTTAATTTCCAATAATGAACTTTGATTTTCTGTAGCAAATTTTACGATTCCTACTTTCATTTAGCATGTTTCTCTTTTGTCATAAAAATTCATAATATCTAATAAAATTAATAGATTTAGCTAACAAAGTCCTTATATTTCAATAAGGTAACTTTATTTGTTAATTGGAAATTGTTTTAATGTTAATTAGGCTTAAATTAAAAATTGTTTGCTTTCCCCTCTCTGTGATTAAAGTAAGATAACTCTGGTCAATTTTCCTAACATTCAATCATTATAGGAAGATGATATAGTTCTGTTTTCATTTATAGTCTTTTTCAGAAAAGTTCTAATTGTTTTGGGTAGGTCCCAATTACAATTTTACAGTCTAGCACTCGGCATCAGTTGGAAGCTTCTGGAATAAAATGGTGGCTATGGTGTACTGTTTTGTGTTTGTGTTAGTCGTTATTACACTTCTTTCATGTATTTGTTTTAAGGGATCGAATAAAGCAAATAAGTTACATCAGCTTTCTGCTTCATTTGAGTTCTGGCATAATGGTATACACCATACCGATCTTAGAAACACATGCCTTTACGAGTAGGATGACGAATGCTGTTGGACAGTTTTTGATGCATACCACAACTTGAAACAGTGTATTCATGACAGCACAATTGGTGTTTTTCACCGGCATATTGTACCTCAAATTAAAAGTAGGAAAAAAGTAGGTTTTTTTAATAATTTCCAGGATATGGCTTTAGTAGAGAGCAATTTCATGAATACTGGGAAGATGCTTTTTCTGTGACATAGTCACTTGTTTCAGAATATTTACCCCTATATACCTTAATTGTATATTAAGGTATAACAAAGGAAAGTTTTATTCTGTAACGAGTGCCTGTGATCTGTGATTTAGATCAGTTTGTCTCATCGCTCTATGAAAGTTAGTGATGATGAAGGCAGATTTGACCTTGGTTATTTTTTACGTATAAACACGGTTAAATACTTACAGATAACAAAAAAATATTTATAAGATAACAAAATAATTCTTTATATTGGTATATATTAATTTTAAACATTTCAAAACAAATAAAAGAAATTATAGATATACATAAATGTCTTTGATAAACTAATGAAAAATACGAGTATCTAGTACATTACAGATTTTGTAACGATTTTAAATTCATTAAAAAAAACTATATTTATAAGATATAATTATAACCCTGTTCAAGGTAGACAATCAACATATTGACTTTATGAAATTAAACATAGACTCATAGTTCAAAGGAATATAACTCTTGTATACAAATGACACATCAATCGAGTTATTTAGCTGCGAATTCGTGCGCCACCTTCAAGGAAGATTCTAAATTATCAATATAACCACAAGTTGTTAATCTATAGATACTGACGACTAATGAATTCTAACCACAGTAAAGAATATTTGTTTGAAATTTTTTAACACTTACTCAGAAAAATGCTCGAACTACTTGACTTTCAAAGCTCATAATTAACGTGTTTACACACTGATGTAAATATGGTTGTTAAACATTACAAACCTGTAATCGTATAAGACACTATACACCTTGTGTGCTTGCATTAACTTATCCAAAAATATATTTATTTTAAGCCTAAATATTTCGACATGTTATTTACATTTAATAAATTTTAGAATCACAATTTCCGGTTAAGATTTGACTAAATACCAAATTCTTGATATCGTCAGGTAAATATGCTATTTCATTGCTGCTAATTATATAACAAAGAAGCCGCCATTGAATAAATAGTCCAAAGTAGAAATGCTTGCATCACCCCCTTCAAAAGCTTTATGGGCACAGCTGTGATTTAGTTAAATTAGAAATATATTACCCTTCCGTGTCATCTTTGTGTTATGGTTCGTTTCGCTGATTCCTGATTCATCGGTTTTCTTTCTGGCCTGATAATATTTAAATCATATTTTTGATTGCTATCTCAATATTTTCTTTTTTAGTGTACTATTCATTCGAAGATCGACCTAAATCATTCTGGTCTTTCGAACAGATGTCTTCAGCTATGACAATATAAACCCTTGATACAGATTGATTTTGATGTGGATCCTGGTATTATTCTGAATGTTTAAAATCTAAACAAAACCATAACTGTGTTAGTGCGAAATATATATGGGAATATGTAATCCTATTAATCTTTTTAAAATTCAACAAAAATCCTTTTTTTGTCATTTTGCTCGTACAATTACGTTTCTTCTTCGAACTATTCTGAACTCAAAATAATTTAGAATGAATGGGAATTTAAATGGAATCAAGTTTTGTTAAACTTATAAACTAATGGTAATAATCCTGTAATAATATCCGGAATAATGGCTTTAAGACTATACCTTATATAGTCAATACTTCCGACAATTGTTTCATCGAGGTGGTTTGCGGAATAGATTATAAAAATTAAATCCTATATACGCCAAACGTCCTGTACAACTTAACTACAAGGTAACCGTGCAAATAGTCGATACATTAACTACGGGAGAACATCAAAGGAGTGAAGACATGTGTGACATAAATCATTCTCATCAAGACCATAGGAAGAACATTGATTAGGTCATCAGGACCATAGGCAGAACATTGAATAGCTGCGAGAAAAATCAGGCTGTCATTAAGTAGCTGCCCAAAATCAACAGTCCCATACTAAAGTCTAACATAAAGTTTATAGACAACAAAAGTACAAATAAAAATAAAACAAGAGAAAACAAAATAATTGAGCAACATTGTTCCAATTAATCCTGGTTTTAATTCCAAAAACTTAACCAACATTCATAATCTTCTATCAAACAATTTTATGAGTTGGAAGGAACTTTTAAATTTTGATAACGCTGTCAGTAATGCTTTTGGTTTTAGACATTATGGTCGCTTAACTATGGTAACAGCAAGATGTCACCAACCTTTACTCTCATTTGACGAAATTACGAAATTGAACAAAAAGGTACAAAAAAGATATATGAATAAACGGAAAACATTACGGACACAAAATCAAACTCTTTGACTGAAGCGATACGACGACTTCTTATGAGAATTCTTCACCCTTCCGTATTTGATATATATATATTATAAATAAAATTAAATTTCAAAATGCTCTTAAAGTCCTTTAATTATCTACATTTTTCTCCAACCGGTTTCACATCTTCGTGATAATTATGGATGAATGTAACTAACGGTAACGTAACGTCACGATAATAAGTCTGTAACAATGCATTAAAGGGACGTAACCCTTACAAAAGTAACGTCTTATCTGTTTAGGCTTGGTTTGTACTTTTGTATAAACATATTTTCTTTATTAATTCTCATTTCTTCGGTGAATTGGTCGTCACATTGGTAAAATGGGAAAACATAGTATTTGGGTGATTTGTTGCTAGCGCATAAATCCAGGTGTTCACTTACGTTAATCATCCTAATTTCTTTATGTCGGATTTGTTGACGGTGAACAGTAAATCTTTTCCGTAAAGTGTTTCCTGTTTGTCCAATATAATCTTTTTTTACACCCATTACATTTGATGACATAAATTAAATTGCTCGATGCACACGTAAAAGAGTTTTTAATAGTGAAAATCTCTCCTGATTTAAATTCATATGACTGTCCTTCCATAATGTTTTGACAAATACCGCAATTTGAACGTCCGCATTTTTTTACAGAAGGAATTGTATCATCTTTGCTTAATTTCGCGCTGGTGAGTAATTTCTTCAAGGATTTTGACTGTCTTTTACTCTTAATAATTTTCTGTGTAGCAAGGGCTCTTTTCATTCTTTGATCTTTCATTAAAGTTGGTACATTTTGATATAGTATGGTATACGCCTCTGCATTTCTTGGGTTATACGATGAGACGTATGGTAAAATTTGATTCGTATCAATTACTGTGTTTTTCGGTCTTCTTAGTTCTTGAATATTTATAGCCTTTGCACGTTCTATTCCATTATTAATCAAAGTTTTTGGATATTGTCTCTCTAATAGTATTTGGTTCTTCGAGTCTTTTATTTCTCAATTCAATACTGGAGACAATAGTACATATTCTTCTCGCCAAATTGAACGGTATGTTTGTTCTTGTGTGTTTTGGGTGACAAGAATTGAAAAGTAAGTATTGTTTAGAGTCTGTATATATATGGTTCGAATCCCGGCGAGGGAAGAACAAAACATTTGCGAAAGCAAATTTACAGATCTATCATTGTTGGGTTGATGTTTAGACGAGTTGTATATACATAATGTACACAGCCATATATCACCATCATTGCTGGTGGTGATCCGATGGATAAATCTGTTGTAGAGTTGTCATTGACTCAGACGTACTTATAAATATAATTATTTTCTGTGACTGTATCTTGCATTAATTTGTAGGATCCTTTACTATAGATAATTAAGCTGATCTGTAACAATAACATCTCCATGCCTTATATATCATGTACTGTAGTACGACGCTAGATTAAAACTGACGAGGAAAGGTAACACACGGCCACCGAAAGCTTTATTATGAAGCCCAGGTGGTCATGTGATCTAGCGGGACGGCTACAGTGCAGGCGATTTGGTGTCACGATATCTCAGTAGCATGGGTTCGAATCCCGGTGAGGGAAGAACAAAAAATTTGCGACTGTATCTTGCATTAATTTGTAGGATTTTTTACGATAGATAATTGAGCTGATCTGTAACAATAACATCTCCATGCCTTATATATTGTGATGTCTAAAGCACTTCTTTAGCAACGTGGGTCCTATTTGCACCACAAACAGCAGATATCAACAAAAGCTTGGCTGTGACAAAATGACGTCTGCAGTACTCAAACTTTATTGATAGAACGAACAACATAAAAACTAGTACACAATCCCGAACCCAATTACCGTTACACTATTCCCCTTTTCTTTATAAACAGACAGTTCTCAATGAGAATATCTCTAATTTTTTTGCACAATGTTTATTGTCCATCTTTGAAACGTAACGGTTGGTTTATTTAGCGTCCATATCTACTGATTTTAGGTGGGTGCTCTTCTTACGTCATCTGATGATTCCCATGTGAGCCTGGAGCCTGTGTCCTCGACTCACTGGAATCTGAACTGTCATCCGTCTTAGTTGAAATCTTTGGATTTAAGGCATCATTGAGAGACTCTGTCTTTTTGGTTATGTTTAAATTTGTCTTACTACCACTTCAGACTGGACTCAGTGTCCCCGAATCAAATGATATAATCTCCTTTTGATCTGTTTCCGCATCTTGTATTATTGAATCTTTGATTGTATTTCCGGTTATGCTGACTCCTGTATCCAAACTCTGTATATTCTGATCAACTGAAACGATGGTTTGATCTTGTAATCCTGAATTCTCTTTCCTTTAACTGTCAGGTTCATCGTCAGTAAACGCATCATCATCCTCATCTGAAATTACGGCAACCAATTCATGTGATTGTCTGTCGTTCTCATTCACAGTCCCCTTCTGAGTCTGGATCCTGTGTCCTCGGCCCAGGTGTCACATTTGAATTGTTCAAGCTTACCTCATCATAGTCTGTTACTTCATCGTCAAGAACTTCTTGTAGGCAAGTTTCCACTTCTGGGATATCAAGCACGTCTGCTTCAATGTTTTTAAGTTTTCTTCGATGGCGAGTTATCCATAGAGGTATTGAATGCAACATAGCTGGCTTAAGTCTATCATTATGCAGCACAGTTGTAGTCTTTTGATTACCGATTTCATATAAAACTGTATCTAAACGTTTGCTCACCACATAAGGTCCTTTTCATTTAGCTTGGAGATTTGGGCTTTTCCCCATTTTCTTTGCCGTATCCATAGCATAGACAAGATCTCCTGTTTCAAATGTATGCTCATGTTTTCTGAGATCATGTAGTCGTTTCTGGTGTTCTGATGATTTCTTTAGGGACTTTCTTGCAAACTCGTGGCATTTCTATAAAGAAGAAGACAATCTATCAACATAGTCTTCATAGTCACCATCTAATTTCTATTGTATTCCAAAAATAAGTTCTTGCGGGAGATGTACCTCACGGCCCAACATAAGTCTGTTAGGTGTCAGTCCAGTGTTTGTGTGAGGTGTACTCCGATATGCACCTGTTAATAAATACAGATGTTTATCCCAATTATCTTGACTTTGACTGACAAAACATCTTATCATTTGTAACAAGGTCCTGTTAAATCTTTCAACAAGCCCATTTGAACTAGGGTGGTAAGGTGTTGTTCTTGTTTTTGCCCATCCAAGTACTAGTAGTTGTCCTAGTCGTCGCATCAAGCCACAATCGAAATTTTTACCTTGGTCCGTATGGACTTCTACCGGTATTCCAAAACGAGAGAAGAATTCTATGACCACTGTTTCTGCAACTGTTTCAGCTGTTTGGTCTGCTAACGGATAGGTCTCTGTCCATTTTGAGAACTGGTCCACCTAAGACGTATTTACTTCCTCGGCGGGATTTGGGGAATGGTCCAAGAATATCTAGCTGTATGCGGTCCATTGGGGCTCCAGTCTGATAATTTTGCATTGGTGCACGGCTAGTTTTCGTGCTTTTCTTCTTAACTGCACACTGCTGGCAGCAAGATATATAAGAAGCTACGTCATTTCTAATGCCATACCAATAAAAATTCAACCGAACCTTTTCAACTGTGCGGTGAATTCCAGGATGCGCTGCAAGTACTGATTTGTGACACACTTCTAAAACTTCCTTCTTTAGACTCTCCGGAACGATAAATAACTCCTTCTTACCATCAATTGTTTTCCATTTATAGTAAACGACTCCATCTTACATGCTTAGTTGTTGAAAGCAAAGCCAATAATGTCTTAAGGCGTGACATTCTTTAACTATGTGTTTGCGTTCTGGAGGTCCGTGTTTCATCCATTCCATTAAGTTCTTAGTGACTGAATCTTTAAGTTGTTCCTCTTGAAGTTGCATGCGCGAATAGCCCTCTATCCACGTACGATGACTATCTGTGTTATCAATTGCTGTAATTCTTCTCGTGGCTATTTGGAGGACATCATCAACGTTTGCTTCGAATTTTTCCCATTGTTTGTGCAGTTTGCTGCAGTGTTGACAGCCATTGTATGGCAATGTCAGCGGGTCCATTCCACAAACATGACTTGTCTCTGGATATCGAGACAGTGCGTCAGCGTTGCAGTGGTCTTTTCCAATTCGATGCTGGAATAAAATGTCAAATTGGCTGAGCTGTTCTAGCCAGCGGGCAAGTTCACCCTGCAGGCTCTTGAAACGATAGAGTCAGGTTAGGGAGCTATGGTCTGTCCTCAAAGGAATCTTTGTCCAAGTAAATAATGCTTGGATTTCTCTGTAAAAGATATCACTGCAAGAAGCTCCTTACGAGTCACACAATATTTCTCCGGAGCAGGACTAAGACGTCGGCTGGCGTAGCTTATAACTCTTTCCACACCCTCCTGTATCTGTGACAGAACAGCTTTAATTGAAGTGTTTGATGCGTCGGTGTCAAGAATAATTATCTGTTCCGGAAGTGGATAAGCTAAAATAGGCGTTGACGTTAGGAGAGTCTTTAGCGAGTCGAATGCCAACTGTTGGTTTGTCCCCATGTAAACGTACATCCTTTGGGTAATAGACGGTACAAGGGATCCGCAATATCAGCATATTTGGAAATAAATCGCCGGTAGTAGTTGGTCAGTACTAAAATGTCTGAAGCTCCGTAACATTGGAGGGAACTGGCCAATCTTTTACAGTATCTGTAAGTCCAGAACTTGTCTCTATACCCCTTGCACTGACATAGTGTCCCAGAAACAGAACTCTCTTTAGAAATAGTTTACATTTGATGGGTTTGGGTGTGAGACCATGATCACTAAACCTTTCAAATACATGAGTAAGGTGACTTATGTGGGATTCAAAGTCCGGCTATTATCACATCGTCAAGAACCATTTCCTACTGCAAAACGGCATTCGAGTGTATTCAAACAGTCCGTAACGAGTTGTGAATGCTGTTTTGCATCGATCCTCGGGTGCAACTTCTATTTGATGGTACCCGCTCTGAAGGTCCAGTGTCGAAAATACACTCGCTCCTGCTAAGGTGTCTAAGCATTCTTCGATATTTGGAAGAGGATACGAGTCTTTGCTGGTTACTGCGTTGATTTTCCTGAAGTCAATGCACAATCTTATACCTCCATCTTTTTTCCTCGCAAGAACAACTGATGCTGACCATTCAGAGTGAGACGGTACAACTGTTTCACTTTGGAGTAGCTTATAGAGATGCGCTTTTTCTTCACCTTGGAATTCTAACGGAGTGCGTATGAGGGGCTAACGAATTGGCCTAGCCTCGCCAGTCTTTATTTGGTGTTGAATACCAGAAAAGCAACCAAGATCTTCATCATTCTTAGCAAATATGTGTTTGAATTCCATTAAAAGTCTTGCAACCTCTTGTTTCTGGTGAGATGTAATGTTGTCTCCTGTTGAATCCATAATAGGTCCTAAATATTCTGGCAAACTGTCTGTATAATCAGGTATTTCGATGTCTCTGTTGTCGGTATCAGGATCAGGATTTTTTCTTTCATTTCCACTAAAACCGATCCAGTGTGGCAACCGTTTTGTAATGATGCCGGGTCCAAAACACCAACAATACTTTCTTTTGGACAGTCAACCGTTCCAATCACATTTGTCTCTGCCATGGGCTCCAAAGTTGTTTCCATTGCAACTGTGACTCTAGATATTTGGTAATCAGTTTCTTTTCGATACCGTCCTGGAATAAGCCCATCTTTTATTATCAGATCACCTTGTCTAGCCATTATTATACCATCTACTTCTTTCAATAAGTTCATTCCAATTAAGATATCGTCTCTTATCGGCGCAATGCATACTTGCCAAATGATCTAAGTCTTTCCCAGGCTAAGCTTTGCAACCACATTCATGTCGGCCTCCATTTCTTTCCCGCTTTCTGCATTAAAAAAAACATGCTTTCATTCCCGTAGTACCGCTCAATCCAATACCATTCGCAAAAGATCTAGAAAGAACCGTTACATCTGCTCCTGTGTCAACAATAAACATCAACCTTATTGCCATTAACTTGAATCGGAAAAATAAACCTTGTGCCCTGCCGATCTTATAAACAGGTCTCCTTTCACGATCTTTGAGGACAATCACGTTTATAATGGCCTTTATCACCACAAGAATAACATCCTGTTGACCATGTTGACTGTGTTGTCGAGGAAGTTGGTTTTGAATCTTTCAGCATGGACCTTTCTAAAAGATCTCTAAGTGCTTTGATTTCATTCTGTAAACTTTGATTATCTGGTTTCCGAAATGAAGTTGCCAACTGTCTAACGTTTTCCATCTCTTCATATTGGTCATAACTGTTTTCATCTTGGTCATTCTCGTCTTTCCAGGTAACGCGTCTGGACCGTTGTTTTGTGTTAAAATCAGCATCTCTTCCCAACGTAGCATGGTAGTTGTGTTGTAGTTGTACTACAATATCTAGTGCTGAAGATACTGTCTTAGGCTGACGATTTAAAGCTTCATAAGCTATTTTAAGGTTCTTATGGCCCTTCAAAAAGTGTTCCGCTGCTAGTTCCTCTTGTAGCCCGATACTACTTGTTTGGTATGCCCTAGAAACTAACCGCCTGAATTCTTCAGCAAACTCTTCATTCTTTTCATTGTGTTGTCTAATATCGGATAATTTTTTACTTGCAGTGGTTGGGGACTCTTTTCGGTTGAACCTATTTTACATGTGACGTGACAGGGATTCAAAATTATCTCTTTCCTGACGAGGAACTGCTGTCATAAATTTACTCGCCTGCCCTCGAAGACATTCAAAGTACTTATCTAACTTTTTCTCTTCTGTCCATTCGTTTCTCCTAGCTGCCCTGTTGAATGGGATAATAAACCCCTCATAATCATCCTTCCCGTCGAATGTTGGAAGTTTTTGGCGGGGAACGTCATTCTTTGATACTTTTTGTCTTGTCTGCTGTAAATTGTTACTACTGTGTATAGCTTCAATATCACTAGAAAACGAAAGTTGTATGTTTCTTGTCGAATCTTGTCTATTATTTATGTTCATTGGACTCGACCTAGACTCCCATCTTTCTAAACTTCTACTTTGTTGGTAGAGAAGCTGCATTGTATTGGCAGAAACCTCATCCTGTTTTCTAAACATATTAGTCATGGTGTCAGCCAAGGTTCCCATGTCGTTACCCATTCTTTCTAACACGTTAAGCATTTGTATGCCTAACTGATCACCATTGGGCTGGGAATCCTTGCTGACTCTTCTATCAGAACCCGTCTCCACTACGGTATCGTCATTCATGTTTGTTATATATATTTAATTGCAATTTATAAAGATTGTAATTCCTGTGGATCGACGTGTACTGAAAATGATACCCTATCTAACCAACACTCTTGACATGTGTCAATTTGTAACCTTTTCAACCACTTTTGTGCCAATATTGTTTTAGGATGTAGCCCGTCTCTTAGCAGGTAAAAATTGATATGTTGTCTATTGCGTGATCTTGTTTTAACAATATCTGTCTGAAATTTTAGTGTATTCCTCCAAAGAGTTGTGTTTAACTGTTCTTTTTTTTGTGTTCAAAAGCTGAACTTCCTGTTTGATGAAATCGTCTGTTTCCAAAAAAATTTTATGGTTTTTTATGTCCTATCTCTTGGTTATAGATTGACGCAGAATATGGGGGAATGCAAATAAATTTTATAGTTCCTTGTTTTTGAATGATTTTACACTAGTAATATTTGGGCCCTTTTTAGCTTGTTGTTCGTTGTGAGCCAAGGCTCCGTGTTGAAGGCCGTACATTGACCTATAATGGTTTACTTCTTTAAATTGTTATTTGGACGGAGAGTTGTCTCATTGGCACTCACAACACATCGTCCTATATCTATATACATCAAGCTATTTTACTATTGAAAGTGTGATTATCAAAAGAGAACGAAAAACGTCTTTTTGTCGTAAATCTTTATAAAGAGTTTTGTGTGTGAATATGAAATAACAAAAATTAAAATAGACATATATTGTTGAACTTATTAGATTTATTTGAAGTTCTCTTTGGAAAAATTGATCATTAAACTTAGAAATTTTTTATTCATTAAAACAAAATTGTCATGAATGTAACGTTCATTGTTTTCAAAATATTTAACGGAATTTCGACAGATCTGAACTGAATGTTGGCCATAAACGTTTATTTCGACTAATACAGGAAAAAGTCTGCTATCAGAGGATCCCAACATGCCCTAAAAGAAAGGCATACGACATGTCGAAATCCTTTATTGCCGAGATGACAGTTCTAGTAAATTAATCTATCATAGTACCCCTCTCGTTAGAGAGGAATGCTTTATATTAGTTGCCGCAAACAAATGTGCAATCAGATTTTTTTTTTTTGATCATTTGATTAAATAGTGAATCTTGATGGATTAATTAGAGTGTATGCAAGTGTAGTAAAAAAAAGCTGATAATTCAAATCTATCAATCGAAATAACCATCAAAAGTGCTTAATGTATCTCAACAAATCCTAGGATTGTTTTAAACTCCAAAAAAAAAACACCTCATTTCACTATTTTTGTATGCTTTGTTACAAGTTCTTTTTTAGTAGTTGAAAGCACTGACAGATACGTTGCAGAACACTTACTGGAGATCGAAATGAAACAATATTTTATGACTTTTTGTGTAGTTAAAGTAACAATGGTAAGGACCTCAAAATATTCAGATGTTTGATTGATAAATATATGATAATCTGTGGAGCCCAAGGACCTGTATGTGAAGGCATATATATTTCCATTCTTTAGAACATCTGCTAAGTATTTTCGTCATAGAACCGCCTAGCGGCTAAGGAGAGCTCAACTTTTGTGAACTGAAATTTACGTAACTATTCTTCCCAAACCTGAAATATCATTTCAATTTAAAGTCCATGTGACTGTCATCTTTCTTAAAGCGTCCTCTGATGAATAAGACAGTCGAGATTGATTACATTGTAATTAACTAAAACGGCCAGCCAGCCACATTAATATACTTAACCTTTACTGGGAGAAATTAAATTTCATTTCTTTCTCGAGCTTTTTTTTTCATTTCTGGCTTAAGATTAAGAATCTATAACGTGGGATTAAAAAAGTCACGTTATCTTTATCTCGTGAGTCGTTATTTTCTTCTTATTTTTTTTGGAGTTAAAATCTCTTTTCAGGAATAAAATGTGTATTTTGAATAAAAAAATAGTTGTAGGTTTCGTGTATATAAAAAAAAAATCTGAATGCAGAAAATACTTGGCACATTATATCAGATAGAAAGCTAATAGGGTATTCAAAACATTAAGTGGAATACTTATTGAATACTATATATTTGTATCTCCCTTGGTCCTGAGACCTTAAGTCATCACTTGGCGTCCGTTTACGTCTTGTAACTGTCGTTGGATGTAATTCTTTTCAAGGAACTTCTCCTCTGAAACAACTGAAGCTCATCGATCAAACGTGGTTAGTCAACATATATGGCCGCCATGTTCATAGATAGATTTTAAAAGTTGTCTTAAATCTTGGAAATTATAATAGAGAAAATATGACTTAGCTAAAATAATCAAACTGTCAAGTTCTATCTACTTCATATTTTCACTTAATTTTCAAGGAGTTATGTATGTCTTAAACCAACTTTAACCACAGACTAAACCTAAATGTTGACGACGCCGACGCCGACGACGAAATCTACAATTATAAAGTGTCGCTTTTGCATAACTATTTTCGTAGGCTCGAAAATAATGGATATGTGTAGTAGTCTGCAAAGAGATGTCAGTATGTATATGGATGGATTTGTAGAATTCTTTCCGCCATAAAACGTATTCGACAGTGAACACGCCCAATGTACAAGCATCCGCTATCCCATCTTTTGTCGTAAAGTCATCTCCATTCCTCAGGTATTTGACACAATCAACATCAAGAATCATTATGGATCACTGATGAAAGTTAAAACATCAATTGTGAAAGGTTTAAGTCACGGAAGATTCACTGTCATTAATCATATACGACTGATTAGAAATACTTGAGGTGATTCTAATTTCAGTTTTGATACAATAAGTGAAGATCAGGACAGATTCACGCCTACAGTTCATCCCACCTTTTCTGGACTGATTGATAATAACATAAAATTAAATTTTATAAATAAAGGCTGCTGTATGACAGGATAGACGAAAAAGCAAATTTACAGATCTAACATTGTTGGGTTAATGTTTAGACGAGTTGTATATACATAATGTACACAGCCATGTATCACCATCACTGATGGTGATCCGATGGATAAATCTGTTGTAGTGTTCTCCCTGGCTCAGACGTACTTATAAATATAATTATTTTTTGTGACTGTATCTTACATTAATTTGTAGGATCCTTTACTATAGATAATTTAGCTGATCTGCCTTATATATCATGACTAGTGTGGATCTAGCCGGCGTTAATATTCATGAGGCTAGCCGTCAATAATATTCATGAGATCAAAACCGCGTTCGATGAAATGTTTTGGGTAGTTATTAGATTGTGACAATAAAATAACTTTTGCTGTTAATATCCATTATGGTTATGCTATTTATAGCAATATAAAGTAATTAGGAAATAGTAAGCCAATAGGTGTCTTCTGCAAGGTCCGCGTCATTTAAAATGAAAGTAAATGAAAAGTTTAATTACATTGCCTCACACAACACAAAACAATTATGAACATTAAAATGTTGTTATTATTGAATCAATGTAAACTATAGTAATTAAAACAAGATGATTAAATATAGGGTAATTAAATGGAATTAATTGTCATATGGGCATTCCATAATCTGTTCGTTGTCTACAAATATAGTCCAATTCTAAAACTAAAATATACAATACATACGATAGTATCACACAATTAAAAAGATCAGAAAAACAAGAAACATAGTTTATTGAAGGAATATAATAAACAGAAAAATAGAAACTGTCAATTACTATTTCAATGACATAATTCTTCAAAATTACGGAGATCAATCAGAGTCTTTAATCTCAACATTACCAGTCCATTGAATTGCCTCTAAAATGTCCCATAGCACTTATGCTCTAGACCCGTACGACTTAGTCAGAAAAGGATAAGGGGGGTACCCTGGTATATCACAAATTCGAAAATGAACTATTGCCGGCTGGCCAAACGAAGAGATTCTCCACGTGGGCAATGATACCAGAGGAAGAGGTACTTATTGCCTTTAAAATGGCCCATAGCACTTATACCCTAGACCCGTACGAGTTTGTCAGTAGAGGGTTCAAAGGGGGGATATGGTATCCCGGATACAACGAATTCGAACTGAACTATTGCCGGCTGGCCAAACTAAGAGATTCTCCACATCGACCATTATACCAGAGGTAGAGGTTGGTATTGCCTCTAAAATGGCCCATAGCACTTATGCCCTAGACCCGTACGACTTAGTCAGAAAAGGATAAGGGGGTATCCTGGTATATCACAAATTCGAAAATGAACTATTGCCGGCTGGCCAAACGAAGAGATTCTCCACGTAGGCAATGATACCAGAGGAAGAGGTACTTATTGCCTTTAAAATGGCCCATAGCACTTATACCCTAGACCCGTACGAGTTTGTCAGGAGGGTTCAAAGGGGGGATATGGTATCCCGGATACAACGAATTCGAACTGAACTATTGCCGGCTGGCCAAACTAAGAGATTCTCCACATCGACCATTATACCAGAGGTAGAGGTTGGTATTGCCTCTAAAATGGCCCATAGCACTTATGCTCTAGACCCGTACGACTTAGTCAGAAAAGGATAAGGGGGGTACCCTGGTATATCACAAATTCGAAAATGAACTATTGCCGGCTGGCCAAACGAAGAGATTCTCCACGTGGGCAATGATACCAGAGGAAGAGGTACTTATTGCCTTTAAAATGGCCCATAGCACTTATACCCTAGACCCGTACGAGTTTGTCAGTAGAGGGTTCAAAGGGGGGATATGGTATCCCGGATACAACGAATTCGAACTGAACTATTGCCGGCTGGCCAAACTAAGAGATTCTCCACATCGACCATTATACCAGAGGTAGAGGTTGGTATTGCCTCTAAAATGGCCCATAGCACTTATGCCCTAGACCCGTACGACTTAGTCAGAAAAGGATAAGGGGGTATCCTGGTATATCACAAATTCGAAAATGAACTATTGCCGGCTGGCCAAACGAAGAGATTCTCCACGTAGGCAATGATACCAGAGGAAGAGGTACTTATTGCCTTTAAAATGGCCCATAGCACTTATACCCTAGACCCGTACGAGTTTGTCAGGAGGGTTCAAAGGGGGGATATGGTATCCCGGATACAACGAATTCGAACTGAACTATTGCCGGCTGGCCAAACTAAGAGATTCTCCACATCGACCATTATACCAGAGGTAGAGGTTGGTATTGCCTCTAAAATGGCCCATAGCACTTATGCTCTAGACCCGTACGACTTAGTCAGAAAAGGATAAGGGGGGTACCCTGGTATATCACAAATTCGAAAATGAACTATTGCCGGCTGGCCAAACGAAGAGATTCTCCACGTGGGCAATGATACCAGAGGAAGAGGTACTTATTGCCTTTAAAATGGCCCATAGCACTTATACCCTAGACCCGTACGAGTTTGTCAGTAGAGGGTTCAAAGGGGGGATATGGTATCCCGGATACAACGAATTCGAACTGAACTATTGCCGGCTGGCCAAACTAAGAGATTCTCCACATCGACCATTATACCAGAGGTAGAGGTTGGTATTGCCTCTAAAATGGCCCATAGCACTTATGCCCTAGACCCGTACGACTTAGTCAGAAAAGGATAAGGGGGTATCCTGGTATATCACAAATTCGAAAATGAACTATTGCCGGCTGGCCAAACGAAGAGATTCTCCACGTAGGCAATGATACCAGAGGAAGAGGTACTTATTGCCTTTAAAATGGCCCATAGCACTTATACCCTAGACCCGTACGAGTTTGTCAGGAGGGTTCAAAGGGGGGATATGGTATCCCGGATACAACGAATTCGAACTGAACTATTGCCGGCTGGCCAAACTAAGAGATTCTCCACATCGACCATTATACCAGAGGTAGAGGTTGGTATTGCCTCTAAAATGGCCCATAGCACTTATGCTCTAGACCCGTACGACTTAGTCAGAAAAGGATAAGGGGGGTACCCTGGTATATCACAAATTCGAAAATGAACTATTGCCGGCTGGCCAAACGAAGAGATTCTCCACGTGGGCAATGATACCAGAGGAAGAGGTACTTATTGCCTTTAAAATGGCCCATAGCACTTATACCCTAGACCCGTACGAGTTTGTCAGTAGAGGGTTCAAAGGGGGGATATGGTATCCCGGATACAACGAATTCGAACTGAACTATTGCCGGCTGGCCAAACTAAGAGATTCTCCACATCGACCATTATACCAGAGGTAGAGGTTGGTATTGCCTCTAAAATGGCCCATAGCACTTATGCCCTAGACCCGTACGACTTAGTCAGAAAAGGATAAGGGGGTATCCTGGTATATCACAAATTCGAAAATGAACTATTGCCGGCTGGCCAAACGAAGAGATTCTCCACGTAGGCAATGATACCAGAGGAAGAGGTACTTATTGCCTTTAAAATGGCCCATAGCACTTATACCCTAGACCCGTACGAGTTTGTCAGGAGGGTTCAAAGGGGGGATATGGTATCCCGGATACAACGAATTCGAACTGAACTATTGCCGGCTGGCCAAACTAAGAGATTCTCCACATCGACCATTATACCAGAGGTAGAGGTTGGTATTGCCTCTAAAATGGCCCATAGCACTTATGCTCTAGACCCGTACGACTTAGTCAGAAAAGGATAAGGGGGGTACCCTGGTATATCACAAATTCGAAAATGAACTATTGCCGGCTGGCCAAACGAAGAGATTCTCCACGTGGGTAATGATACCAGAGGAAGAGGTACTTATTGCCTTTAAAATGGCCCATAGCACTTATACCCTAGACCCGTACGAGTTTGTCAGTAGAGGGTTCAAAGGGGGGATATGGTATCCCGGATACAACGAATTCGAACTGAACTATTGCCGGCTGGCCAAACTAAGAGATTCTCCACATCGACCATTATACCAGAGGTAGAGGTTGGTATTGCCTCTAAAATGGCCCATAGCACTTATGCCCTAGACCCGTACGACTTAGTCAGAAAAGGATAAGGGGGTATCCTGGTATATCACAAATTCGAAAATGAACTATTGCCGGCTGGCCAAACGAAGAGATTCTCCACGTAGGCAATGATACCAGAGGAAGAGGTACTTATTGCCTTTAAAATGGCCCATAGCACTTATACCCTAGACCCGTACGAGTTTGTCAGGAGGGTTCAAAGGGGGGATATGGTATCCCGGATACAACGAATTCGAACTGAACTATTGCCGGCTGGCCAAACTAAGAGATTCTCCACATCGACCATTATACCAGAGGTAGAGGTTGGTATTGCCTCTAAAATGGCCCATAGCACTTATGCCCTAGACCCGTACGACTTAGTCAGAAAAGGATAAGGGGGGTACCCTGGTATATCACAAATTCGAAAATGAACTATTGCCGACTGGCCAAACGAAGAGATTCTCCACGTGGGCAATGATACCAGAGAAAGAGGTACTTATTGCCTTTAAAATGGCCCATAGCACTTATACCCTAGACCCGTACGAGTTTGTCAGGAGGGTTCAAAGGGGGGATATGGTATCCCGGATACAACGAATTCGAACTGAACTATTGCCGGCTGGCCAAACTAAGAGATTCTCCACATCGACCATTATACCAGAGGTAGAGGTTGGTATTGCCTCTAAAATGGCCAATAGCACTTATGCCCTAGACCCGTACGACTTAGTCAGAAAAGGATAAGGGGAGTACCCTGGTATATCACAAATTCGAAAATGAACTATTGCCGGCTGGCCAAACGAAGAGATTCTCCACGTGGGCAATGATACCAGAGGAAGAGGTACTTATTGCCTTTAAAATGGCCCATAGCACTTATACCCTAGACCCGTACGAGTTTGTCAGTAGAGGGTTCAAAGGGGGGATATGGTATCCCGGATACAACGAATTCGAACTGAACTATTGCCGGCTGGCCAAACTAAGAGATTCTCCACATCGACCATTATACCAGAGGTAGAGGTTGGTATTGCCTCTAAAATGGCCCATAGCACTTATGCCCTAGACCCGTACGACTTAGTCAGAAAAGGATAAGGGGAGTACCCTGGTATATCACAAATTCGAAAATGAACTATTGCCGACTGGCCAAACGAAGAGATTCTCCACGTGGGCAATGATACCAGAGGAAGAGGTACTTATTGCCTTTAAAATGGCCCATAGCACTTATACCCTAGACCCGTACGAGTTTGTCAGTAGAGGGTTCAAAGGGGGGATATGGTATCCCGGATACAACGAATTCGAACTGAACTATTGCCGGCTGGCCAAACTAAGAGATTCTCCACATCGACCATTATACCAGAGGTAGAGGTTGGTATTGCCTCTAAAATGGCCCATAGCACTTATGCCCTAGACCCGTACGACTTAGTCAGAAAAGGATAAGGGGGTATCCTGGTATATCACAAATTCGAAAATGAACTATTGCCGGCTGGCCAAACGAAGAGATTCTCCACGTGGGCAATGATACCAGAGGAAGAGGTACTTATTGCCTTTAAAATGGCCCATAGCACTTATACCCTAGACCCGTACGAGTTTGTCAGGAGGGTTCAAAGGGGGGATATGGTATCCCGGATACAACGAATTCGAACTGAACTATTGCCGGCTGGCCAAACTAAGAGATTCTCCACATCGACCATTATACCAGAGGTAGAGGTTGGTATTGCCTCTAAAATGGCCCATAGCACTTATGCCCTAGACCCGTACGACTTAGTCAGAAAAGGATAAGGGGGGTATCCTGGTATATCACAAATTCGAAAATGAACTATTGCCGGCTGGCCAAACGAAGAGATTCTCCACGTGGGCAATGATACCAGAGGAAGAGGTACTTATTGCCTTTAAAATGGCCCATAGCACTTATACCCTAGACCCGTACGAGTTTGTCAGGAGGGTTCAAAGGGGGGATATGGTATCCCGGATACAACGAATTCGAACTGAACTATTGCCGGCTGGCCAAACTAAGAGATTCTCCACATTGACCATTATACCAGAGGTAGAGGTTGGTATTGCCTCTAAAATGGCCCATAGCACTTATGCCCTAGACCCGTACGACTTAGTCAGAAAAGGATAAGGGGGGTACCCTGGTATATCACAAATTCGAAAATGAACTATTGCCGGCTGGCCAAACGAAGAGATTCTCTACGTGGGCAATGATACCAGAGGAAGAGGTACTTATTGCCTTTAAAATGGCCCATAGCACTTATACCCTAGACCCGTACGAGTTTGTCAGGAGGGTTCAAAGGGGGGATATGGTATCCCGGATACAACGAATTCGAACTGAACTATTGCCGGCTGGCCAAACTAAGAGATTCTCCACATCGACCATTATACCAGAGGTAGAGGTTGGTATTGCTTCTAAAATGGCCCATAGCACTTATGCCCTAGACCCGTACGACTTAGTCAGAAAAGGATAAGGGGGGTACCCTGGTATATCACAAATTCGAAAATGAACTATTGCCGGCTGGCCAAACGAAGAGATTCTCCACGTGGGCAATGATACCAGAGGAAGAGGTACTTATTGCCTTTAAAATGGCCCATAGCACTTATACCCTAGACCCGTACGAGTTTGTCAGTAGAGGGTTCAAAGGGGGATATGGTATCCCGGATACAACGAATTCGAACTGAACTATTGCCGGCTGGCCAAACTAAGAGATTCTCCACATCGACCATTATACCAGAGGTAGAGGTTGGTATTGCCTCTAAAATGGCCCATAGCACTTATGCCCTAGACCCGTACGACTTAGTCAGAAAAGGATAAGGGGGTATCCTGGTATATCACAAATTCGAAAATGAACTATTGCCGGCTGGCCAAACGAAGAGATTCTCCACGTGGGCAATGATACCAGAGGAAGAGGTACTTATTGCCTTTAAAATGGCTCATAGCACTTATACCCTAGACCCGTACGAGTTTGTCAGGAGGGTTCAAATGGGGGATATGGTATCCCGGATACAACGAATTCGAACTGAACTATTGCCGGCTGGCCAAACTAAGAGATTCTCCACATCGACCATTATACCAGAGGTAGAGGTTGGTATTGCCTCTAAAATGGCCCATAACACTTATGCCCTAGACCCGTACGACTTAGTCAGAAAAGGATAAGGGGGTACCCTGGTATATCACAAATTCGAAAATGAACTATTGCCGGCTGGCCAAACGAAGAGATTCTCCACGTGGGCAATGATACCAGAGGAAGAGGTACTTATTGCCTTTAAAATGGCCCATAGCACTTATACCCTAGACCCGTACGAGTTTGTCAGTAGAGGGTTCAAAGGGGGGATATGGTATCCCGGATACAACGAATTCGAACTGAACTATTGCCGGCTGGCCAAACTAAGAGATTCTCCACATCGACCATTATACCAGAGGTAGAGGTTGGTATTGCCTCTAAAATGGCCCATAGCACTTATGCCCTAGACCCGTACGACTTACTAGTAGTCAGAAAAGGATAAGGGGTGTATCCTGGTATATCACAAATTCGAAAATGAACTATTGCCGGCTGGCCAAACGAAGAGATTCTCCACGTGGGCAATGATACCAGAGGAAGAGGTACTTATTGCCTTTAAAATGGCCTATAGCACTTATTATGTAAGATGCTATGATGCTAGGGTTAGTACTTCGCTTTTGTAGGCAATAAAAAGACGTTGTGTTGCTTTCAATTCTATAATTCAGATCCCATACAAGTTTGCGTTACAATAACGTTACGTCAACAATAGTAACGTTGGGTACGTTTGAACAAGGTCGTGAATCTTTGACACTCCGGGCGCCGAAAGTGAAATATAAATAGAAATGAATTTTTGACTAAATTGAAGACATAAATCATAATTCATCACTTAACTTTAAAGTCTATGGATCATAAAAGAAAGAATTAATCACTTTGAATTTGAACAGTCTATTTCGATCATAATTTGAAAAGTTATTTTGTCCACTCGTGAATCTTTTGTACGGCATCTGACTTCGCCTGACGGAACATCTTGGGTCGTGTAACATCCTCCGGTTCAGATTCAATACAGTTCACTTCGATTGGGTATAATTTCATGATTGGGCGGTTGGTGGTTCCGTTTTTAGTGCGAAGTTTTACAGTTCTGATAAGATTATCCTCTCCTTTTACGAGTTCTTCGACAACGGCGAGTTTCCATGAATTTCTTAAAGTTTCGTCATGTATTTGAACAACATCACCAATAGCTATCGATTGTTCGTTATTTCCTACACTTCTGTGATGTTCCCGTAATGAGGTCAAATACTCATATTTCCATCGCTGTTGAAAGTGGTTTAGTGTCTCTTTGTAATTGAACACGTTTGTTAAAGTTAATTGGTTCAAAATGTCCATTGTTTTCACTAGCTGGATACGGAAGTCGCGTAATTTTTCGACCATACAAAAGATGTGATGGTGTCAATGGTTCTGGATCCGTAAGATCGGATGAAACATACGTTAGAGGTCTATCATTGAGAGTTGCTTCGATCTCTGTTAACACAGTTTGTAAAGTCTCTAAATCGACACAGTTACTTCCTAATACTTTCTTTAAACACATTTTCGTTAACCCAATCAACCGTTCATAGAAACCACCAAACCACGGAGCTTTCTTTGTAATAAATTTCCAATTTGTTCCTGTAGAGCTTAGACTTTCGCGCACTGAATTTGAGTTTGTAAGATGTTTGATTTCTCGACTGGCAGCTTCAAAAGTTAGTGCATTGTCAGATATTAGTAACTTCGGTACGGATCTCCTGCTTGCGAATCTTCTGAAGGCTAACATAAATGTAGGTTCTGATAAGTTATTCACAAGTTCTAAATGAACAGCTCTCGTCGACGCACATGTAAACAAACATAAGTATACCTTTGATTTTGTATCATCTGTATTTCGCACATACATAGGACCAGCAAAGTCTACGCCTGTAACAGTAAACGGTATATCCTCGTGTAACCTCTCTTTGGGCAGTGGCGGTGGATCAGGTTGTTGGTAAGCATGCCCTGTTACTTTCCGACAGTTAACGCATTTTCTAAGAATAACTTTGACTCGTTGACGAATTCGAGGTATCCAGTATACTTGTCGCAAGTGTGTTACGGTAGAGTTGACGCCTTCATGTAAATGATTGATATGAGCATCCATAATAATGAGTGAAGTGAGTCTATGTAACGGAGGTAACAAGTATGGATGTTTAGCTGATTCCTCCAAAGGTGCATGTTGAATTCTCCCGCGGCAACGAAGTGCATTTTCTTCATCAAAGTACAAGTTCAATTGTCTTACAATAGACGGCTTAACTGTCACAGATTTGTTGAAATAATTAAACACTTCATGATATTCTGATTTCTGAACCGTTTGTATCCATGTCAATGTAGCATGCTGTATTTCATTAACGGTTAATTCCGACAATGTTCTATCACTCCGTGCTAACTTACAGTTTTGTATAAATCTCATCACATAGGCTGTAACACGTATTAATGTCTTCAAACTGCTATAACGTTCGATATCCATAATCTTATGTATGCCAAATTCTTGACGTTTCTGAGATGTGAGTAAGACGTGCTGTTTTTCTGAGGTTTCATTAGTGGGAATCTCCATTATATTCTCGTTTTCAACAATTTCGTTTCCGCTCCATGTTGGCCATTGTGTTTTGTCTGTTATCCACTCTGGTCCATGAAACCATAATCTGTTGTTTATGAATTTCGTTCCTGTTATGCCTCTAGTTAATAAATCTGCAGGATTTGCATCCGTCGGACAATAACGCCATTTTTGATTTTCATTTGACTCCTTAATTTCCTTGACTCTGTTTGCGACAAACTTTTTGAGTGGTTTTGTTGATTGAAGCCATTTCAAAACGATCTGACTGTCACACCAGAAGTTGATTTGTAAGTTTCCAATATGTAGATTTTGAATAAGATGTTTCGCAAGTCGAGCCCCTAAAAGGGCAGCCATCAGTTCAAGATTAGGTAGAGTGACACTTTTCAATGGGGCAACTCGATTCTTTGCCATTACTAATGCAGACTCCTTTTCTGTGACAAGATACGCACAGGTTCCATAAGCTAGTTGACTTGAATCTGTGAAAATATGTAATTCTGCTGTTTCAATGTCCGTTATTCCTGAACACTCAAAATAACATCTAGGAATCTCAATGTTCATTGCAAATTGTAGATCTTTGGTCAAATCACTCCATGTTGATTCGATTTCTTTTGGTAAAGGGCAGTCCCATGCAAACTTTTCTTTCCACAACAATTGCATTAACATCTTTGTTCTGACGGTGACGGGGCTAAGCAGACCTAGCGGATCATAAATGTTTGAAGATTGTTTTAAGATCTCACGTTTTGTTATTATCCTTTCCGTTGTTGTATTTATGTTGTTTTGAAACGAGATTTGATCGTTGTTCACATTCCAACGGAGACCAAGAATTTTGATGTTCGTATCTCTTTCTATGCATTTTTCAGATTGGGCTAAGCGTAGTAATTCTGTGCTATTTGACGTCCATGATCTCAGATTGAATCCTCCTCTTGCCAATAAATCTCGTGATTCTCTGTAGAATTTCAGCATTTCTTTCTCATCCCAGAAGCTTGACAAAACATTGTCAACATACAGGTCGTTTTTCAGTATCTCGGCTGTTTTACAAGAATTGAGTTTGAAGTGCTTCATAAGGGTGGCGTTCAAGATGTAAGGTGAGCATGTAGTTCCAAATAGAACGACTCTAAAACGGTAAGTTATCAGTGGACTGTCTGGGTCAGATGGATCACTCAACCAAAAAAATCTTGTGACGTCCCTATCTTCTTTATCCAGTTCGACATTCAAAAACGCTTTCTCTATGTCGGTAGTCACTGCGTGCTTGTGTAATCTGAATCTAGCTAAAATTCCCGTCAAATCGTTTAACATCGGCGGAACTGACATGAGACAATCGTTTAAACTAGCCTTGTGAGGTGATTCGTGACAACTACAATCATAGACTATACGTATAGGAGTCGTAGATGAGTCCTTTTTTACTGCATGGTGAGGAATGTAGTGAATTCTGTTTGACTGGTTTCCATTTTCTGTTACCCGCTCAATGAACCCTCGGCGTTTTTGGTCCTTAATTATGTCGCCATACATTTTCAGCATGTTGGTATCCTTTTTGAGTCTATCGATCATATTACAAGTTCTGCGTAAAGTGACATTATAGTTCGTAGGTAACTCATTGAAATCATTTCTCCATGGCAGTTTTGCGGTATAGCGATTATCTTGGTAAGTTATGCATTTTGTTTCGTATTCATCATTGAAGTCTTTCATGGTGGTTGTTTCTAATTCGTCTGCTTTGACACCAATAGATTCTAAATCCCAAAACTTTTCCAGGCTGCTTTCCTCTTGCTGATGTTGAATCAGTACATTAAACATTCCTGTTGATGATTGTTCTCCTGTAAAAGTATGCATCGGTCCTGACAACAAGTATCCCAAACGGGATTTTACGGCCGTTGGCCCATCTCCTCTGATCACGTGATCCTGCACAATACTCCAATAGTAGTCTGCTCCAATTAAAAGAGAAAGCTCAAATTTCCTATCCTCTGTGACTGGGTTAGCTAATCGTAATCCTTTGAGATATGGCAGTTTTGAAGCGATGACATTTGTAACATTACTGAGGGGTGCGGCAATGCGCGGTACTATCAGTACATCCATAGGAATAAATCCACCAGTTTCAATTTCTAAAGTAATCTGAGCCTTATCCATGTGTCTCACGTTCTGGTTGGCGTTTCCAAAAGTTGATAAACTAATTGTAGAATTTCCACAAGGTTTAAGTTGTAATTGTGCTGCTAAATCTTCTGAAATAAATGATTTCTGAGACCCTTCATCTAGTAAAATGTTAGACATCGCGCTCCGATCCTCGAACCATACAGGTGCTACTGCTGTCTTAAGAAGTATCTCGGTATGTGCCTGTGCTTGTGGTGTTGACGTGTAAAACGTTGACATAGGGTTACTTTCTTCACCATTAACATTTACTGTATTGACGGCGACGGCATCAGCGGGAGGTATAGGTGCTTGAGTTTCCTGATTACATAGAGCAGTGTGATGTCTCTTGTCACATTTACGACATTTATATCGTGATCTACATTCTGATATCTTATGTTTACCAAAACAGTTGAAACAAAGTTGTTTTTTCTTGACTATTTCGTAACGACTGGCATTATCTTTAATCTCTGAGCAATCAACAGCTGAATGGGATTTGTTGCAAAATATGCATGGCTTGGGTTTATTCGATTCAGTGTTGTTCCTGGAGTTTGTGTGTACTCTATTGACTTGTCTATAATTTCCTTTCATTGTAGCCTTTGTTACAAACGATGCGGTAGGGGTTAAATTATCTGTGTTCATAGCGTGGCCAGCTTGTTGAGCGCGCAGCTCCTTACCTATAGCCTTCCGTAGTAAGTCTATGGTCCATGTACTTGTATCATGCTCTCTTGTCAATGTAGTTCTCAATTCCGGTGGTAGTTTTCTAAAGATGATGGGTGTAAGTACTGTTCCAAAATTTGTTTGACACTGTCCTAGCGATTCTAGGCCTCTAATACTAGTTTCAACTTTGTCATAAAATGTTCTGAGACTGTTTAATGACATTGTGGGGTTTGGCAAATCGACTAGTTTTTGCATATGTGCATCAATAATGATTCCTTGTTGACCATATCGCGCTTGTAGTAATGAAATTGCTTGCTCATAGTTTGCATGTGTAAGTGACAATCCCGATATGCAACTTTCCGCTTCTCCGTGAAGCTGGGCCTTCAAGTATGTGAAACGTTGTACGTTTGTCAATGATGGGTTTGTATGGACAGTAGTTTCGTACGATTCCCAGAAAGTTTGCCATAGAAGTAAATCTCCCGAAAAAGTCGGCAAATCTAGTTTTGGAAGTTTGTGATAGAACTTATAAGTTTCATTTAATGGCGGATCTCTGTTGATCTCATATTCTCCTTGTGAGTTTGCACTTGTCGATGTTTGCATGTGCTGATTTGTATTCTGATTGAAATTATTTGAAGATGAATGCGTTGTACTAGTATTTTGTACGATACTTGAGGTTAATTGACTCACCGAGTCCTGAGGTGTACTTGATCTCAACTCCAAATCACATTCTTTGTAGCGGCGAATATTAATGTCTATATGCTGATTAGATTCGTCTGCATCCAAAATTTCCTGTTCCACACTTTCTGCATCCAAGGAATCCAATATTTCAGCGTCTAGTTTCTGCAAAAGTTCATGTTTCCGTTCAAGGTTTTCAATGGCACTATGAATGTCCCGTCGGGTGATCTCTCCTTCGTTGATTTTCTCGTCAGTTTTGTGAATCTGTCTGGTTACGGCGCTTCTGTGGCCTCCTCTCACTGCTTTCAGCTTATCCATCGGTCACGGTACCAATATGTAAGATGCTATGATGCTAGGATTAGTACTTCGCTTTTGTAGGCAATAAAAAGACGTTGTGTTGCTTTCAATTCTATAATTCAGATCCCATACAAGTTTGCGTTACAATAACGTTACGTCAACAATAGTAACGTTGGGTACGTTTGAACAAGGTCGTGAATCTTTGACACTTATACCCTAGACCCGTACGAGTTTGTCAGGAGGGTTCAAAGGGGGGATATGGTATCCCGGATACAACGAATTCGAACTGAACTATTGCCGGCTGGCCAAACTAAGAGATTCTCCACTTCGACCATTATACCAGAGGTAGAGGTTGGTATTGCCTCTAAAATAGCCCATAGCACTTATGCCCTAGACCCGTACGACTTAGTCAGAAAAGGATAAGGGGGGTACCCTGGTATATCACAAATTCGAAAATGAACTATTGCCGGCTGGCCAAACGAAGAGATTCTCCACGTGGGCAATGATACCAGAGGAAGAGGTACTTATTGCCTTTAAAATGGCCCATAGCATTTATACCCTAGAGCCGTACGATTTTGTCAGTAAAGGGTTAATAGGGGGGATATGGTGTCACGGTATACAACGAATTCGATCTGAATTATTGCCGGCTGGCCAAACTATGAGATTCTCCACGTGGGCCATTATACCAGTGGTAGAGGTAGGCATTTCCTCTAAAATGGCCCATAACAATCATGCCCTAGACCTGTGCAAATTTATCAGCAGACGGTTTAAAGGGGGATATAGTATCCCGGTGTACAACGAAGTCAAAATGAAATATTGCCAGCTGACCGACTAAGATAATCTAAACGTGGACCATATTAGCAGAGGTAGAGGAAGCCATTGCCTTTAAGATGGGCCATAGCACTAACCCTGATTGCGTTGTCAAACATATCAGATGTATGGAATAATGTTGCCTCGAAAATTACCCATGGTTCTTATGTCCTAGACCCGTACCTGTTGAACAGCAAAGGGAAGTACTCTTGTATATCACAAAGACCAAACTAAGAGTTTCTCCTTGTGGGCTAACAAAAAGATTAGCGTAGGTGTTTTCTCTAAAAAGGCTCATGTATCGTATATCATAGATCCGTACGTATTGGTAGGAAAAGGGTAAGGGAAGTACTCTTCTTGTATATCAAAATATTCAAACATACTTTTACTTGCTGATCATTTTAAAGGTAATTAGTACCTTAACCTCTGTATCATGGTCCACGAGGAGAATCTTTTAGTTTGGCAAGTCGTCAATAGTTCAATTCGACTTTGAGATATATAAAGGTGCCCATCTTTCTCTTTGCTGACTAGGTCGTACGGTCTAGGGTATAGTAGTATGGGTCATTTTAGAGGCAATTCCTATTTCTTCCTCTGATATAATGACCCACGTGGAGAATTTCTTAATTTGGCCATCCGGCAATAGTTTTTTTCGACTTCGTGATGAATCGGAGTACCACAACCCTTGTTATCCCCTCCTGACAAACTCGTACGGGTCTAGGACATAAGTACTATGGGCCATTATACAACTACTACATATACCTCTTGTGTCATGACCCATGTGGAAAATGTCTTGGTTTGGCCAGCTAGCAATAGTTCATTTCGACTTTGTGATATATAAAGGTACCAACCTTATCCTTTCCTGGCTAAGTCGTACGAGTCTAGGGCATTACAGATTTTTGTCATTTTTGAGGCAATGGATACCTCTCCCTCTGATATAATGACTCGTGTGAATAATTCTTTCTATTCAAGCTCTAATGTCAACATGTCACACATGTTACAATGAATATGGGCAGCGAGAACGTTGCGTTTGTGATTTTGCTCCTAACATACTTGGGCCGCACATGAATTACTTTAAAATAAATGAAAGTGATTACAACATTAATTATTAAAGTTCTAATAAAATAAATTACTAGTAAAATTTTAAAGTTTATATGTAAAATATTTAACAGCCCACGGTTTAAATTCATTTTAATGTCCATATGCTAATCACACGTTATCATTTTACTTTTCACGATTTATATTTAACACATGTTAGTCTATGTTTTTATTTTCGTCTTTTCCTCACTCTGAGCTGCTATATGTTTAAGTTCCAAAAAATTCAAGTTTGATGATTGGTCTAGATATCAAACCAGTTTTTGTTCGAATTATGGCTGATCGTGTAAGTCCATCTTTGCCGTAAAATAATTTGTCAATGATCGCCAAAGTCCAATTTACTCTAGATACATAGTCCTGAATCTGAACTACATATTTCCGACGTTAATGTTCTATGTGTTTCGATCTGTGTATCGGTAATATTTCCTAAGCGAATTTATGTATTCCTGCTTCCATCTTTTTATGTAGTTTTTAAGAATTAATGAAAGAAACTTCGATTGTCTAGCCAGTTACTGGTTCATGCGTAGTGTCTTTGGTTCCTGGTTGTAAACTACAGTCTTTAAGGCCGTTATACGGTAGCGTCTTGGTCCGTTTTCAATATAATAAATGTGACGGAGTAAGGGGTTCGTCGTCCGCGTTTGATCCGATGAAACGTATGTTAGTGGGCGATCACTGAGTAAACGTTCTACTTCAGTCATTATCGTGTTGAGTGTTTTATTGTCCATATGTGCTCGTTTAATGCAGTTTTTCGTTATTCCTCTCAATCTCTCCCACCATCCACCGAACAAAATTGTTCCATAAGGATTAAGCTTCTCGGTTACATGATGATTTTGATAAATGTTCAATTTCTTATGCTCTCGCATCATACAAATCATTAACAAATAATAAACGTGATGCATGGAAGAAGTCTAACAAAGCTCTTTGTTAATTAAAGCTCGATATAATATTGTCAACATAAAAGTATTTCTTTAACATTGCTGTCCGTTCTGTTGAATTGCAGTCAAATGTTTACGTATAACAACATTCTGGATAAACGGAGAGAAAGTCGCTCCAAATTAAACTGACTTGAATCTGTTTGCGGTTAGTTGACTATTCGGGTCATCCGGGTTACTACACATAAGAGAATCTGGTAACATCACGATCCTCTTCCTCCAGCCCATAATAAGTAAGGCTTTTTTCTATACCTGTCGAGACGGCGTATTTGTGCATTCTAAATCGGAGAAAAATTCCGGTTAAATCATCTTGGAATTGTCTGTTTTCAGATTTGTTGTCACTATTATTTATACTAGCAGCTTCAACTTCCATAAATTTCTCCATTATAAAAGTTCTACTCTTCAACTTTGTGACCTACTAATATGTTCATCATTGACGTAAGTGTGTGATCTGGATTTGCAGGTATTCAATTGATTGTGCCGGACAGAAGGTTACGGATTTCCGACTTGACGGTAGTAGGTCCTGTTCCTCATACTATTCTATCATCGACAATTGACCAGTAATAATCGAATTAGATATAATTCAATAGAGAATCTTCAACCATTGGGTCATGTGAGACCGGATGGTCTAATTTCAAGCCAAACAAATACTTTAAATTTGTTATATTACGTACATAAGTCTTCATTGGTACAGCTATTTCTGGTACAATCAAAACGTTGATAGGTAATTTGCCGTTGTCTGTGCCATCACTTGTGTCACAAAATCCTGACAAGTTTATGGTCTTCTGTCTGGTAATTGTCAAATCAAGCTCTGTAGCTTATTTTTCTGTGATGAGGGCATCTGTGCGCCCTTGTCAAATAATGTGTTTGTGTAAGTACATTCACTACAAAAGTCAAAAAATCTGAAAAGACCAGTTTTTGTCTGAATTTGCATGAATTTTTACTCGACATTCTTGATTTGTCTAAATAATTTTAAAAAAATCTTGACATTATATGAATTTGTCGCATAAGGTTCTTGATTTTTCTTGACAAGTGTCTTGACAGTATGAACATTGTCTTAAAATTTCTCGACACTTCCTGTATCATCTGATAAGAGTCTGGATTAGTCTCGACCAATTCTTGACTGTCTTAAATTTGTCTCGATCTGTCTTGACACATTCTTGACATTCTTAATAATGTCTGAATATGTCTTGACATATTCTTGACATTCTAAACAATGTCTGAATATGTCTCGACACATTCTTGACAGTCTTAAATATGTCTTGACACTATCTCAACAGTATAAATTTCGCCTAAAAATGTGAACAGACTTATTCTGCACTGTTTGTGACATTCTTTTGCTGTTATATACTTATTATGACTAAACTAAACTTTGAAGAATCAAGGATTAATTTTGTGTAGTAAGATACCCTTTTGGTGCAACTTAGTTGGAATACCCTGAATAATCCCCCATGTAGATTGATTTTTATTAATTTTCATTAAACGTTTAATTAATTGTTTTCACTTGGAATATAAGTTGAAGATGCTGACAAACAGCATTTAGATTTTTGCCATTCGCAAAACTTCCAGTGTGGAATACCTTAATTTTATGTGGAACATCCTGTCCATGTGTAATACTTAATATATATTACAACAGATGACATTACACAATTTTTCTTCAGTTAAATGAATGATTTGTATATCATCATAATTTGCTATTAAAATATAAACCACATTTTGGTAATTTTTTACCATATAAACATTTAATATTATGAATGTAGAATAAAATATGTCTACAGTATGATTGGTTTTAATCATTTAATTTATACGATTTAGGAATCAAAATTTTTAATTATTTAAAAACTCGATTTTAAATTGTTTTATATCAACACATCAAAATTTATATTATTTTAAACATTAGATTTAAACTCAGAACTGTCAAGTAAATTTAAGACACAATTCAAAATGTTCAGAATATGTCAAGCCATACTGAGAAAAAATAAGAATGTCGAGAACATGTTGAGAAATTTCAAGACATTATTTAAATGTCAAGAATTTGTCAAGAAATTTTAAGACCATATTCAGAATGTCAAGAATATGTCAAGTAATTTTCATACAAATTTGATATAAATGAGAATTTGTCAAGAAAAATTCAGACACAAGTCATACTTTTGGAGAATGTCGAGTAAAAGTTCATGCAAATCAAGACAAAAACTGGTCTTTTCAGACTTTTAGACTTTTGTAGTGATTGAATGCCCGAACTTACTTGCGCTACGACGGTTTTTAGTCTGTGTCTGTGAGTGAAGAACTGTACCCGTTTCGCGTTGTGTTGTGTTTACTGAATTGTGTTACTAGTAATATATTCATTAGTGTTACTCTGTTTTTCATCTTTTTAACCTCGTCTTTGCATAAACTAGTATGCTGCTTTATTTTACATTTCCTGCAACTTTTGTGTGATTTGCAATCAGCTATATTGGGGGTCAAAGACAGTTAAAACATAAACGATGCTGTTTAACAACAGAAATATTTGCTGTTTGATCAATTATCTTAGTGCAATTAACGGGAACATGTGATTCGTTACAAAAGTACACATGATTTTACGTTTATTTGTGTTGATTTATTTTGTACGTACCTTTGCATTGGTGTGAAATGCTGCTGTAGTGGTTTAAGTTTCCGTATGATCAGAGGAATTGCCTCTCTCCATAATATTGAGTTCTTGAGATAGTATATGTAGTAGTTCATTTAATTGCCAACTATTTGATTCATGGTGTCTTGTAAGATTTATGCGTACGTCCCCGGTAACTTTTTCAATATGATAGGGACTAATAATGGGTCATATGTATTCTCTGTCTGACCAAGGGATTCTAAACCACGTACATATGTTTCAATTTTGTCGTAAAAAATAACGTAAGCTCTTGTATGAAGGTATGTAAAATTATGCATTCATGTACGTTTGCGTGATGTTGCGAACTTGTGGCATTTGTGTTTAGCGTTGATGTTTGTACTTAGATAAATTTTGCTATTGGCTGTATTTTTTTTCTAAATTAAATAAATAATCATCAGAGTTAACGATTTCTGTTTCGAAGGTTATTGGAATCAACAAGTTTTGTGCCGCTCTCCCCATTTTTCGTCGAATTTCTGGAATATTCCGGAGACGGCACTACTATGTCCTGCTAGTATCGATTTCAGCTGTAAATTCATCCTGGTCACTTGACACCAATATCGTTAAGAGGTTCACTTGACACCAATATCGTTAAGAGGTTACATCGGACAACTGTATAGCTAACAATAACAAAAGCGAATAGAATGTATGTATATCTATTTTGACTATAATGCCAACACGTGACACTTACGTAACATTACAATGATTAACAACAGCGAAAACTTGATCAATTACTCCTTAACATATTGTCTAAGTATCGGTACCCAATACGATTGTAATACGTAAGTAAGCGTAGCATTGAGTCCGAATTAAGTGAACGCTCGTGTGCGTCTGTCACTATCAGTTTGGTAAGTAAATGATTCGCAGGTAATAAATACGGAAATTTGGTATTCTCTAAAATGATTCCGCTGTGAATCCTTCCATTGCATCTCAAAAAGCTACCTTCATCTATGAAGAGTCACAATTGTCTAGTGCTAGGATATTGCCTTGTGTTTTACCTCAGATGTTTGGTATATCGGTATATTGGTAGTTAAATATGAACCGCTGAACGTAAGCAGTTACTCAAATCACTTTCCTGTAAATTTCAATATTTCCAATTGTCTATAACGTTACTGATATCATAGTGATCAGTATGAACTTCATTGTTTAGAAATTCCTCGTCTTCGTTTTTTTCTGTAATTGTCAATACAGTTAACTAATTCTGTCTTTTTTTAAAGGACACTATCGATGTATTGATCGACGTCAATTCCTCGTGTTAAGAGATTGGTTGGGTTGCATTCTTTTGCGCAATATCTCCATTAATGTTGATTTTGTAGATTTTGTTATTCCTCGCGCTCGATTCACAATAAATCGTTTAAACAGTTTCGATGATTTAACCAGTGCAATACTATACAGCTATCCGACCAGAAAGCCACGTTTTTACATTAGAAGGTCGATTTTACATGAAAAGCTAGTCTAGTTCCAATAACTGCGGCCATAAGTTCTAGTTGCGGTTATGTAAGGGTTTTCACTTGCGCTAATCTGCTTTTCGCAATCACTAACGTAATTTCGGTTCCGTTGTTCAGATAGTCAGTCGCAAAATACGTGTAGTTCAAGGTATACCGAAGATTAGATGAAACATAGGAGAATACAAAATTCGATCAAGTAGAAGTCATTACAACACTAGGAAAACTTGTGCAAACACAAACATTGTTTTAGGACTTGAATGAACAAATTCTAAAGTTAACGGAACCGGAAGATGTGGTAAATTAGATTATTTCATTCAGATGAATTTTCGGTTAATATGATAACCTTGATTTGACACGTACGTAAGTTCATACAAATGTCCAAAATCCTGCAGTCCCTTCACATTGAATCAAATACTACTTTAAATCCAAAAACTATACCGTTTGTTTCAACGCAAAACATAGCAAACCTACACAACGCACTGTCGTTTGAAAACCAGTTTGCCCAAGCCATTCTCACAATCAACACGCAATAAAGTACATTTCCTGCAACTTTTAATCAGAGTAACGTACCAAAACTTACGCTTCCAACTTTCGAAGGCATGATTTCAGAATGGCAAACCTTCTGGAACTCATGTGAGTCGTCCGTACATCTTAACTAGTTACTTACAAATATACAAAAGTGTAACTGCTTGAAAGCTCATGAAGTAGAATACGAAGCACTAGATTTAGAAATTCCTTCGCCAATAAATCAGTAAACAAGCTTACGAAGTTTTTTACGATCAAATTGGAGGTAGCGTCAAGGTCTAGAAACTTTGGGTAAGACACATGAAACATACGGCACACTACTTCTTCCCATTATTGTCTACAAATTACCCGTTGAAGTCAGAAAATATCTCGCGCGAGGACATAGAACAAAAACGTTGGTATAACGGACCTCCCTGAAAGCATATTAGACGATATCGTTATACCGGACACAGGACAAAAGAGTCGACATCCGAAATTGGTGAAATCTAAATCTTACAAGAATATTGAGACTAGACCTAGCGTTTAATGTCACGAAATACATCCACCAACTCATTGCAGTAAAACAGCCGACACATAATGCCGTATGAACAAATTTGTTATCTTTAACTACCTTGGTATACACAGACTAAACGAATGTAAATCTAAACGCACATTGTAATGAGAAACACCACACAAACTAATGTAATGCACGTTAAACCCACTATCTTCGAATTCGCCCAACGTTCAACTCGTGAATGACATTGATGATACGGAACATAATACTACTATTTTGTATTCTCAACGGACAGAATTGCAATCGAATGTACTTTTGAAAACTGCCGTGGCACAAGTAGGCTCAAATCAGTTCTTTATCGATACGGATATTCTTTTTGACGAAGGAGGGCAAACATCTTTTGAAACGCAAAACTTAACTAAATTTACAGATAGCGGGAACATAAATAATATATTAATCGGCGTTTGGAGGTGCAGAGAAAAACGTGAGACACATAGAAAAGTCAACAATCTATCTGAAAACCGATGTAGGACACGTATTGTCAATCAAAGTACTGATAGTACAGATGATCGGCATGCCTATACAGAATCACATACGTAATATTGATACACAGAACGGTTATTTGCGTGGTTTAAAGATAGCGCACACGGTGACAAAGCACGATTCATTCGCGATATCGTTGCTGGTAGGCGCATATCACTACGGGGACATTGTTAAAGATTATATAGTCCGTGTAAACGATCCGACCGCCGTGAAATCCAATATCGGATAAATGCTTTCGGTACTTACATACGGTAAGAAAACAAACACGTCGAAGACTAGTATGTGTAATGTTCTAGTATCACACAAAGTTAAAGAATTCAATCTGGAGAGATTTTGGAATTTAGATTCAATAAGAATAAATAGTAGGGAGGTAGACGAAGACGACAATGCATATATTTAAGTCTATCAGGACAGATCAATTGAGTTCTGAGAAAACAAATATTCCGCTATGTTACCTTGAAAACGTAATGAATTGCCTATACATTAAGCAGTCACGAACAGAAGGACAGAAAACGTCCTTCAAAGACTTACTCAAAACTCAGATATGTTAAAGAAGTACGGGAACATTATACAAGAACAGGAACAAAGAGGATTCATAGAGAAGGTAGATGAAACAGATGAACTTAAGAAAAGTATCACTACATTCCTTATCATCCTGTACAGAAGGAATCAAGCACTATGCCTATCAAAATTGTTTACGACTGCATTTGTCGACATCGCATAATTCGCAAAGTTTGAATGACTGATTTGTATGTGGACAACATTCTGTTAAGTTTACAGAACGAGGGTGGGCTGACTATAAGGAAGGGAGATCAATGATGGAGGAAACTGGATTCTATCTACGATCCTGGACGTCAAACCGTGTGGATATACGTAAGCTAGCTAAAACGGAAAAAGTACTACTATATGCGGACAAAACACAAAAGTACTTGGTATGTTATGGAATAGCTGATTCGATGATCTGATGTACCAGAAATTAATACGGCCGCTTTGTGAAAAATTGTGCAAATCATGCTACAGGAATAAAATTTGGCATAGACTCAGCTCAGCTGTTACTCTTTTATTCAAGATAAGGAGGCATTTGAAAAAAATGTCTCACATCCGGTAAAAATCTTAAATGGCCGACATCATACTTAAATCATCCAAATATCAGAGGCTAGTGTAAGTGTGTGAAAAGCGGTTTTTATCATGCTGATATAATAATATTTGGAACAAACCTTTGTTATGTACTACTTTTGGATATTTTATATAGATTAGATGTCTTTTAAAACCCTACTTTCGGTAAAATCCGACATGGCGGACATTGTACTAAAATAAGCTTATTTTTAAAGGAGGGTATTGCTACTATCATTAAATTGTTCAGGAACCTTTCTTTGATGCTGCTAATGGATACAATACATAAGACATATGTCTTTAAAAGCATTACTTCCGGTTATAGTCAAACTGGCGGACATGAAACATCATTATTTTACTTTAATATTCAACTTTATTTCAAAATGTAAAGAAACTGGTTTTTTTTTGTGCTGGTCAGTTACCATTTGGTTTTGGCTTTAAGTTATCTTCTAAACCACCTATTGTATTCTATAGATAATGATTTAATACAAAGCTAACACTTCCGGTATATAAAACCAATTTGGAGTAAATTTCAAAGATGAGTCCTCAGTCCATATCTTCGAAATAGAGCTTTTATTTGGATAGATTGATGAAAATAAGATAAAATCACTGTAGTACTAAAACATCTTTAAAAGTACAGATCATTTATGGCCGCAAATATTCACAATCGGAAAGCTGATTTTCCTCATTTACTAAGACAGCGGCGGTATTGGTTTTTACAGCAATAATGTACAAGCTCCTGATAAGGTGAAGAGGCCTCACAAAGAGTTGTCCAAAGGGGTTCCAATGTTTCATATTTTACCCGCCATTATAAGCGTCTGGAATAGTAAGCATAGAACCCCAAATCTCAAGCTTGTTACTCATCCACACCCGCCATGGTATATTGCACGTTTTACATGATGAAAAACATTAGACTGAGTCGTTCAAATATCATCAATAAGTCTTTCCACTTTCAAAAACATGTTTTCTTGCTTCGTAAACCCCATCTGATAAGTTTGTTCGATCTTACTACAAAACCACGTATCGTTTTATCAATGGCATTATCAAATCCATATCTGGTGATGTTGGCTGATCAATCATCATTCTAAATCATTAAGTCACATCTTCAAACGCCATCCATGTCTACAACGAAGTTCCTTTTCAAGTAAACGTGCACTTGAAAGGTCACGGATAGATTATATCTAAGGCTTTTTCCACTTCCAAATACAAGCCAAAGTTCATCTGCCCCCATGTCACGGAATAATGACACAGCAATGACAGCAGCATCAGTATCGACTGTTCAAGTCATGAGTCAGTTAAGTCAATGCATCAGACACATGTTTTTTTTTGTATATTGATTCTATAGTATAAGCCTATTCATTTTAACATGGGCTAAACTTGAAACACCATCATGTGGTGAATAACACAAAACATCCTGAGCATTTGTTGCTACAACTAACTCTTCCTCAAAATCTATTGAGCAAGCGCCTGTGAATAAAAACTAAAAAGTTTTTTCTTAATGTCGTCATCTCTCAGAAAACTTTACCAATTTTGAGATTTGTTTCGACTCTGGATTCGTCTTTGTATTCTCTTACCCCTAAGTGTATTTCTTTTTTCTTGTGGCAGCATTCAAACTACCGGTATTGTCTATATATGCATTCTTCCACTGTTACAGTTTCAAGTTGTTTCATAACGAGTATGCTGATAGGGTATTATGCCCTTATCTTAAAAAGCATGAAACTATTATGATAAAGTCTTGGATGCATATGACAGTTGTAGCAACACATGTTCAGGATATTCTATCTTTACCGCCGTGATGCGTTTCAAGTTAAACACCATATTAATACATATGTATTAAAAGGCTGACACTAGAATCATGGTGCATGTGTCTGATGCAGTGAAACACGAAATTAAACAAGTCATTATTCGAACAGTCGTTACTGATGATGCTGTCATTACTGTTTCGCTATTCCGTGATCCATATTGTGATCCATTTTCCGGTTGTGATACGGTTCTCTGTCTTCTTGAAAAGGGGGGAAAAGACTGTTTGGGAGACATTGATAGCATTTGAAGATGTGACTTTAACTTAAAGAATGATAATTGATCCGCCTAAATCACCGGTGTTTACTGTAAGATAGCAAAAAATAATCATATGGAGTTAGCATGGTTAACAAAGCAAGAAATATCTATTTACGCAAAAGGGTAGGTAAATTGAGGTTATCAACTTAGTCTAGTCTTTTCCAGCATGCAAAATGTACAATATACTAAGACACGTGTTTAGGGGACGAGCCTGAAATTGGCTCGTATGCTACCAAGTCCAGGCGCTAATGGATGACGACGGGACAAAGAGGATCACTTTTAAAAAACTCTTTCTGAGGGCTCATCATGTTGTCAGAAGCTTGCACATTGTGGATGTAAGAAAGGTTGTCGCGGTTGTTTTTATGAGGAAAATCAAGTCTCCCGTGCCCTGCGTCGTGTGCATGTGGTGGTAACTGGGAATTTACAAGTTTTTTTGCCAAATAGTGGTAATTTTTAAAAGGTTTAGTACTTAAGTGATTTTATTTTGATTAAATCAATCTATCCAAAGCTCTACATCGAACATATGGAGTGAGGACTCATCTTTGACATTTACGCCATATTGGGTTTTTGTTACCGGAAGTTTTAACTTTGTATTTAAATATTAACTACAGAATATGATAAGTGGTTTAGAGGATAAATTAAAGCCTAAAGTTGATGACCACCACAAAAAAAACCCCACTTTCTTCACATTTTGAAAAAAAGATAAATATCAAAATAAAAAAATGACATATTTATGTCCTCCATTTTGAATATTACCGGAAGAAAGGATTTTTAAGACATATATCTTATACATTGTATCCCTTGGAAGCATCAAAGAAATGTTCCTGTACAATTTAATGATAGTAACAATACGTTAAAACACATTTCAATCCCCTCCCTAAAAAATAAGCTTATTTTAGTCAATGTCCGCCATATTGGATTCTACCGAAAGTAGGGTTTTTAGAGACATTTTATCTATATAATATATCCAAAAGTATTACATAACAAAGGTTTGTACCAAATATTATTATAGCAGCATGCTGATAGATCCTTTTCACATACTGTGGATTCATTATTATTCGTGGGATACCAATTTTTCGTTGATTTCGTTGGTACAGGCAAACCACGAAATTTGATGTTCAACGAATGACAAATTTTACAAAGGCTTGTACTGGTATGCAGACTTCGGTAAAACCACGAAATTAAATATCCACGAATATGTAAGTTTCCCTGAATCCACGAAAATTGGTACCCACGAAAATAAATGAATCAACAGTACTAGCCTTCTATATTGGGCCGATTAAAGTATGATGTCCGCCATTTTTTATTTAACCGGCAGTGAGACATTTTTTTCAAATGCCTTCTTATCTGAAATAAAAGAGTAATATTTCAGGACGGTCTATGCCAATGTTCATGCTTATATCAGGATGTGCACAACTCGTCTGAAATATACTTGTGGCCGCCGGACTAAATGTGATATTCCAATACTAGACATTGTAACAAAAAGTGAGATTTTGAAAATTCTTCGAAAAAATACGATCCACTTAGAATACTTAGCCCGGTCACAATACGAACAAAGAAGCTCATACAGGATCTATGGAAAAGTGGATTGAATTGGGATAAACACGTTTCGGAAAACTCTAAGGATTACTGTAGCAAGCGACTTTGAGAAAGCGACACACAACGTATTTCCGAGATATTATTTCTCCGGTAATTCTATTTCGGAATAGTCTGGTAACAGCGCTTCTGTCTTCTGTTCTCCGATCTGACTGATTTCATTTTTTCGAGATCCGGGTCACGGTATCATAAATAAAGATGATAGTTAAGGCAATATGTACTACAACAACTGTTCAGCCAGTACATTAAATATACATATTCGCATTCCAAGGCGAAGTCATTGACAGTACGACGTCGACAATGGACAAGTACAATAAATCGGACGTTATGCTCCCGTGATAGGTTAACCAATAATGGCTAACGTGGAGAATATCTTAGTATGGCCAGTCAACAATAGTTAATTTCCATTTTTAACCCTCTTCTGAAAAATCTTACGGTTCTAAGGCATCAGTGCTTTTATCCATTTTAAAGGTAATAACTACCTTTATCCCTGTTATCGTGGCCCTAGTGGAGAATCTTTTAGTTTTGCTAGTCGGCAACAGTTCAATAAACCCCTTTCCCTTTGCTGACTGACTCGTACGGGTCTAGGGCATAAGTGTTATGGGTCATTTTAGAGTCAATATCAACTTCTACCTCTGGTATAATTGTCGATGTGGAGAATCTCTTAGCTTGACCAGCCGGCAATAGTTCAGTTCGAATTTGTTGTAAACCGGTATCCCATATCCCCACTTTTAACCCTCTACTTACTTACTCATACGGGTCTAGGGAATAAGTGCTATGGGTCATTTTAAAGTCAATAAGTACCTCTTCCTCTGGTATCATTGCCTACGGGGACAATCTCTTCGTTTGGCCAGCCGGCAATAATTCATTTCGAATTTGTGATATACTTGGGTACCCCCTCCTTATCCTTTCCTCACAAACTCGTACGGGTCTAGGGCATAAGTGCTATCGGCCATTTTAGAGGCAGTACCAACCTCTACCTCTGGTATAATGGTCGATGTGGAGAATCTTTTAGTTTGGCCAGCCGGCAATAGTTCAGTTCGAATTCGTTGTTAACCGGAATACCATATCCCCCCTTTTAACCTTCTACTAACAAACTCGTACGGGTCTAAGGTACAAGTGCTATGGGCCGTTTTAAAGGCAATAAGTACCTCTTCCTCTGGTATCATTGCCCACGTGGAGAATCTCTTCGTTTGGCCAGCCGGCAATAGTTCATTTTAGAATTTGTGATATACCAGGGTACACCCCTTATCCTTTCCAGACTTACTCGTACGGGTCTAGGGCATAAGTGCTCTGAGCCATTTTATAGGCAATACCAACCTCTACCTCTGGTATGATGGTCGATGTGGAGAATATCTTAGTTTGGTCAGCCGGCAATAGTTCATTTTAGAAATTGTGATATACCAGGGTACCCCCCTTATCCTTTCCAGACTAATTCGTACAGGTCTTGGGCATAAGTGCTCTGGGCCATTTTATATGCAATACCAACCTCTACCTCTGGTATGATGGTCGATGTGGAGAATATCTTAGTTTGGTCAGCCGGCAATAGTTCATTTTAGAAATTGTGATATACCAGGGTACCCCCCTTATCCTTTCCAGACTAACTCGTACGGGTCTAGGGCATAAGTGCTCTAGGCCATTTTATAGGCAATACCAACCTCTACCTCTGGTATGATGGTTGATGTGGAGAATCTCTTAGTTTGGCCAGCCGGCAATAGTTCAGTTCGAATTCGTTGTAAACCAGAATACCATATCCCCCTTTTAACCTTCTACTGACAAACTCGTACGGGTCTAGGGTACAAGTGCTATGGGCCATTTTAAAGGCAATAAGTACCTCTTCCTCTGGTATCATTGCCCACGTGGATAATCTCTTCGTTTGGCCAGCCGGCAATAGTTCATTTTCGAATTTGTGATATACCAGGATACCCCCTTATCCTTTTCTGACTAATTCGTACGGGTCTAGGGCATAAGTGCTATGGGCCATTTTAGAGGCAATAAGTACCTCTTCCTCTGGTATCATTGCCCACGTGGAGAATCTCTTCGTTTGGCCAGCCGGCAATAGTTCATTTTCGAATTTGTGATATACCAGGATACCCCCTTATCCTTTTCTGACTAAGTCGTACGGGTCTAGGGTACAAGTGCTATGGGCCATTTTAAAGGCAATAAGTACCTCTTCCTCTGGTATCATTGCCCACGTGGAGAATCTCTTCGTTTGGCCAGCCGGCAATAGTTCATTTTAGAATTTGTGATATACCAGGGTACCCTCCTTATCATTTCCAGACTAACTCGTACGGGTCTAGGGCATAAGTGCTCTAGGCCATTTTATAGGCAATACCAACCTCTACCTCTGGTATGATGGTCGATGTGGAGAATCTCTTAGTTTGGCCAGCCGGCAATAGTTCAGTTCGAATTCGTTGTAAACCGGAATACCATATTCCCCCTTTTTACCCTCTACTGACAAATTCGTACGGGTCTAGGGTACAAGTGCTCTGGGCCATTTTAAAGGCAATAAGTACCTCTTCCTCTTGTATCATTGCCAACGTGGAGAATCTCTTCGTTTGGCCAGCCGGCAATAGTTCATTTTCGAATTTGTGATATACCAGGGTACCCCCCTTATCCTTTCAAGACTAACTCGTACGGGTCTAGGGCTTAAGTACTATGGGCCATTTTATAGGCATTACCAACCTCTACTTCTGGTATGATGGTCGATGTGGAGAATCTCTTAGTTTGGCCAGCCGGCAATAGTTCAGTTCGAATTCGTTGTAAACCGGAATACCATATCCCCCCTTTTAACCTTCTACTGACAAACTCGTACGGGTCTAAGGTACAAGTGCTCTGGGCCATTTTAAAGGCAATAAGTACCTCTTCCTCTTCTATAATTGCCCACGTGGAGAATCTCTTCGTTTGGCCAGCCGGCAATAGTTCATTTTCGAATTTGTGATAAACCAGGGTACCCCCTTATCCTTTCCTGACTAACTCGTACGGGTCTAGGGCATAAGTGCTATGAGCCATTTTATAGGCAATACCAACCTCTACCTCTGGTATGATGGTTGATGTGGAGAATCTCTTAGTTTGGCCAGCCGACAATAGTTCAGTTCGAATTCGCTGTAAACCGGAATACCATATCCCCCCTTTTAACCCTCTACTGACAAACTCGTACGGGTCTAGGGTACAAGTGCTATGGCACATTTTAAAGGCAATAAATACATCTTCCTCTGGCATCATTGCCCACGTGGAGAATCTCTTCGTTTGGCCAGCCGGCAATAGTTCATTTTATAATTTGTGATATACCAGGGTACCCCCCTTATTCTTTCCAGACTAACTCGTACGGGTCTAGGGCATAAGTGTTCTGGGCCATTTTATAGGCAATACCAACCTCTACCTCTGGTATGATGGTCGATGTGGAGAATCTCTTAGTTTGGCTAGCCGGCAATAGTTCAGTTCGAATTCGTTGTAAACCGGAATACCATATCCCCCCTTTTAACCTTCTACTGACAAACTCGTACGGGTCTAGGATACAAGTGCTATGGGCCATTTTAAAGGCAATAAGTACATCTTACTCTGGTATCATTGCCCACGTGGAGAATCTCTTCGTTTGGCCAGCCGGCAATAGTTCATTTTAGAATTTGTGATATACCAGGGTACCCCCCTTATCCTTTCCTGACTAACTCGTACGGGTCTAGGGCATAAGTGCTATGAGCCATTTTATAGGCAATACCAACCTCTACCTCTGGTATGATGATTGATGTGGAGAATCTCTTAGTTTGACCAGCCGGCAATAGTTCAGTTCGAATTCGTTGTAAACCGGAATACCATATCCCCCCTTTTAACCCTCTACTGACAAACTCGTACGGGTCTAGGGTACAAGTGCTATGGGCCATTTTAAAGGCAATAAGAACCACTTCCTCTGGTATCATTGCCCAAGTGGAGAATCTCTTTATTTGGCCAGCCGGCAATAGTTCATTTTAGAATTTGTGATATACCAGGGTACCCCCCTTATCCTTTCAAGACTAACTCGTACGGGTCTAGGGCATAAGTGTTATGGGCCATTTTATAGGCAATACCAACCTCTACCTCTGGTATGATGGTCGATGTGGAGAATCTCTTAGTTTGGCTAGCCGGCAATAGTTCAGTTCGAATTCGTTGTAAACCGGAATACCATATCCCCCCTTTTAACCCTCTACTGACAAACTCGTACGGGTCTAGGGTACAAGTGCTAAGAGCCATTTTAAAGGCAATAAGTACCTCTTCATCTGGTATTATTGCCCACGTGGAGAATCTCTTCGTTCGGCCAGCCGGCAATAGTTCATTTTCGAATTTGTGATATACCAGGGTACCCCCCCCCCCACCCCCCTTATCCTTTCCTGACTAACTCGTACGGGTTCAGGGCATAAGTGCTATGGGCCATTTTAAAGGCAATGATATAAATTGTTAATGTTAAGATTAATGACTGAGATTGGTCTCCGTAATTTTGAAGAATTATATGTCATTGAAATAGTACTTGACAGTTTTTATTTTTCTGTTGTTTTCATTTCTGCAATTAACTATGTTTCTATTTTTTCTGATCTGTTTAAATAGAAAATACTGTCTGTATTATATGTTTTAGTTTCATGATTGGACTATATTTGTAGACAACGAACAACGAACAAATTATGGAATGCCCATTTGACCAGCAATTCTCTGTAATTCCTAAATTTCTATACTAGTATTCAATCATTTTTTTTTATTTATTGTAGCTTACATTAATTCAATAATCACAAAATTTTAATAAGAACTGTTCTTTACTTTATTTGTTTGTTGTAATGTCTCATTAAATTTCTATATTTAATTATATTTATTTCAACTTGTTATTGCTTCAGTTTACATTATTTCTCTTATCACTGAATGTTAAAAGACCATGACTTTGTTTTATATTTATGGAAGCATTTGCATTGTTTTTATTACATTTACAATGTTATTTAAAGACGCAGACCTAGAAGTCCTTGAAGAAGACCAAAAGTTAATTTAGTAAACGCGGACCTCGAAGAAGACACCCATTGACATGCCTGTTTGAAGTAATATCACATATAAATAGGAACGTTATTTAATCATAGTTATCGTTCATAGTTTCTAACAACACTTCTTCGAACGCAAGTCATCTCATGAATATTATTGCCGGCTCATGAATATTATTGAAGGCTGGCCTCATGAATATTAACGCCGGCTGCTATCGACGGCTAGATCCACACTAGTTATATCATGTACTGTAGTACGACGCTAGATTTAAACTGACGTGGAAAGGTAACACCCGGCCACCGAAAGCTTCATTTTTATGAAGCCCAGGTGGTCGTGTGGTCTAGCGGGACGGCTACATTGCAGGCGATTTGGTGTCACGATATCTCAGTATCATGGGTTCGAATCCCGACGAGGGAAGAACAAAAAAATTGCGAAAGCAAATTTACAGATCTTACATTGATGGGTTGATGTTTAGACGAGTTGTATATATATAGAGAGAGAGAGGGAGAAAGAGGGAGAGCCAAGGTAGTCGAGTGGTCGATGGTCGAATGGTTTAGCGCGTCGGGTATAGTGCAAGGTGATTTTGTGCCTCGAAATCTCAGTACCATGAGTTCGAATTCAAGCGAGGTTCAGACGTACTTATATATATACAAGTCTAAACTAAAACCACGTTTAAACCTATGATAGCGTTGGATAAAAACCTCAATTTTTATACGTGTGTATGTAAAAACAATCTTGGTAGATGGGTCTAAATACAACACTAACAACATATTCCAAAAGACCAAAAAAGTGAAAAGTATATTTTAACAAAACGCATTTGACAAACAGGTCGAACAGCTGGTGTTCGTAAACCCTGCCATACTGTCATTGATGATTGCCAAATAAATTGATCACGAGATGAAACATGGATCTTAATTAATAATTTACAACTAAACAGAAAACAATAAACTTGCGGAGAAGATGGTATACCGCAAACATGAGGTGAAAAATATGTATACCATATTTAAACAATCAATGTTTCTTCAGTGGTTTTAGGGATCGAAATGATATTTGAAAGGCTATATAACTGACCTCAATTAAGGATAGACTCTGGAATTTTAAAGAGTCAAAACAGGATGAACGGATCATACAAACCCGAAGGAAAATATAAGACAAGCCTAAACGGAAAAATATAAACGAGTCCAAATTGAAAACAACGTTCAAACCTATGATTAGTTTTTTTCAGAAGTAAAGAAGTAAAGAATGTTTCCATTAAAAAAAGGGTAAAACTAAATAGTTTCCAAACTAATTGTATGTTCGGAATGTCTGTTGCTGAAACAAAGTAAGTTTTTTATAATGTAAGTAAAAATAAATTGCTTGCAAATAAAGCAAGTCCAAAACCACTGCTCATCATTTTGTCTGTTTAGTTAATCTACTTCTTCTTTTGTTTTGTTTAAAACACAAAAGAGGATAAAAAAAAATCCCATTAAATCATAGAGTGACAGTCTACTAACTATATCAGCTAAATTTGACTTGTTAGTAGATCTTGCCTTCAAGTTGCTAATGATTTTTTTGATTTAAAGTTTGTATGTATCTATTATAATTTTTATCATATAAGGCAAAGCACAAAAAAATAGTTAAGATCGTCATTATAGGGCACTTATTCTAATAAGGAGTCGACTGACGATTTCTACAATGTAGACTTATTTGTAAACGTGTCTTATTGATCATTGGTGCATTATCAAATCTCTCGAACATGAAAACAATAGTAAAAATTGTCATTTAAGAGAAATAACTCATAAAGGAGGCATCTGACAGTTTTGACATATGCATACAAGTTGTAGAGCTAAAACAAAATATGCCTCTATCTGATTTACTCTATTTATAACGGTTTTCAAAATAATAGACAGAACTTGCATTTTTTTCCATATTTTATATGTTTAGCTATGACGGCCACCTTGTTTGCAAGACTCGTCATCGGCCACATTTTTTAAAAAAAGATACCACAATAATGAATCGGGCCAAATTGTAGCTTCGGTTAAATAGATATTTTTAAAAGGTAAAAGACGACGGACGACGCATATCAAGTGATGAGAAAAGCTCACTTTGCGTTTTGGGCTAGGTGGGCTAAAAATAAACCTTGAAGCTGTGTCAATGTAGATATCAAGCTTCAATTGGTTTGGCGCCTGATTGATTGTGTAGCTGTCTTAGAGATATTCCTACGCCATTTGTTATGACATTTTTATGTAAATTGAAGATTCCGTGGATATTTATTTTTGACTTTTTTAATGTTTTATTTATTACCGTATGACAACATTCATTAATAATACAGAGTCATGATTACAATAAAAAGTTTGGAATATTCCCATAACACGAGTGATATGTTAGTTTAACGTAACAACTCTGATATAATGTCCGTAAAAAAATATCCTGCATAACACGAGTGATATATCGAATGGCATGTTAGTTTAACGTAACAACTCTGAAACAATGTCCGTAAAAAATATCCTGCATAACACGACTGATATATTGAATGCCATGTTAGTTTAACGTAATAACACTAATATAATGTCCAAAAATTATGTCCTGTAGCATTTGCATCATTGAAATGAAACACATAAACATTTTATATTAATATTTAATATGTATAAAACAACAAAAGCATAAGGCATAACATCCAACTAGATGAAGATTGAGCAAATATAATTCACGATACCCTTTCTCTAACCTTGACATTGTGATGAGGCAAATCATAATACACATGGAAATCCACCTCTTAACCTTGACATTGTAATTAGGCATATCATAATACACATGGGTATCCTCCCCTTAACCTTGACATTGTAATGAGGCATATCATAATACACATGTAAATGCACCTATTAACCTTGACATTGTAATGAGGCATGTCATAATTCACATGGGTATCCTCCCCTTAACCTTGACATTGTAATGAGGCATATCATAATACACATGGGTATCCTCCCCTTTACCTTGACACTGTAATGAGGCATATCATAATACACATGGAAATCCACCTCTTAACCTTGACATTGTAATGAGGCATATCATAATACACATGGAAATCCACCTCTTAATCTTGACATTGTAATGAGGCATATCATAATACACATGGGTATCCTCCCCTTAACCTTGACATTGTAATGAGGCATATCATAATACACATGGGTATCCTCCCCTTAACCTTGACATTGTAATGAGGCATAACATAATACACATGGGTATTCAATTCTTAACCTTGACATTGTAATAAGGCAGATCATAGTACACATGGGTATCCATCCCATAATTTAACTTTGACATTGTGATGAGGCGACAAATGTTAATCGTTACAAAACAACTTGTTTATATAGAAACTTCCTGGAATCATTTACAGAAAACAGTAGATTCTAACAAAGAGGAAAAAAGTCCGGACAATTTAAAATAATTTTATACAAAATATGCAATTGACATTATACTTTGAAACAAACCTTCCATGACATGAAAACATGTTTAAAAAATGTGTAAGTATCAGTTGTGAAATTGAAAAAAAAAAATACCAAAAAAAAAAATGAAATTTCTGTCGCGTTGTATTGTATAGTTTTTATTAGCTAATATATGTTTGGCAAGTGTAAGAAAAATAGAAAGACCCCCTTTTTAGCTCACCTGGCCCAAAGGGCCAAGTGAGCTTTTCTCATCACTTGGCGTCCGTCGTCCGTCGTCCGTCGTCCGTCGTCCGTCGTCGTCGTCGTCGTCGTCGTCCGTCGTTAGCTTTTACAAAAATCTTCTCCTCTGAAACTATTGGGCCAATTTTTACCAAACTTGGCCACAATCATTATTAGGGTACCTAGTTTAAAAATTGTGTCCGGTGACCCGGCCAACCAACCAAGATGGCCGCCATGGCTAAAAATAGAACATAGGGGTAAAATGCAGTTTTTGGCTTATAACTCAAAAACCAAAGCATTTAGAGCAAATCTGACATCGGGTAAAATTGTTAATCAGGTCAAGATCTATCTGCCCTGAAATTTTGAGATGAATCGGACAACCCGTTGATAGGTTACTGCCCCTGAATTGGTAATTTTAAGGAAATTTTGCTGTTTTTGGTTATTATCTTGAATATTATTATAGATAGAGATAAACTGTAAACAGCAAAAATGTTCAGTAAAGTAAGATCTACAAATAAGTCAACAGGACCAAAATGATCTGTTGACCCCTTTAGGAGTTATTGCCCTTTATAGTCAATTTTTAACCATTTTTCGTAAATCTTAGTCATCTTTTACAAAAATCTTCTCCTCTGAAACTACTGGACCAAATTAAACCAAACTTGACCACAATCATCATTAGGGTATGTATTTTAAAAATTGTGTCCCGTGACCTGGCCAAGCAAACAAGATGGCCGCCATGGCTAAAAATAGAACATAGGGGTAAAATGCAGTTTTTGGCTTATCACTCAAAAACCAAAGCATTTAGAGCAAATCTGACATCGGGTAAAAATTGTTTATCAGGTGAAGATCTATCTGCCCTGAAATTTTGAGATGAATTGGACAACCCTTTGATAGGTTGCTGCCCCTGAATCGGTAATTTAAAGAACATTTTGCTGTTTTTGGTTATTATCTTGAATATTATTATAGATAGAGATAAACTGTAAACAGCAAAAATGTTCAGCAAAGTAAGATCTACAAAAAAGTCAACATGACCAAAATGGTCTGTTGATTTCTTTAGGAGTTATGGCCCTTTATAGTCAATTTTTAACCATTTTGCGTAAATCTTAGTTATCTTTTACCAAAATCTTCTCCTCTGAAACTACTGGGCCAAATTTAACCAAACTTGGCCACAATCATCATTGGGGTATGTATTTTAAAAATTGTGTCCCGTGACCTGGCCAACCAACCAAGATGGTCGCCATGGCTAAAAATAGAACATAGGGGTGAAATGTAGGTTTTGGCTTAAAACTCTGAAACCGCAGCCTTTAGAGCAAATCTTACACGGGGGTTAAATTGTTTATCAGGTTAAGATCTATCTCCCCCTGAAATTTTCAGGTGAATCGGACAACCCGTTGTTGGGTTGCTGCCCCTGAATTGGTAATTTTAAGGAAATTTTGCTGTTTTTGGTTATTGTCTTGAATATTATTATAGATAGAGATAAACTGTAAACAGCAATAATGTTCAGCAAAGTAAGATTTACAAATAAGTCAACATGACCGAAATGGTCAATTGACCCCCTAAGGAGTTATTGTCCTTTATAGTCAATTTTCAACAATTTTTATAGAATTTGTAAATTTTTACTAACATTTTCCACTGAAACTACTGGGCCAAGTTCATTATAGATAGAGATAATTGTAAGCAGCAAGGATGTTCAGTAAAGTAAGATGTACAAACACCTCACAATCACCAAAATACAATTTTGTCATGAATCCATCTGCTTTCTTTGTTTAATAGTCACATAGACCAAGGTGAGCGACACAGGCTCTTTAGAGCCTCTAGTTTGTCTCTAGATCACATTAAGGCTCAGAATAAATCTGACCTTGATCTCGACTGACTGGAATAGGCTTTCGATTCTTCTTTGATTATTGAAGGAATTTCAAGTTTCCGTGGTAAATTATATTTCTCTATGTCCAGAGGAGTGAAATTGTTTCTTAATAATAACTTCCCCTTCAAAGTCTCCGGCATTTCTTGATTTCCTTTCTCGTGTCCCTGTGTACTTGAAGTCGAGGACGAGGCACGTCGTTGTGAACTCAATGATTTGATAGAACCTTTTCTATTTGAATTGTTAGGTGTTCCTCTGTTTAGAGTCATGTACGGCTACAAAAGAAATCAATATATCACTTTAATCATATGAAGTTCTCTTGTTTATGAAGGAGATGAGACAACAACACAAAATACAAATTCATCCAAAGTTAATCATTCGATGTTCAACCAAATAGACGATTATGGAAGTGCACTATGTTACAAGAACATATCCGAATAAATCTATCACACACGTATACAAACTTGCAAATCAACATAAAATGTCTGAAACAGATAAATGAAATGCCATGATACAAAAATTGAAGGATCAAATATGTCGTAACTAAAATTTATTTCTCTTGTCACCACGAATATGACCTGCCAAATTACACTTGCAATAACATGAGTAACACGATGGGTGCCACATGTGGAGCAGGATCTGTTTACCCTTCCGGAGCATCTGAGATCAGCCACAGTTTTGGTGGGGTTAGTGTTGCTTATTCTTTAGTGTTCTATGTTGCGTCTTTTGTGCTATTATTGGTCTCTTTGGCTTTTTATTTTTAAGCCATGGCGTTGTCAATTTATTTCTCGATCTATGAGTTTGACTGTCCCTCTGATATCTTTTACCTCTCTTTATATTTTTTTTTTAATTTCGAATAAGTAGATGCGGATCCTCGATAGTGTGTACACCCTTTTTATTGTCAAAAATATTTGAATTATCATCAACAAATTATATCTAAAACGATTTGCATGTCCAAAAAATGTGAACTCGCTCTGCGCCGTGGTATATAGTACGTCTGCGTCGAGGTATATAGTACGTCTGCGCCGTGGTATATAGTACGTCAGCGCCGTGGTATACGCGGGTAGGTTAATGCTGTATTTTCAAAAAAAATGAAAAAATGATACTTAAATTTCAACTTTTAATAAAAAGACTTTGTGACTCATTTATAGTGTAATTTGTTAAATTTTTTAGTTTGGCTAGTATGTTGACAATATGGATTTTCGTTTTCAAAAATAACATTCTCAAATTATCACGTGGTTATCACGTGACACTCAAAATCTATTTATAAACGTGAAAAACAGTAAACTCAAAAGTGCTAGCGTGTAGACAGTCTTGTTTTTCTAAGTATTGTTAACTGTGGATAGCTTATATACCAAAGTAATAGAAAAGTGCTACTCGCCTCCTTTGAATAAAAAGATTAATTGAATAAACTGAGATTTTCGACTGAATTGCGCCAAAAATACTATGACCTTCAGATATTACAACGTCTAATACTTAAACGGTATAAACAACATGAACCGAGTAGCAGTTTTCGTAAATTATTAATATTCAGCTTTCTGTACGTTAACTTGACTCGAAAATTCATCATTTCTACACGCTAGCACTTTTGAGTCAAAGTTGATGTGTTTCCCAAGTTTTCGGGTCCGACATTGTTTACAAACGCACAAGTGACTTTCAAAGGGAAGTAATTCTGTAAACAGAAATAAAAATTTCAGTCATCGGGAAATTGTTGTTGATCTTTATTTAAATGTACTTTTTGTTGCATCTCCTCCATAATCAATTGATTTAATAAAGAAACAAACTTTGTAAATGTATATTGTACTCGGAGAATAGATCAGAATGATTATAATTACACATCGGCTTGGGGTATGAAGCCCCTTTTCTCTCTGTAAAAAAATATGTATTGAATTTTTCTACGTACACTGTAGCTTTATCTACCAGTACCAATAAAACATGACCTCCGTATATTCGCACAACAGTGCGGAAAATGTTGTTAAACACCATTCAATCAATCAGATAATTCTTTGAATAGTGTATTCTATTTTGTCAGATGAGGTGCCTCTCATGTTTGGGTTTTGCCTCTTGTAACAGTGTAAACTGTCAGAGTGTACAATAAAATCTTGAATCTTGCTCATTCTTTATAAATCATACAGAGCCATACACTGTACATCATTCGGTCGTTGGTCACAGTGGCAATCACACCATATATAATGACAGCTTAGAATATATATTCAATTTCCTACTTATTTTTTCTCTCAATAAATTTAATTACCACATACTGATAGGAAACATAGTTTAAGAAAAATAGATGCTGATTTCATAAAAAAAAAATCCTTATGATGGTCAGTAAGTATGGGACTATTCAATCAATTTATACCAAATATGAATGTCCAAGAGCAAATGAATATTTAATTATATTTCAAATCCTGCCACATTTTTTTCACACATACCCTTACACAATGTACACATTCAATGAACATTCTGTGTCACATTCAAGCACACTTAAAACTCCAGAATATGTATTTATTCTATTTATGTATATATGTACCATTCTCTGTAACTTTGTATTTAGTTTATGAGAATAAAATATTCTAAAACTGCAGAATATTTTCTTTTACAGCTAATTTTCTAAAGCTTGTAGAGTAAAACTTTGGTTGGCTTGCTTGTTTTGTTTGTATAAACATTTACCCAAGCTTAAAACACTTAATATTGTCATCTTCAAACAATAAATATAGGCAAACTTTAACCTGTAAATATTATAGTTAAATTCAATTGGATGTTATCTAAATTATTATTATACAATATACAAACAAAGCAAGCAAGGTAACCAAAGTCTTGCTCTACATGCATAAGGAAATTAGCTGTAATATGTCCCTTCTTTTTAAGGTACAGGAAACAGGTATATAGGTATATATAGGGTGTAAAGCTTTTTAAAGAATATATAATAATAATTTTGTAGGGTAAAGAAAAGATGCTATTTGAATAAAAAAAAAAGAGAACAATTCTCTAAACAACTAATTGACACCCCCTCCAGTTCAGACCCCCATTTATGTATCTGTGGCCTAAATCTTTATAAATTAGAAAAAAATCATGAACTGGGACAACTGTTTTGATTATCTATATTTTATTTATATCAATATAATATATTATCTTTTATATTAATTGCAATGCTAACCATCAATGAGGTGTTTATTTTTAAGGATAACAGCATAAAACTAGCAGGCATCAGTTTAAACCATGTTGAACTGAATAAGAAAAGTTATAATATTTACCATCTTTTTAAGCTCCATGTTATTAGATAATTAAATTAATATTGATTATTGCTCTTCAATAAGCATTACTTGTTACAGGTACTTTCTGAAAAGGGGGAGTGAATGTTTTTTGTAAGGGAATATATGATCAGTGTCTGACAGAAAACACTACTGGGCAATCTCAAAGTTGTTTCATTTAACCCAAGTAATTTAAAATACACATTCACTGATTGATTGATTTGAAATTGTGTATTAAATGCAGCAAAACAGACTTATCATGTGGTATGATTTTCAATGTGTCAAAACTGACCATCATAAACAAATTACATAGATTTTTTTGTTTTTGTTATAAAACATGTTTCACAATCATTGAAATTAGGGAATGGGTGATCCTATTGATGAATCTATTTGCTAATTTGTATGTGAAAACATTTCATCATTCCTGACACTTTTGCTTTTGTTTCACATTTATATTAATAAACAATATTAATAATTTTGATTTAATATTCCATGGAGCACAGCTGAATATACTTTTTCAAACGAATGAAATAACAATTTGTACACAGTGACACATTTATGAAGTATTATAAAAGTTCTGTGAAACATCCTCTTTTCAGTGATCATAATTAGGACACAATATCACATATAATATGTATTCCACTTTCTTATAATTTTTTCCTTTCTTTGATCATGAACTAACACAAGTTCCAGAATCATTGCAGTTAGTTATTCATTCATTTCAACATATATTTTCCTTTTGTTGAACCTGCTTTTTCATACAGTAAATTTTTTTCTCACTTTTTTTTAATACAATTAACTTCTAATTTGTATTCCTTTTAGCACAGTTAAAACAGCCTTCATTCCATTCATTTTGTCACACATATGTATAAGTAAAGAGTTGTCTTTTCAGTAAATTAATTTTCTCTTTATATCTCATGTACAGGAATCTGATATGAAAATGATATCCTTGTTTCATTTGTTGATCTTCCTTAGAATGAAAAGTGCAGTCCTTGTGTCTTATTAATTTTATCAAATGTGCTATTGTATTGGAAGTTAAGCCATTGTTTCTCATTCATCTTAAAATCCTGCAAAAAAAATAATATTATTATACACAATATAATTAATTTATAAGCCCCATTGCTATATATATATATGCATAATATCTATTACTTCAGTCATTGTACTTGATTTATATGCTCTTAATAATGTGCCCTGTTATTAATATTTTGAACATAAAAATTATCTTATTCTTATTCTGATACAAAAAGAGAACTTCAATATAATCAAATTTGAGTAAGCTTAATAGCCTATAAGCAGTGGTTCGTAAAACCAATAGTAAACTTACATGTTTGTAATAAAATAATTGCCATGTTTGTTTACTTTCTTAACAAATAGATTAATCTAAACTCATAAGCAATGGATCTTTTAATAGCTTTCTTATCACTTCATGTGACTATAAAATAATATAATATTTGAATGCTTACATGATAATGCAGACTTCCTACATGTCAAGTCACTTGGAAGCAGTAAAAAAACCCAGTGAATAAAAATTCTGCAAAAGACAAATATATATAAAATTGCATTATCAAAACTTTAAAAGCAATAAACACACCAAAAGTTTTTTGAAACATGTAGGAACTAGGCAATAAAGGAGATATTTTTAATTAAAAACCGATAGGTATTTAATCTGTATGATATTGAAATATTTACATCAATGTAGATTGACAACTTTTCAAGTAAATTTAATAATCACTTATTTGGATTATAACATTTTAATAGTTATCAAGCAAATCCTACAAGTAATCAATAGTTTTTATGTCAATTGAATGGAAGACTGAGGTGATCAATTTAAAATCTTCATGTCTATTACTAAAAATTAAATTGGATAATATATTAACTGAGATGAGCAAATTCTCTCATTTTGTAAAATCTCAGTAGCCTGTTAACTGAAATATGACTTAATAGTACATTTTATTTGTTTGTACATGCATTTATAAATTCTTTGTCTTTGTGTGACTGGTATTTTCTCATAAACTTAGAAAATTACAATGGATATAATACTATTTGTGAAACAAATCCAAGTTTTATATTCATAAAATTCATGCTCAATTAAATCACAATGAAACAAAATAATTCTGAATTGAAACAATGTCATTCTCTGTTTAACATGTAAAAAAAAACACCAACACTGTTCATTTGTGTGAGTGGTGTATAAAAGTATAAATAAATGACTAAGCCTAAAGAGAGGTAGACTGGGTGGATATAATAATATAGGGGGTGCACCCCTTACTGTCCAAGTTATGGAGCTATATATATGTATACATAAATGAATAGTTTTAATTTATTGCATATACTAAACCAAGGGGGAATTAAGAGGGGGGGAGGGGGGGGGTAATTATTATGTAACAGTTAGCTTGGAAAAAATCAAGTCTATTAATTATAACTAATATTATAATAATCTTTCTCCGAGCATTGTTTCCATTTAGCTAACTTTATTGATTCATTGATTGATTCATAAGATCAACGGTTTTCGTCGTCGTTTATCGAAATAAATGAACAATTGTGAATGTTTTGATTCACTTCAACAAATTCAATAAGAAGAAATGGGTACCGGTGATAAAGAGTTACAATTTACAACGTATTTACCTCAAAATGTATGCAAAATCCACCTTTCCATTGTGATTTCCATGTGCCGACTTCTGTGACAAGGTGCTCAACAGCTGATGATAATGAGTGTGACGTGACAAGCTAAACATTGACGTTGATGAATCTTAGTTTTTGGCGATTTTCTTACTTAAAACTGTAAGTGTTCAAGGGAACAATGGTCATGGATTAAGATATTGTTAATGTCGCAATGCTGTTGTCGAAAAACAACAAGTTGATAAATCTTTGACCTCGGTGTAGCCAAAAAATCACCACTCCATAGCCAATTCTCCCAACGTTCGATTTAGCCAATCAAAATTCGTATAGTTTCGAAAATGACGTAATAGATGAGATTTCGATGCAATCACCAAAAATCGATTTGAAACCGCATTAACCTACCCGCGTATAGTACGTCTGAGCCGTGGTATATACTACGTCTGCGCCGTGGTATATACTACGTCTTCGCCGTGGTATATAGTACGTCTGCGCCGTGGTATATACTACGTCTGCGCCGTGGTATATAGTACGTCTGCGTCGAGGTATAAAGTACGTCTGCGACGTGTGGTATATAGTACGTCTGCGTCGAGGTATATAGTATGTCTGCGCCGTGGTATATAGTACGTCTGCGCCGTGGTATATACTACGTCTGCGTCGAGGTATATAGTACGTCTGCGCTGTGTGGTATATAGTACGTCTGCGTCGAGGTATATAATACGTCTGCGCCGTGGTATATAGTACGTCTGCGCCGTGGTATATAGTACGTCTGCGCCATGGTATATAGTACGTCTGCGCCGTGGTATATACTACGTCTGCGCCGTGTGGTATATAGTACGTCTGGGTCGAGGTATATAGTATGTCTGCGCCGTGGTATATAGTACGTCTGCGCCGTGGTATATACTACGTCTGCGTCGAGGTATATAGTACGTCTGCGCTGTGTGGTATATAGTACGTCTGCGTCGAGGTATATAGTACGTCTGCGCCGTGGTATATAGTACGTCTGCGCCGTGGTATATAGTACGTCTGCGTCGTGGTATATAGTATGTCTGCGCCGTGTGGTATATAGTACGTCTGCACCGTGTGGTATATAGTACGTCTACGCCGTGGTATATAGTACGTCTGCGCCGTGGTATATAGTACGTCTGCGCCGAGGTATATAGTACGTCTGTGCCGTGGTATATAGTACGTCTGCGCCGTGGTATATAGTACGTCTGCGTCGTGTGGTATATAGTACGTCTGCACCGTGTGGTATATAGTACGTCTGCGCCTTGGTATATAGTACGTCTGCGCCGTGGTATATAGTACGTCTGCGCCGAGGTATATAGTACGTCTGTGCCGTGGTATATAGTACGTCTGCGCCTTGGTATATAGTACGTCTGCGCCGAGGTATATTGTACGTCTGCGTCGAGGTATATAGTACGTTTGCGCCGTGGTATATAGTACGTCTGCGCCGTGTGGTATATAGTACGTCTGCGCCTTGTGGTATATAGTACGTCTGCGCCGTGGTATATAGTACGATGTATAAAACTAGGCTGCATTTCGAAAATCTTGGACCCGCCCCTGGAATGTCATGTGATATAAAATCCTAACTTTGTGAAACAGGTAAAGTTATGTAAGTTGAAAAAATAGTTTAATGACAATTGAAAGTAACGGTCAGTCAAAGCTCGATCGATTAAAATTATCCAATGATCATACATTTTCGAGCATCCCGGATAACAATCGCATATGAAATCTATTGTGGTAAATGAAATTCGACTCATAACATATACAGGACTGGACATATCGTTGCTTAGTATATGATGAGTTCATTCAGATAACGATTTTTATTCATTTTTAGTTATCTATCTTAAATATTTGGTAATTCAAAATCGAAATACGAGAAAAACGTTTATTGCAAATTGAAGAACATGTTCCTGTATTTATATTAATAAAAACACCAGGAATAACAAGGAATAACGTAAAGAAACAATATTGGTTCAAGTTGCGTAGGGTTTCATTCAATAGTTTTGATTAATGGGAGACATTAACCGTTTATTAATTTTCTATTATTCTCCGGATTTTCATGTCCGTCTGGTATTGATCTACCTAAAAAGGTTATATATTCTAATACATATATTGTTAATGGCACACGGATAATATTTCCATATTGGTACATAATCATATTGATAAGAGCTTTTAAATAAAGGCAACAGTAGTACACCAGTGTTCAAAAGTCATAAATCGATAGAGAAAAAAACAAATCCGGGTTACAAACTTAAACCGAGGAAACACATTAACTAAACGAGGGGGAAGGAACACCAGGAACACTGAAGTGCAACAAAAACAAACGCCAACAAAAACAAACACCAACAAACATAGAAACGAACTATTGGATAACAAAGGTCATATTCCTGACTTGGTACAAGACATTTTAAGAAAACCTGGTTTAATGGCTAGTCAAACCTCCCGTTTTATAACAATGTTAAAACATATTTCTTGAAAGACAACACTAAGTGGATAAAATATAGCACAAACACAGGCGGAAACATTCAACACAGAAAACGCACAAACAAATAATATAACTGTCGACAAAATATTCAAACCACTTAACAACGACATACAGTGATGCGCACCCAGAACCACGAATCTGAGGCATAAATTATAATAAACCGATTAATACCTGGTCTGTTCCATATCGACCCGAAATTATCTTTCAAGCTATCAGACAATCGAAAAAATATTTTTCTTTTATGAGAATTACATACATTTATCTTGAGCAATTTCATTTTTACCCTTTGTCACGGGATTTTGTACTGAGAAATGTAGTAAAAGAAAGAGCACTAAGGTTGGTGTATGACGATCATGCAAGCTCTTACCAACAGTTGAAAAGGTTAAGATGCATTCACTGCGTATTAAAAGACATAGATTAATGGCAGTTGAAACTTTTTACATAGTCAATAAAAAAGCAACTGTCTGTTGACTGTTACATTTTTAGAACTAGTTTTCCTCAACTAACATTATGAAACCTATACACAATACTTATTACCACAAAACTAAAATCAAGTTTAAATTTCGGTATCGTCACTGTTATCACTGTTGTTAATTTCTGTGTCAATTGGTGTCTTGTGAAAAGTTGTCACATTAGCAATGAGACATTTAAACAACATCTTCTTTTTTATATACACACGCAAAATTGGCAAAACATCGCCATAAAGGGCAATAACTTTAATAAGGATTTCCCTGACGCTTTCGTTCCTTTAAACTTATTTATAAAGCTTGTATTGCTGATATTTTTGATATTGGCAGCTTCTGTTTCAATGTTTTTTAATATAATTGGCAAAAATTTAGAAATAAATTGTAGAATTCCCAATTAAAGTGTAAAAACGTCTAAAAGTTGTCTGACAGTTTCGATGTTATTTGACAGTTGTTTGATCTCAGCATTCTTATCAATATTGTTTTGTCAGACTTTCTCTACTCATTAAAAGGTTTCCAAGATGATAATTTTAACATCCCATTTTTTCTAACCATGTCGGCCATGCTGGTTGATAGGCAGTGTCATCGGACAAAATTTTAAATTAATATCCATTTGATAATTGTGGCAATTTTTAATTAAATTTGGCCAAGTTGTTTTAGAGAAGTTTATTGTGAAAGTTAACGGACGATGGACGCAACGCAACGTTATTGTGAGAAAAGTTCAGTTGGACTTTTAGACTCTGTGAACTAATTATGGAATCGATTTACAAAATTATATGTTGGTGTTATCAATTGCAAAGATACTATTGGACAAAAGTCAGTAAGGAATACGTACTAAGAGAGCCGGGATCCTGTCGTGAAGTATGTCGAACAACTATAAAAATGTTGATAAAGATGATAATGCTAGGAAATATCTTACCGCTTCATATACTCCTGCTGTTGCCCTCTTCTTGACGTTTCCTGAGAAACACCGGAATACATAATGGCGGAATGTTTTATGGAGAAAGCAATATACAATTGGATTTGTTACACAATGCATATGGCCTATTAAAAGTGTATAGCTCAGTATGTCAATATCGCTTACGTCAGACCGGAAGTCTAAATACGTACTGACTATAAAATATGGCGTCCAACACATAATGAATACAACTGCTATAGCAATACACAATTTAGCTAATCTCCGTCGATTTAGAGTAAGATTTCGCATACTTCTTTCACGTTCGCTACTTGTTTGTCCACTCCTTCTAGTAATTGGCCTTTCTGCACTTAATTTCCTGTCTGGAACCCATAACTTCTTTCCCATCAAGAAATATGACACAAGAAGCGTAGAACTTGGAATAATAAAGATCAGAACCAATAAAATTATATCATAAATCTGTCGATGCAAATTATTCTCCCAGTTTTCTGAGCAAAACGTTACAAAATCACCGGGTATTATTTCGGTTGTGACCGTAGACCTTACAAACAGCATAGGTATAGCCAATAAAAGGGAAATAATCCATATAACTACTACGACAATTCGGACATATTTTGTCGTTCTTATGTGTCTGTATTTAACCGGATGTCGTATTGCTAGACATCTATCTAAACTCATACTCGTAATTGTTAATATGCTGGCTGTTATGGCTACTCCTGAAAAATAGACATAATAATTTAAATGATAAAGTAATGACAAAGTCAAATATTTTTTTTTGTTACAAATAAGGATCAATTCCACACAGTTATATAACTACGTTAGTTTTTACAAAATGGTGAACAAATGTCCAAGTCTGAATGAAAAGGGACGCTTATAGTTAGATGTTTGGACAAAAATACACTTGAAGCATAAGACAATAAGACAAAAACTTTTAATAAATGCTTAATTGTAATCCATCATAAATTGATCGTCTGCGCAATATGTTAACGAAAACTTCATTGGAACTCAGCCCTTTATCCTTGGTTACTATGAGACCTGTTGTTGTTACCCATAAGGGTGCTCTTTGAGGTCCGACAAAAACAAGTAAACATACACTGAACGAATAATTCTAAACTATGACACAATATAAATACAATATTAACAAGAAAAGATGTTGAATAATATCATAATGGCAATTTTGACCTGGGACAAAATAGTGTTAAATAAATTAACGTACACAAGTAATTTCAAATATGATAATTTTATTGTTAGGAGTAAGGAAATATGTTTTACATAATAAATAAATTTGTTGTGCACAATATGAGTACAGAAGTGATTTTTTTTTTCGTCATACTCAATACTTATCAAAGATTTACGGGCGTAGTGAGACAAGAAATAACAAAAAAAAAAAAAAAAAAAAAAAATGATATTGAAGCATCTAAGATTCCGTGAAATTGTTACGATTGATCTTTTACTAATTTATATTTTGTATTAGAAAATTATTATTTTCTGAAAAAATAAATTTACTACCACACTTAAAAGATTTTTGATTCATGTGTTAAACCTATTTTATTATATATTTAGCAATAAAGTTTGGGCTACTGTTAGTTTAGTGAAACAAATTACTACCATCGAGTCATACATGTTATTTATGTATTATTGTCATTTTATTTATTTTCTTTTGTTACATCTTTTGACATCAGACTCGGACTTCTCTTGAACTGAATTTTAATGTGCGTATTGTTATTCTTTTACTTTTCTACATTGGCTAGAGGTATAGGGGGAGGGTTGAGATCTCATAAACATGTTTAACCCCGCCGCAATTTTGCGCCTGTCCCAAGTCAGGAGCCTCTGGCCTTTGTTAGTCTTGTATGATTTTAAATTTTAGTTTCTTGTGTATAATTCGGAGTTTAGTATGACGTCCATTATCACTGTACTATTATGCATATTTTAGGGGCCAGCTGAAGGACACCTGCGGGTGCGGGAATTCTCGCTGCATTGAAGACCCATTGGTTGCCTTCGGCTGTTGTTTGCTCTATGGTCGGGTGGTTGTCGCTTTGACATATTCACCATTTCCTTTCTCAATTTTATGTATATGCAAACTTTAGAGCAAATTAGATTTAAATTTGCTTATTTTTTATTGGATGTAAATAAAGGTGCTGTTAATAATGCTGTACTCTCTGAATTAGGTTTATTCCCACTTTCATTGTCAGCCCTTAAAAATACAACTAATTTCTGGCTTCATATCATTAATATGGACAGTGGAGAGTATGGTAAAGACAACATACAATGAAAACTTTAACATGTCTCATGGTATTTGTAGTAAAATAAATGTGGTATAAGGCAAAGTTGGGTTTCAGCATGTTTGGGAAAATCAAAATACTATGTCAAAGAAAAAAATACTTTTTTTTCAGTTCGAAAGAAATTAGAGGAGGAATTCATAAAATCCTGAAACAAGCTCCTTTTTGAGACCCTCATAAAAATAGTCATGGTAATAAAATAAGAACGTATTACAAAGTTAAAAATAATTTCGAATTAGAAAAATATCTCCTACTGGACCTTTACAAAAGTGATATTTCTAAAATGGTAAAAATTAGAATTAGTAATAGCAAATTACTAAGACAAGTTGGTAGATATACTAGAACGCTTTTAGATATAATGTGTCCACTTATATAGTTCCATCTTTTGTTAATATGTCCGAAGAAGATAAATTTAGTTTCATTTTATAAAGTAATGATACTGACATTTGTACTGTATGTGTAGCTGGAAAAAGCGATATGTATGATTCGAACATTCATTGAAAGCAAACATAATGTTTTTAAGATCTGTTGTAGTGTTTATTGTAATAGCTTGAATTAATAATAAAGTAGGAATAACAACTCCACGCAATGTAGATATTATATATGTGTCTCTTACAACTGACAAATTATATCTCTGTATATTTGTTTTTTATTTATTTCGTTTATTTTTATATTTGTATTTTGTAAATGTCAGCTGGTATCATTACTGTATTGGCATTTACACCATCAATAAACTCTCCCTTGACACCATTTGCGAGTATGGTCTTGAGGAAACGATGATAGTCCGTCGGACGGGGACGATAAATGGCTGACCCGTGTTAAGAGAGCCATTATCTCTTGCACGTTAAAGACACCCTTGTAGATTTCGAAAAAGAGCAGGCTAATGCCGCTACAATGCAGCACTCGCACCTGCAAAGTGGAAAGGGATTGATATAAGTTGCAAAACTTGTTTCACAATCCACTATAAATAAATATGTTTAAACTAATAAATTTATTTGATATGATTTGATTTATATATATATATAGCTGAGGAGATGTGGTATGATTGCCAATATGACTATCCACTAAAGTTCAAATAAAGTGAATGTTAGCAATTATAGCCTCAATACGGCCTTCAACAATGAGAAAAACCAATACCGTTTATACTGCCTTTTGGTCATAATAAATCTTAACGTTCCCACATATGTTCACATCACTGGTGTTTAAATGTTTAGGTTTGAGCACCGCTGATGATGGTTAATATAGAAAACACCTCGGACGAGACAAATTGATAAAAAAAATTTTGAACGATTAAAAGAGAGATTCACTAACGTTTGAAACGTCAGGCTTTTAGCAAATAAAGAATGCCTTGTCCGGCTTTTAGCAAAGAAAGAATGCCTTGTCCGCCCCAACATGCGTAATTTTACGTGTAACAAAATCGATCAAAAATCAATTAGTCTATGATCGAAAAGAGTATCGTTCAAGGCGAATCTGGCAAATATCATTTCTTATCTTTTATCCTCCAGAGAAGCTAACTACAACGAGCATCACTGAAGAGACATGTATTGTCGAAATGCGCATCTGGTGCGGAAAAATTGGTACCGTTAATACCATTACTACCACTGGGTCGACGCCTCTGCTTGTGGACTGTTAGTCCCCGAGGGTATCACCAGCCTAGTAGCCAGTTCTCCGGTACTGTCATGAAAATACGGATTTTTTTTGTGTTATTAAATTTGCTGTTACAAAATGTTAAAAATTATTATAAATGAAGGAATGTATCTCCCTCATGCAAAGATCTGATTCCTTTTATGGATTTGGCTATACTTTTTGGAACTATTGGATTATAGCTCTTCATCTTTTAAATAAGCTTTGGATTTTACATATTTTGGCCACGAGCATCACTGAAGAGACATGTATGGTCGAAATATGCATATTGTGCAGAAAAATTGGTAAAGTTAATGTTATTACAATAATGGCTATTACATTCATTCTGAAACTAAACGAAGAAGTAGCCTATACACATAGGTTTCGTGTATTATATTAGATTTAAAGCACGCGTTTTTAAATGATATTATATTTAAATCAACAAACAGCTTTAATTTTATTGACATTTAACACATCTGAATGCGTAAGAGGTAATTATAAAATATTATATATGATTTATACATTATATACACCACGTATTTTCAAGAAATGTGATTAAATATATCGGTTCTCATTTGATTGACATTTGCTTTCATGGATTAAGTCTCTAGAGGGTCATTTGTTATAATACACCACGTCACTGGGCTTTCAAAATGTCGTATATGACTTTTTTGGCTAAAAATACTTTTTGACACCAATGGTCTGGGCAGGAGGAAATCTTTAGTATTAAAAAATAGCATACAGTTAGACCAATCAAAACGTTTGAATTAAAGACATATTACTGCAAAATTGCCAATGCTTGTTGTTTGTAAAGTTTGCTTCCAAAATGTTGTATGAAAACTTGAAAATCGTTGTATAATGGCTTTGGGAATAAAATTATTGTACATTTCTTTATTTCTGTGAAAATAATTTAAGTTCTTGGATAATCCAGAAATGTCAAAATTTTTATTTCACTGCTATTTACAAAAATGTTCAAGTTCACATACAACATTCTGGAAGCATGCATTTTGTGAAAATTTTCAAAGCCTGTTTGTGAAATATAATTTTCTTGAAAAGTTTGTAATATACAACATTTTGGAAGCCCAGCAACGATCAGCATGTTTTTATTTAAAACTTTTATGTCAATGAGAATTGTGTATATGTCAAGGAGAATTGTATTACTGTTTTGAAAATTAAAAAACTCGATTTCAATTTTTCAATATGATTCAAAAGATAATGTACAGTAACTTTACAAAAAAAGTATCTCAAAAACTAAATGAAATAGAAAATAGAAATATATTTTCACTGAGCGACGTAACTGTGTATGCTATTGTAACCCGAAAGTTTGATAAATGTTTTTTATTCTTCATTTTGGTTAAAACACTAGTTTTCTGAATTGAATTGTTTCATTTTGTTCATGTCAGTGCCTATTATAGCCGACCATACGGGATGGGTTTTTCTGATTGAAGGCCGTAGGTTGCCCTTAATCATTGATTATATCCATTTCATTTGATAGTTTGTGGATAGTGGTCTCAATGGCAATCATACCACATCACCATATTTTTTTTATAAGAACGAAATTATAATAACATCTTAACGAAAAAATGGAGTCCTTTGATGCAAAATTTAACAACCACAAAAATTGTACCAAACTAGCATTAATGGAAGGAGAAGGTACGGTACGATCTGTGAAAGAGGTACTCGATTTCTCTCTCTCGGCGATATGATAGGAGAAGAATCAACTCAAAATTCGTTGTATTTTCTCACTGCTCGACCATATGAAGTTAAAGTTGTATCTTGACGGAAGTGCTTGATTTCTGATATAATTTCATTATTCAATGTCATACTGTTTCCTTATATGACCATGTTATATTCAGTTTCAATCTGTTTCTAATAATGAGAAACGAATATCCTTTCATGAATTTTTACAGTATATTAACATCACTGTTTAAAATGAACTTCTATACAATTGACTAGTTTCTCAATCTGTCGTTTCAAATGATAATTAAGCATAGGAATAAGGTTTTCTTAAAAGATTCTACTTTGATGAAGTTTTGTTTTGAAACAAAGGAAAACTCTTTGATGCGTAGTTCATTGTTGTCAAGGAAAGATAGTATATTTTTATTAATAAAACATGAAAGGACGTATGAACGAATTAGTTTCAATAGGATTACGATCGCTTTACATTTTTTGTGATATAAATAAAACATTATGCATACAATATTTAAGAATTGAATGCTCTTTTTTGTAAATTTATTGGGGTGTAAAAGCGTTGATCGAAGTACATTTTGTATGAAGCGCGGAAGCGCTTCATACTAAAAATGTGCGCACGGTCAACGCTTTTACAACCCTATAAAGTTACAAAAAAAAGCATTCAATACTTATAATTACATTTTTACCTATAGGATCATGAATACACGCATTTTATCAAGTTTTTATTTCATTTACCTGTGACTTTATTGTGGGACCTTGTGTCATCATGAATGAAAAGTTGCATTGTGTAATGCAATTGATTAAGGAATATCACGAGATTGCTAGTTAGCCAATCAGAATAACGTATTATAATGAAACATACATCTAATGTAATTATTTGAAAAAGAAAGAAAAGCGTAGCGAACAAAATTCTAAACCTGGTGAAAAATGCACAAGGACCAAAAGACGATTGGTGAAAATGAACAAAGAAGCTATTTGACACAAGGACCAAAAAACACTGGTGAAAAATTAACAAAGAAGCTCTTTGACACAAAGACAGAATGAACATGGTGAAAAGTGAACAGACAAGCTATTTGACACAAGGACCAAATGATCCCTGGGGAAAAATGAACAAAGAAGCTATTTGACACAAGGACCGAATGAACACTGGTGAAAAATGAACAAAGAAGCTATTTGACAAAAAGAACGAATGAACACTGGTGAAAATGAACAAAGAAGCTATTTGACACAAAGAACGAATAAACACTGGTAAAAAAATGAACAAAGAAGCTATTTGACACAAGGACCGAACGAACGAACACTGGTAAAAAATAAACAAAGGAGCTATTTGACACAAGGACTGAACGAACACTGGTGAAAAATAAACAAAGAAGCTATTGGACACAAAGAACGAATGAACACTGGTAAAAAATGAACAAAGAAGCTATTTGACACAAAGAACGAATGAATAAAATTGAGAATGGAAATGGGGAATGTGCCAAAGAGACAACAACAGCAGAAGGTCACCAACTGGTCTTCAATGCAACGAGAAATTTTCGCACCCGGAGGCGTCCTTCAGCTGGCCCCTAAACAAATATATACTGGTTCAGTGATAATGAACACCATACTAAACTCCAAACTGTACACAAGAAACTAAAAGTTAAAATAATACAAGACTAACAAAGGCCAGAGGCTCCTGACTTGGGACAGGCGCAAAAATGCGGCGGGGTTAAACATTGTGAGATCTCAACCCTCCCCCTATACCTCTAGCCAATGCAGAAAAGTAAACGCATAACAATACGCACATTAAAATTCAGTTCAAGAGAACACTGGTAAAAAATTAACAAATAAGCTATTTGACACAAGGATCGAACGAACGAACACTGGTGAAAAATGAACAAAGGAGCTATTTGACACAAGGATCGAACGAACGAACACTGGTGAAAAATGAACAAAAAAGGTATTTGACACAAAAACTTCCAAACAGCTTGTGAAAAATGAAAAAAAAAAATCAATTTTGACACAATAGCTAAGAAACGACTGCTGATACCTTAAAGATGCGAAACCAATTTCAACTAGGTATAGAAACAATGGGGATTTAAATAAAATAAAAGAGCGAAGTACATGCAGGCACACGAGAGAAAAAAGGAAAGTATTCAACATTTAAATGAACACACAAGGTTTAGTCCTCTGCTTGTTATTAGTATTATATGATGTAGGCGTTTAGAACCTTCTGCTGCCTATCAGTTTAAAAGTCTAAACACGCACACTATGACAAGTGGAAGTTACAGACGAAAGTTCACCTAATATGACCCAGCCAGTCTTGTCCACTCTGTTATGAAAATGATTCTATACAATAAATTACCTTGAAGATACGGAACTAATTTACATAACGCATCTCCATATATCCATATTTTATAGATCTTCTCTGCAACGGTCATTGGCACACATATGAACGCAACTGAAAAAAAGAAACAACAGACAGTTAATTGCGTTTATCAAAATGCCCCATAATATAACTAATGGTGACTTTCCTCTATCAAGGGAATCATGATACGAAATACAACCCCGGGAATGTCGTTTTAGTTGGTAGATATACACACCGTATACAGGCGCTGCTGGAATGTTGCTACATGGTAATGGAAAGTTCACAATTTGGAAGCTGAAATCATCTCTTTTGTCGTGATATGAGGAAGACTTAAATGTATCTGTTGTATTCTTTATCTCTAGTTCGATAAAATAGATGCGTTCAACATAATTACCAAATTTTGTACTTAGTGAGAGAAAATCATCTATATAACGGAAACTAAAATTAAAGGATATTGCTAATTTCTTTTCTTTCTTTCTAAAAAGTTCTTGTATGGTGTCAGCCTCATAAGAATAATGGAACAAGTCGTCAAGAAGAGTGAAACAGTTGGTTCCCATGGGAATACCGATTGTTTGTTGAAAAACGCGTCTTCCAAACGTAAAAAAAATGTTGTCAATCAAGAAATCAAGCAACCTGATATTGTCAATTTCAGAAAATTATGTGTTTGAACCAAAGTATTTTCTTTAAAGTATGATTTATCCCTCCCTTAGACAACATACTTGTATCTACGTTGGTTATTTTTTTATGAAACAAAGTAATACCAACTCTTTCGATTTGTCTTTTAGTTTGGAATGGGGAATACTTGTATCAGCGAGAGACGTCGTTAAAACCAATCACAACGGAAAAAAATACCCACCGTGCGATAAAGGAATTGGTATTAAACCAGTTTATCTTCAACAACTCGAACTCGAACCAGTTTAGTCGAGAAACCGATATTGTATTTATTAATGGTATTAAACCAGTTTATCTCTAATTGCTCGAACATCAACCAGTGCAAGTCGTTTAATCGATATCATATGTCTTTAGTGGTTTAATCGATATCATATGTATTTAGTGGGTCAATCGATATCAATTGTCTTTAGTGGTTTTATCGATATCCTATGTAGTAAGTGGTTTAATCGATATCATATGTCTTTAGTGGTTTAATCAATATCTGTGTATTTATTGGTTTAATCGATATCATATGTCTTGAGTGGTTTTATCGATATCATATGTATTTATTGGCTTAATCCATATCATATGTCTTTAGTTGTTCAATCGATATCATACGTTTTTAGTGGTTTTATCGATATCATACGCATTTAGTGGTTTAATTGATTTCTTATTTATTTAGTGGTTTAATCGATATCATGTTTAAGTGGTTAAATCGATATCATATATCTTTAGTGATTTAATCGATATAATATGTATTTAGTCGTTCAATTGATATCATATGTTTTGGTCGTTTAATCGATATCTTATGTATTTAGTCGTTTAATCGATATGATATGTATTTATTCGTTTAGTCGATATCATATGTATTTAGTGCTTTAATTGATATCAAATGTATTTAGTCGTTTAATGGATATCATATGTATTTAGTCGTTTAATCGATATCATAGGCATTTAGTGCTTTAATTGATATCAAATGTATTTAGTCGTTTAATCGATATTATATGTATATAGTCGTTTAATCGATATGATATGTATTTAGTGGTTTAACGGTTAAATCGATATTATATGTCTTTTGTGGTTTAATCGATATCATATGTCTTCAGTGGTTTAATCGATATCATATGTTTTTAGTCGTTAAATCGATATCATATGCTTTTAGTCGTTAAATCGATAGTATGTATTTAGTCGTTTAATCGATATCATATGTATTAAGTGGTATTAAACCAGAATATTTCCAATCGATTGAACATGAATTAACGTCAGTCGTTTAATTGATATCGTACGTTTTAGTGGTTAAATCGATATCATATGTTTTAGTGCTTTTATCGATATCATATGCAGTTAGTGGTTTAATCGATGTTATATTTATTTAGTAGTTTAATCGATATAATATGTTTTAGTGGTTGAATTGATATCATATGCCTTTAGTGGTTTAATCAATATAATATATATTTAGTGGTTTAATTGATATCATATGTATTTAGTCGTTTAATCGATATCATATGTATTTAGTCGTTTAATCGATATGATATGTATTTAGTCGTTAAATCGATATCTTATGTATTAAGTCATTTAATCGATATCATATGTACTTAGTGGTATGAATCCTGTGTATTTTCAACTGTTTGAACTTCAGGCAGCGCTAGTTTTTAATCCGATTTTGTTTTCTCTACAGCATATTTTTTTTCTATATCAATGATTTATGTCATAATATTTTGATTTATAATATAATATTTTGATATATAATATAATATTTTGTTATCGGTAAAGTTCATTACACAACTGGTAAATGTTCTAAAGCTTCTTAAATTTTTTCTTCCTACTGATTTACTGATTACGTACCAACGATTTCATTATTTCCAGTCGCTTTTATCTAATTCTTTAAGAAAATACGAAATACTGCACAAAGGAAATGTCATATCCCATGCTGATAAAACATATTTTTTTTTCGATATTGGAAACAAGAGCTAAACTGACCACACATGTGTATTGATAATGGAAATCTTACTGATTCATTACACACTTATTCCGACTATTCCTGTTATTGTAAACATAATTGTTTTGACCAAAGTTCAGCTGCGTATTTTTTAAGTGAAAGAAATTATTTACAAATATTTCATCATCTGAATTTAGCATATTGTTACATGTCAAAAAATATAGTTTATATAATTACATTTGTATAAAAGGTAAATATGATCACATATGATTCATTTCTGATCACAGCTCACAACACAACACACTTCTTAGACAAATCATAATGGAATTCTCAGATGAATTAAACGCTTTATTTGCTGCCATGAACATGTTTGGAAATTGTCGGCAAGTACTGACCAGGTGACAGTACAGCTAACATGGACAAAGGCTAAGGAACCAGAGGCACCTTCTAGTAATACCAAGCCGGACCAGAAAAAGCACAAACCGCCATCAACCAGGAGAAGGGACACCAAGCGTTACGACTAGAGGGTGCAGGTCAAACGCTCTGCTGAAGTAATACTACCCAGCAGTGCCAGCGTAGATCAGAACCAACAGACAGAAGCCAGAACATGGCTAGAGGGAATCAGAGAGATAACAAGGTGAACATGAGGGATTAAAACGGACATTGTTATCAGCCCATTCAACCCCAGGAAGACATGCCATCGCCAGTATTATCTCCACCCAACAAACCACAGAGGCAGGCGATGTCGGATTAACTTTGACAAGGGATTTGATCTAGATGATCCCAAGTTATTCCGTTCACCACCACACACATCTCCATCAACAATGCCATCTCCAGAGGCAGTAACTACAGCTATGTCCACCTTGGAACGGCCAGACCATACCCGACTCCTCGATGGCAGATGAAAGCAAAACGAACAACAGACCAACCTGATCTGTAACCGTTACGATAGGAAGATAAAAGTCAGAGATATTCTCTCGAAAAGTCAGACTATTAAAACCAAAGATAATAATAATAATATGCTTTAGTATTGGTTTTGTAATCATCTTTTTTTGTGTATATTATATCATACAGTGTATACGCCTTTGAAACTGCCACACTTTTCTTTGTAAGAGTTATCTCCCCGAACACTGTTGTTCTTGCTATTAATACTCCGTCGCAACCCCGTAACAGAAAACCACACATTTATGTTTCCAAATTGCTCATTAAAATCCTCAGAATGTGACGTTTTATTTTGAAAGAAACTATCCGGAGACTCCATATGAGAGTTATTTCCCTTTTTGTATTTAAAATAAGTGAAATATAATTATAACTGGTATTTAATGAGTGACTTATATATATACACATGGAAAAAAGTATTGCAACACCTTGATTTTTTAAAACTTGAAAAATCAGCCTCTTTTTTTGGATGAAATATAATAAAATATGTGTATAATATTATCGAAACATAGTTTATGATAACATTGGCATTGAAACGAACAAAAAATGTTTGAAAAAAAATGATTTATATAACCACAATTTTAATAACAAAATGAAGTGTTTTTTGTACAAAAAAAATGCATTTTACAACTTTTACTGTAGTCGAACTTTACAATGTCAGACATTTCAAAATTAATCTTCAGATGACTGTTCACATCATGGTTGATCGTTATACGCCAAAGAATTAGTACTTTGTGCGCAGCCTCCATTCAAACGGATAACCGCATCTAAACGTCTTCTGATTCCTGCCATAAATCGACTAATTTGTTGCTAAGGAAGCAGCAACCATTTCTGATGAAGGGCATTGTTTATTTCATGATGTGTTTGAACTGGGGTGTCCTTTCGCGCATTTTCCGCCCAATAGTGTCCCAAATATGCTCGATATGGTTCAAATCCGGGCTACGATCGGGCCAAGGAAGATGAACCGAATTCCATTTGAACATTGGATCTTCCTCCACGATGCTAATTTCCAACTTTGGCGAGCTCTGCACTACATTGGATACGGAAAACTGTGTGTCTGTTCGTTAGCAAAAGTCTCCGAAATGGTCTTATCGCACGATAACCAGTAGCGATGAGTCGATCTCGAACAGTTCTTGTTAAAAGACTCCTGTATGGCCACCACTCTCTTTTTAGGATTGTCTTGTATGCAATGGGTTTCCTTCTGACCAACCTTCATTATGCTTGATTTTCCCTAGCAAATGGTATAGGGGGTCTTCATTATCTCGGAAGGTCTTTAACAGCGTTTATTGCCTTATTTTTATTCTCAAAACGACTTATAGTGGAATGGTGATGACCAACAATACGTGCAGTTGTTAAGACACATCCCTGCTTCTCTTATGCTGATAATCTGCCATCTTGCTGCAGTTAAGAGTTGTCAAGGACCCATTACAAGGTGTTAATCGCATAACTTTAAAGTGTTGAAAACAATGAGGATAAAAACATCTGTTTTGCTGTTTACGGGTACAGTAGCTGCATGCGCAGATAAAAACTTATCGAGTCGATGTTTATTGATTAAACTCAGGTGATTCTTAAATAATGTTTAACTAGTTCTATTTTACCAAATTACATCACAAAAAAATAAAGAGTGTTTTTTTAATTTCAATTTCTATTTGGTGTTGTAATACTTTTTTCCATGTGTATATAAGATCTTTTGATTTGAGGTCCTTAGTCCAAGTTGAAAAGTAAGTCATCGAAATAGACTGGAATACTATGCTTCCCGAAAGTAAAACCACTAATGAGATGTGTGAATGTTTTACAATAGAATTTTTGAAAATAGCTAAAAAATGCATTCCTACTAAAATAGTAACAGTACGACATAATGACAAACACTGGTTCAATAATGACATAAGACGTGAAATTCGAATCCGAGACAGATTAAGAAAAAAAGCGATTAAATATAATTGTGAAAATAATATTATGAAGTACAAAAAACAACGAAATAAGGTAAATAATATGAAAAAAATCGCCAAAGAAAATTTTGAAACAAATTTGGACTGTCTAATATCAAAACAACCCTCAAACTCAAAAACGTATTGGAAATTAATGAAAACGTTAATTAAATCCAAAAAAGGTTCAGAAACCATACCCCCTCTCCAAAATATTATAAATGATAATGAACTGAATGATACTGTATATGAAGATGAGGAGAAATGTAATTTGTTGAACAAATATTTTAGTATGATTTCAAAATTAGATGAGGATCATGTTGATTTGCCCGAATTTGATACAAAAACTAATAGTAAGTTTTCAGATATTCAAGTAAATATAAAAGAAATAATAGATATTATTCAGATATTAGATCCAAACAAAGCATCTGGTCCTGATGTGATCAGTCATAAGATGCTAAAGCTGTGTCCAGAAAAGGTAGCAGTTCCACTCCATATTATATTTAATAAATCCTTAAGAGAGGGAATATACCCAACTAGCTGGAAGATAGCAAATCTGATACCCATTTTCAAAAAGGGAGATTCATCCTTGCCATCAAATTATAGACCGATATCCTTAATTAGTTGTGTAGGAAAAGTTATGGAAAGAGTAGTGTTTAAGCACTTATACAATCATTTAAAAGCTAATAAATTAATTTATGAGTATCAATCAGGATTCCTCCCTAAAAATTCAACTGTTCATCAACTCTTAGAAATATATAATTGCATTTTAAACTCTTTGGAAAAAAAAGATATAAATTGTTTTGTATTCTGTGACTTCTCTAAAGCTTTTGACAAAGTTTGGCATAGGGGTCTTATATATAAAATGAAAGCTTATGGTGTTGACGGAAACGTATTGAATTGGTTTCAGGATTATCTACACGACAGAAAACAGAGAGTAGTATTAAATAACTCGTCTTCTTCCTTCTGTAATGTCTCAGCTGGTGTCCCCCAGGGATCAGTTCTGGGCCCTCTTCTCTTTGTCTTATATATTAATGATATTGCTGATAAGCTTACTTCACTGTGTCGGCTATTTGCTGACGACACATCATTCAACTATTCTGGTAACGATGGAGAACAGATTAGATCTGTTATTGATCGCGACTTGAAAGAGCTGGATGTTTGGTCTTCTAAATGGCTTATGTCATTCAACCCAGATAAAACCGAAATTATGATTTTTTCAAATATTGAGACTCCAGACCTCAGCTTTTCCTTAAATGGTAAAAATATACCTTTAAGTACATCTCATAAGCACCTGGGAGTTAATTTCAGTAGTGACGCAAAATGGAACAATCATATTGAAAGTATAATTACAAGTGTAAAGAAACACTTAAATGTTTTACGTAAACTTAAATATCGATTATCTCGAAATAATTTAGAAAAACTATACTTAGTTTTTATTAGACCCATTTTCGAATATGCCACGGAAGTGTGGGATAATTGTGGAATAGGCTACTCAAATAAATTAGAAAATTTACAATTGGAGGCCGCAAGAATAGTAACAGGTCTACCAATATTTACAAAAACTGAAACTTTATATTCTGAGGTTGGCTGGGAATCTCTTTTTGAAAGAAGAAGAAGAAAATTACAGATGTTTTATAACATGAACCAAAAGCATGCACCAGAATATCTATGTAATCTTGTACCTCCTTGTGTACAAAGTACAACCAACTACCCGTTGCGAAATGGTCAAGATATTATTGTTCCATTTTGTAGACTTTCCCTTACTACTGAATCGTTTATTCCCTCTACTATACGTGAATGGAATAAACTTGATCCAAAAATTCGCAGTGTCGACTCTATTTCTAAATTTAAGAAAGAATTAAAAAACGATAGTCTAGTATGTAAAATTGAAACGTTTTATTTGTACGGCCCAAGGAAATTAAATATTATCTTAACGCAATTGCGATGTTCCGCTTCATCCTTAAACAATGACCTATTTAGAGCTAACATTATAAATGATCCCTCTTGTCATTGTGGGTCCGATATTGAGGATGTCTACCATTACTTTTTCGTTTGCCCAAAATACACATTATGTAGGAAAAACTTATTCGATAACCTTAACTGGCTATCTGAAAACTTTGTTTTAGATACAAAACTATTAATTTGCGGACACTTGGAACTTTCGAACGAACAAAATATTCAAATTTTCAAACATGTTCAGAATTACATAAAAAGGTCAAACAGATTTCTTATGCCTTGATAGAGCGTTATTATTGCTGACACAGGACGTCATCGTTGCCATCAATCCACAAGTCATCGTCACAGAAGTATACGATTTTTCAAACTTTCTTTTTCCTTTTTTACTTTGTCTCCTCTTTGTTCACCTATGAAAGCTAGTATTATATTGTATAAACTGTTTGTTTTATATGCATGTCCATTATATTATACTATTATTGTAACTTTATATTGTATTATGGAGAAGACTTCATAAGTATGATTTACTTGTGTCTAATCCATTTTGCTTTAATTCAGCAAATAAACTATGTTTAAACTAAAAGTAAGTCATGGTTAAGGTCAAGGTCATTTTTTAAATTTAGATTTGGCTTATATTCACTTCTTTTAAAACCCGTATAAGTTATCCATGTTATCGACAACATACAAAAAAATCAACCTAACCTCACGTGTTCTAAGTCAGGAATATGACAGTTGTTATCCATTCGTGTGATGTGTTTCCGAACAAGCTATATACAGCTTATATTAATCCGTTTCCTTGAAATACCAACTCCAGTTAACTATTACATAAAAATAGCATGCAATATTACAATGATATGGAACAAGAATAAATAAGTAACTATATAACTGAAAAGGAAAGGCGAAAAAAAAACTTATTTTTTAAAATAATGAAAATAAATACAACAAAAGAAGAAAAAAAAAGGAAAAAAAGGAAAAAAGAAAACTACACTGAAATAATATACACATGTTTAGATGAAATGCAACTTTGTGAAAATAGTGAATAACAATGTATCTTGTAAATCTCTTGCACTTTAGTAAGAATTTTTGTACTTTTCCAAAAATATCTTAATTTTGGTCTAAATTTAGAGCTTGTGATCCAAATAAAAGTAAATTTGTATTTAGTGTGACTGGGTAATTAATTGAGAAAATAATGTCATTACGCAATTCATCATATTTTTTACAATGCAATAACAAATGAGCTGTAGACTCGATCAAACCACACGAGCAGTTCGAAGAATCTACTATATTTCGTTTGAACAAATGTTCATTTAGAGAACTACTATTCATCCTTAACCTGGCATGTAATACTTGACCCATTCTTGTACCAGTGTAGTAAAAATTAGGGCATTTATTATTTGGGTTTTTATACGACTTTTAAAAATGCTTAAAGACGTAGAATTTCTCGTTTGGTCTGGTGTGTTATATCATTTGATTTTGCCATTTGATTAGGGACTTTCCATTTTGAATTTTCCTCGGAGGTCAGTATTTTGGTATTTTACTTTTTACATTGTAGATGAAAAAAAATCAACAGATCAGGAAAAGGACAAATTGAGTAAGAATCATAAAAATAATCAATTAGTTGTGATAAATATTTTTTATTTATATCATTCGGGAATTGGTGACTGTTGTGTTTGAGTCATTTTTTTCGCCTTTTAATCTCTGTTATTTTCCAAGCTATCGACATAGACACCAATCATTTAACATGTTTGACTATTCAACTTATTCACCACGACCTCTTACAACAACAACAACAACAACAACAACAACAATTTTTATTTGTCAATCAAGACGCCCCCGGGAGCAGTACAATTACAGTTTAAATTAAAGTGTACAAATAATTGTGTTGATTTTTTTCATTGAAATTACAATAAGATGCATTTACAAACTATTGAATGCAAGCATCCAAACATGTCAATCGTTCACAAGGCTTTAACAATGTTAACCGCATGTTTTCACACGACATTAGCAATGTTAACCATATGATTTTTTTGTATTATCTGTTATTGTTTTTTGTTGTACGATGAAAGATAATTGACAGTTAGAAGATTGCACTGCGATGAAATGATTCCCAATAAACGTTTTTGCAATATGTAAAAGTTATGTTATACCATTTCATGTCTCAGGCATGTTCCCGTGATCACTAGCGAATCAAAGTAAAACAATATTCCCTAGATCAATATTACACACCTTCCCTACTCTAGCCTTGAAAATATTCCAAGGAAAAATGGGACCACCTATCTTGACTGAAATATATTTGTATTTGGTTTCAAGGACGAGAAAGAGAATTAACCCATTTTAGTTCCTCTAGTATTATTATCACTGTTTGTTTGAGGCTGACTTTTTCCATGTTTATAAGTGTTTCATCTTCCGAAATCATAGGTAGTTTTATCACACTCGAAGTCGGTTGTGTCGAAAATTCGGATGAGTCGAAATAATTTTTCGGTCACCGTAAATTTGCCGTTTTATCAATGCATGAACTTGGTTGATACGAATACTTGGTTAAGTCGAGTAAACTTTGTAGCCCGTGGATATTAAAATCATGTAAATTGACCCCAATGTCTTGAAGTTCGAAAGTCAGAATCTTCAAAAGATGCAGCAGACCTTATGATAAATTTGATGATGCACATGTAAAGTATATACTGAAAACGTGTAAGCGATAAACTACCACAAACAAGGCATCAGCTATAGGTTCTGACATGGATGCCTCCGTGCCGATTATCAGGTTGTCTGCATATTGATATAGTAAAATATAAAAGATGGACGAAAGATACCAAAAGGACAGTCAAACTCATAAATGGAAAATAAACTGACAACGCCTGGCTGAAAATGCTGCCAGACATCATACGAAGCTTTTTGTCGAGTGAGCATTCATAATGTGTCGAGCAGCTGATAATTTACAATATTAATATGATAGTCGATTTATCGGGCTGTATTTGAGTCTTTTGGAGCTGTTTTCTTAGTTTCACAAGCAACCGGAAGATGATTGTATAAGTTCGGGTCAAACTTATCGGAGTCGGTTCAAACATTATGACGTCGCTGATCTGTCCGGGTCAAAGTTATTAAGAACGGATCAACATATTTGACGTCAAAAACTTGTGATATGCAATAGTATTAAGAGCTGAGCAGAGTGTTATAGACAGTGGGGCGACCGATTAAATGTGCATGTTATCGCGACGTCATAGCTATATGCATTACATGCAACTTTAAGTAAAACGTAATGAATTTGTTGAGTTAATTAACTACTCATTCTTATCGTTTAGGTCACTAGCTAGCTAGTCAGCACTATGACAGTCACCCTCTAAATGTTTAACGAGGAACTTTAGGTAACTAGCCAGTGAGTCAGCACTATAACAGCCATCCTCCAAATGTAACTAGCTAGCTAATCAACACTATGATGGTCATCCTCCAAATGTTTTACGAGGATCGTTTAGGTCACTAGTTAGCTAATCAGCACTATTACAGTCACCCCCAAAAGTTTTACGAGGATCGTTTAGGTCACTAGTTAGCTAGTCAGCACTATTACATCCATCCTCCAAATGTTTCACGAGGATAGTTTAGGTAACTAGTTAGCTCGTCAGCACTATTACAGCCATCCTCCAAATGTTTCACGAGGATAGTTTAGGTCACTAGTTAGCTAATCAGCACTATTACAGTCAGTCACCCTACAAATGTTTTACAAGGATCGTTTAGATCACTAGTTAGCTAATCAGCACTATGACAGTCAGTCATCCTCCAAATAGTTTACGAGGATCGTTTAGGTAACAAGCTAGCTATTAACCACTATTCCAGTCAAGCTCTTTGTTTTACATCAATATAGTTTCGATATGTGGCCAGCTGGTCAGCGCTATGACAGTCAAACTACCTAGTGTTCCCATGAGGATAGTTTAAATTATTTATAGCAAGTTAGCCAGCACTCTGACAGTCAATCTCCAAGTATTTCAATGCATAGCAAGTATATATATATATCGATTTTTGTTTTAGATTTTCCCAAACTGAAATATGTTTGTATTTTCCTATTTTTTTGTAAAGCAATTAAGATATTTAAAACTGCTGATTTTTTGGCAGATTTTTCAAAGTAGTTCATGTTATGATTCTTCTCTCAGGCTGATTTAGACAATTCAAACCACCACCATGCCATGTTGTAGAATTGTAGATAAATTTCTGTGAAAGTCAAGTATGTCGTTCATCATTATTTGAACAACAGCAATTTAAACTATTAGTATAAATGAGGATGTATCGACGTTAAATAACCCCGGCTAAACAAATCATCTTGAAACAATGATAAATGTGTTCCTCAGAGATAATTGTTTCTTCTACATTGTATAACGTTTTAATTATTTCATCCTTTATGTTCTTTGAGTAGACAGAGATAATACGGATGTCCTTGGGTGAATGGGCCGTTGTCCTGTAACTGTTTCTGTTTATTCCTACTGTCTGTCGAACGCCAGACAAATGACATTGTTCTTGAGAACATTTAAAATACAACGGTCATAAATTAATATCAATTAATAATCTGGTTTGTCTGGATCCTCTTCATGTTCTGAAACATATAAGACATCAACAAGGAACTTCCAACTCGTTCTATCTTTCGTGATTTTCTCTATCTATGTCTTTTAACCTCTGATGCTATAACTCTTCTCCGTGTGCTTTTATGTCTTCCGGGCTCTCTTGTCCTTTGTGGTGTCGATACCAGCACTTTTTTCTCATACCGGTTATTATTCATTTACAATATATGTCCAATATGTTTCCACCACCTTCTCATGATGTCATTTACAATATATGTCCAATATGAATCCACCACCTTCTCATGATGTCATTTACAATATATGTCCAATATGTTTCCACCACCTTCTCATGATGTCATTTACAATATATGTCCAATATGTTTCCACCACCTTCTCATGATGTCATTTACAATATATGTCCAATATGTTTCCACCACCTTCTCATGATGTCATTTACTATATATGTCCAATATGTTTCCACCACCTTCTCATAATGTCATTTACTATATATGTCCAATATGTTTCCACCACCTTCTCACGATGTCATTTACAATATATGTCCAATATGTTTCCACCACCTTTACATGATGTCATTTACAATATATGTCCAATATATTTCCACCACCTTCTCATGATGTCATCTACTATATTTCCACCACCTTCTCATGATGTCATTTACAATATATGTCCAATATATTTCCACCACCTTCTCATGATGTCATCTACTATATTTCCACCACCTTCTCATGATGTCATTTACTATATATGTCCAATATATTTCCACCACCTTCTCATGATGTCATTTACAATATATGTCCAATATATTTCCACCACCTTCTCATGATGTCATTTACAATATATGTCCAATATGTTTCCACCACCTTCTCATGATGTCATTTACAATATATGTTCAATATGTTTCCACCACCTTCTCATGATGTCATTTACTATATATGTCCAATATGTTTCCACCACCTTCTCATGATGTCATTTACAATATATGTTCAATATATTTCTACAACCTTCTCATGATGTCATTTACTATATATGTCCAATATATTTCCACTACCTTCTCATGATGTCATTTACAATATATGTCCAATATGTTTCCACCACCTTCTCATGATGTCATTTACAATATATGTCCAATATGTTTCCACCACCTTCTCATGATGTCATTTACAATATATGTTCAATATATTTCTACAACCTTCTCATGATGTCATTTACTATATATGTCCAATATATTTCCACCACCTTCTCATGATGTCATTTACAATATATGTCCAATATGTTTCCACCACCTTCTCATGATGTCATTTACAATATATGTTCAATATGTTTCCACCACCTTCTCATGATGTCATTTACAATATATGTCCAATATATTTCCACCACCTTCTCATGATGTCATTTACAATATATGTCCAATATGTTTCCACCCCCTTCTCATGATGTCATTTACTATATATGTCCAATATGTTTCCACCACCTTCTCATGATGTCATTTACTATATATGTCCAATATATTTCCACCATCTTCCCATGATGTCATTTACAATATATGTCCAATATGTTTCCACCACCTTCTCATGATGTCATTTACTATATATGTCCAATATGATTCCACCACCTTCTCATGATGTCATTTACAATATATGTCCAATATATTTCCACCACCTTCTCATGATGTCATTTACAATATATGTCCAATATGTTTCCACCCCCTTCTCATGATGTCATTTACTATATATGTCCAATATGTTTCCACCACCTTCTCATGATGTCATTTACTATATATGTCCAATATATTTCCACCATCTTCCCATGATGTCATTTACAATATATGTCCAATATGTTTCCACCACCTTCTCATGATGTCATTTACTATATATGTCCAATATGATTCCACCACCTTCTCATGATGTCATTTACAATATATGTCCAATATATTTCCACCACCTTCTCATGATGTCATTTACAATATATGTCCAATATGTTTCCACCACCTTCTCATGATGTCATTTACAATATATGTCCAATATATTTCCACCACCTTCTCATGATGTCATTTACAATATATGTCCAATATGTTTCCACCACCTTCTCATGATGTCATTTACTATATATGTCCAATATATTTCCACCACCTTCTCATGATGTCATTTACAGTATATGTCCAATATATTTCCACCACCTTCTCATGATGTCATTTACAATATATGTCCAATATGTTTCCACCACCTTCTCATGATGTCATTTACAATATATGTCCAATATATTTCCATCACCTTCTCATGATGTCATCTACTATATTTCCACCACCTTCTCATGATGTCATTTACTATATATGTCCAATATATTTCCACCACCTTCTCATGATGTCATTTACTATGTATGTCCAATATGTTTCCACCACCTTCTCATGATGTCATTTACAATATATGTCCAATATGTTTCCACCACCTTCTCATGATGTCATTTACAATATATGTCCAATATATTTCCACCACCTTCTCATGGTGTCATTTACTATATAATTACGTTTGGCCATCTGATGTAATAATTACGTTTGGCCATCTGATGTTGATAATTACGTTTGGTCATCTGATGTTGATAATTACGTTTGGCCATCTGATGTTGATAATTACGTTTGGTCATCTGATGTTAATAATTACGTTTGGTCATCTGATGTTAATTATTACGTTTGGTCATCTGATGTTAATAATTACGTTTGGCCATCTGATGTTAATAATTACGTTTGGCCATCTGATATTAATAATTACGTTTGGCCATCTGATGTTAATAATTCGTTTCAATTACGTTTGGCCATCTGATGTTAATAATTACGTTTGGCCATCTGATGTTAATAATTCGTTTCAAACATCGTCCTTCAAATCCCTTAATTCGACTTTTCTATTTGATTAGTTGTTTTCATGTTTATGAACCGTAAAGCAGAACTGATCTAACATTGCTCACATACAACCCCATCTTTCTTGATATTCTGTTGTTTGTTCATACGTTATTTAGGTTTCGGAATGCAGCAGCTGTTTTCCCAATATAGATAAAATTGCGAAAGGAAATGGGGAATGTGTCAAAGCGACAACAACCCGACCATAGAGCAGACAACAGCCGAAGGCCACCAATGGGTCTTCAATGTAGCGAGAAGTCCCACACCCGTAGGTGTCCTTCAACTGGCCCCTAAAAAAGATGTATTTAATGTGATAATGGACGTCATACTAAACTCCAAATTATACACAAGAAACTAAAATTAAAAATCATACAAGACTAACAAAGGCCAGAGGCTCCTGATTTGGGACAGGCGCAAAATTGCGGCGGGGTTAAACATTTTCATGAGATTTCAACCCTCCCCCTATACCTCTAGCCAATGTAGAAATGTAAAAGATGTTGACATATTCAATACTTCCTTGTTTGGTCTTCTAACCAATTTGATCTGAGTGTCACTGGTGAGTCTTGTGTACCTTTGATAACTAATTAGTATTAAAACGCGTTAACATGTTCATTCATGTACTGTTCTAGCGGACTACTTTGTTATTTCTAGAGTGAACTTTGGTATTTATTACGTCTGTGTATGTACTGTAGTGTACTATTCAACTAATTCCTAAGGGTTCTATCATGCCCCAGAGGACACCCATTCGGCATTTTAACGACTGGACCAGTGAAGGTATTTAACACAGGACCAATTTTGTTTTCGGTTAACAACTTGTTAGTTTCGTCAGTTAAGGTTTTCAAAACAAGATATAGTTTACCCATATCCAGACAATCTTTAATGTTGACGTAAGCGGTGCTAACAGACATTTACCAATACGTTTCATATAAATGGTCTGATCGCTTAGTGGTAGTTTCACAATTATTGATATTTTTTTTAATTTCTCCTGTTGGATGAATAATTGACGCCGTTTGATTAAGAATAAAGATATATTATTAATAGATTCTTTGAAGTAAAATCACCATTGATGATACAACAACAAATCGATCGTCTTGTCCTGTAGTTGCTAAACTACGTTTTCTTCGAAGTCTTGTGTACTTTTATTATGTTTTTACCCTGCCCAATAAAAGATTCAAAAAAATGGTATCACCTTTTTATCAAGGTCATATGTATTTTTCGTATGTTTTGTTTTCACAATCATGGATTCCCTTCTTAGCTCTCAGTGTGAAAATTTAAAATAAAACACAGACTTTAACAAAAACACAGATTTTAACAAAAAAAAAAAAAAAAAAACAGATTTTAATAAAAACACTGATTTTAACAAAAAAAAAAAAAGATTTTAACAAAAACACTGATTTTAACAAAAACACTGATTTTAACAAATACATAGATTTTAACATGACATAAAGATACCAGAACAATTTGTAAAACACGAGAGAATCTTTCGAACTAATTAGTTATACGTTATTCCACAGATCTGTAAAGGAACAAAGGAACGGACTTCGTTGACGGATGTTTATGTTTTCTGATATTGATATTTACCCATTACTTCAACTTGGCCAAATTCGGGGCTATCTAACCATTTATTTATTGTTTGGGATCAAGTATTTCAATATGATTATATCAATTCATTTTTCAATGAGGTGAACTTCGTGTATGCTGACATTCAAACTGTAGGAGAAGATATCCGAAATGCTTTGCAACTCTTATGCAAGTATATACTCTAAAAAATAACAAAGTTCAACGATCTTTCTAAAGAGCAAATATCAATATAAAAACCAAAAAGTCTGACCACATGCACACCATTATTATATGCACAGGCAACCAGCAGAGATAAAACTTCTTCAAACTGAAGGTAGAGTTATCTGGAATAACTTTATATAGACCATCAGTGACACTCAGATCAAAAGGTTGTAAAGCCAAACATTTACAAAATTGCAGAGCATTGGGGACCCAAAATTCCAAAAAGTTGTGCCAAATACGACTTGGGTAATCTATGCCTGGGATAAGCCGCCTAAACCAAGCCCCCACTGTCCATTTACATTCATCTGCGTGGTTTGTGGGGGATGGTTGAATAGTATTTGAGTGCAGTAATGTCTTGTCACCATTAGTGTGGTGATTAAGTATGCTTTGTCGTTGGCGTTTAACAGAATCATCAATAATTGTAACCAACCTATTCTGGTAAAAAGGCTGCTCAGTTGCTTTTAACTCTTTTAGTCTCGTGGAATTGTTCACGCACGATTAATGCTCTTTAACAAGGCAATTACAGCCGTTGCATTTTAGCGTTTTAATGAAAATTAATGTGGACAAGACGCTAACGAAGTAACGTCATGCATAAGAAATTATTCCCTTAAAGTTACTTAAAATTATAAAGTAACACATTGACCGGGTTTATAAATCAACTAATGATGGATATGTCAGTCAAGTATGATTAATATATCGTTCACGGGTTACTACAAACCCTGTAATCCTTACTAAATGTATCAAACCAAACAATATAACGTTGAAATTCTCAAATTCATTCAAAACGCTACAAATACTTGATCTTGTAGTTTGGACATATATATATATATAGAATTTGTATAAATCAGGATAGCACATTTAGTTTTTGAAATAATGTTGTTTGTAAAGCACGTCAATCTTAATACACCTCAAACAAATTAAGTAATCCTTGAAATAAATTTATTTGTAAAAGATATCTTTTACAAATAAATGTACAAGTAGTATATATAATACGATATAATACATTTTTTTTATTTTACGAAAATTAATTTGAAACCTTGGAACGATTCCCAAGACGGCAAAAGTGTTGACTATTTATTAATACATTGGCTTAATGTTATGGCCCATTTTTCACGTCTCTGTTTACAATTTGATTGACAGTTTCATGAAAACTTACATAAAAGTTTACATATGAGAAACACCCATGTCATATATAATTATAAAATATAACTTTATATAATCAGCATGAAAATGAACGGATGTCGTAGTTTATCAACTATACCACATACAATTTATACTTGGATTTGGGTCAAATAATGAATATATTTGTAGAGTATTATATGCACATAAATAGACAGACAAATAAAAATATATAAAAACAGAAAGAAAAAATAATTTGTAATGCTTTAACAAAAAATCCCGTTTAGACTAAATCAATATTTGGCATACAAGTTGAAAATGAGATAACTCTCAAGTTTTTAATTGTTATACAAGTCATTAAATTGTTGCATAAGTGTTTTGGTTACTTCTATGTTCTTACTGCATATTGTGTAGTCACCACTGCAGCCTATAGCAAAGCTCACCACTCCTCACGATAGCCCATAGAAAGGATTTGATGGTCCTTTTATTGGAGGCTGGGGTCTTCCGTCAGTTCGTCCACCTTTCTCGGTTTATTGTTGACCTCTGTTACAGTTTTAGAGCTTTTGTTTTCCTTTGTTTGATTTTTAAAAACATTTTATGGACTTTTTTCAAATATTCTATTCATAAAAAATAGTTCAACTACCGCTTACAGTATCTGAAAATGTATACACAAAATATTTAAGATTGACCAATGAACCTAGCAAATGAGCAAATGACTCGGGTCACACTAGTCACACACACACAACCCCTCGTTATTAGATGTCCAGTATGAATTTTGACAAGTAATCAATTTGAAGTTGAAGATGAAACGAAACCTTATTAGACAGACATTTACACTCATTGTATTACTAAATAGTATCTTAGTATTGAACCAAATTACGAAAACATGTCTACCAATTAACCATGACAATTAGACCAAGGTCAAATGATTCAGACGGTTTTAATTAAATATAATTCATGATTATATGCTCTACTATTTAATTATAGATTTGTTAGATGAAAGATAAAGTTGATTAAATAGTGTGGGAATGATTCCATTCAATAAGGGGGGGGGGGGGGGTGCGGTCATGATTAACGATGATATAAAAAGAAACAACTACCCATCAACATTCAAATGAAGTTGACGTAAGCAATTATAGATCATATAACTTCAGGAAAAATAGAAAATATTTCAATTGAGTAAAACTAACGGCCTAATTAATATTTAAACAATTTACGAAAAATAAATACTAGTATGACAGACATGACCCAACGACAACCACTGAACTACAGACTCCTTATTTCGGACAGGAACATACAGACCGTGACAGGGTTAAACTAGTTTGCTGGCACAAAACCCCATCCTAACCTGGGACAGCGGTGTAACGTACAGTACAACATTAGAACACCAGTAACAATCATTTAAATAAGGTTGAATTCACCAGATCGACACAAAGCAGAAAACAACAATTGAAAACACTGACGTGGCAGCGTGTCTATACATCCCAGAAAAAAGTCTATATTATATGAGGCAAAGACTCAATATTCGTGTTGACAATTATTATGGGTATCAATGTTTATACGTTGTGATTCAGATCTCAGAATACTCTCTAATTCTTCATGTCCTTCTGTTGTTTGTAACCTTTTAAGTCAATATATACAGAAGTTACTATTTTTCAACGGCCATAACATTATATTAGTACTTGTGTAATAATTTCACGATATGCGATCAATATGGAAGCATCTGGTTACCTTAATCCACTGTTTTCTTAACTTGTCGGTAGGTTTTAGGTCATTTCATTCAAATAAATAGGCCACATACCAGACAACAGAACTATGGGATTAACTATTGTATGAAGCCATTCCTTTTGTTACACAACCAGTCTCACTTTTATTGAGTCAAGTTCTGATTCACACGCGTGTGACGTAATTGATAGATTATTACTTCGTGAACTGCTACACTACTATTCATGATATTAAACGCGTGCATATGTTACACCTTTTTATCTTGTGAACTAGTACTAGACCATTGAATCAATTGATTCGGTTGTTGACATGTCATCGGAAGGTTGGGTTTATACATTGATGGTTGACCATTCGGTCAATGTAATACGATACAAACCGGCAATTATATGTTAAATCTTACGACCAAGCTGTTGCATAATTGGTGTGTTAACCTCTTCATACTTCTTTACTGTTATTGATTGAGTTATAATTCCTTTGCAGATAATTGGATATTAAAATTCTCATTTTCAAATAAGGTGTGGAAAATTGCCAATTTTTTTCCGCAATATAAATGTCACCACAAATAATACCGCATTGTTTCCATCTTTCCTACTTAGATATCGACTTAGATAAAATAAGATATGGTATGAATTCCAATGAGACAACTCTACATCTACAACGTAAACCATCAGGTCAAAATTACGGCCTTCAACATAGAGCTTTGACAGGTAAAATGATTTCTAAGATCACTACAAATAATATGCAATGTTATAAAAGTATGAGTCGCGTTTAAAGTCATATAAAGTGTTATTTTTCTATAAATGTCTTTGTTTGGAGTCTTTCAATCTTTATGCTTACATCTGGTGTTGTTTGTTGTAAGGATGTACAAGTACCCGTCCACGTCCACTTGTATTTTTGTCCATCTGATGAGTTAAGTTTTTTCAACTGATTTTTATAGTTCGTTCTTATGTTGTACTGTTATACCACTGTCCCAGATTAGGGGAGGGTTGGGATCCCGCTAACATATTTAACCCCGCCACATTCTGTATATATGTGCCTGTCCCAAGTCAGGAGCCTGTAATTCAGTGGTTGTCGTTTATTTATGTCTTACTTATTTGTTTTTCATTCAATTTTTGTACATAAATTAGGCCGTTAATTTCTCGTTTAAATTGTTTAACGTTGTCATTTCGGCCCTTTTATAGATGAAGGTGTAGTTGTTAATTTTTTTGTTATTATATGGTCTCTTGTGGAGAGTTGTCTCATTGATAATCATACCACATCTTCTTTTTATATCTTTTTTTTTTCTTTTTTATAAAATTTGATTTCCTAGTCCGACAATTGAGCAACCATTTTTTTTCGACGCTTTCTATCATTTTTTTTCCTCCAAAATTTAACACTGTAAGCCTAAGGTTTGAGGGAAGTCTGCTTGACCAATATATATTTTTTTTTCATCATCTTAGGGATCAGATTATTTTTTTGAAAAAAGAACAATAACTCCTCTCCCCTTTTAAGTTAAATGGTCGCTCCCCAACTTATTATAACTTGATTATCACTTGGAGATTCCCTGTTGTAGCTGTTACCATTATAAGGCGAATCTTCAGACCCACTGATACATCAATGTCTGTCCTTGTCATCATATTGTGTACATTTTGTTATTTTTATTACCTTGTTACTGTTTAGTTTGAATACCGAATTAACAAGAGCAAATATATCAATTACCACAAAGACCAAACAAACCAGAAAGAACCTGGCGACAGAACTTCGTTAGTTCATTCTTTGTACAGATTATGTAAACAAAAAGACGAACATTAGGCCTTGTAATAAGCTATTTGTTGATAGAAATATTGTTTTAATGTTTTCGATCTATGAATCCGTTATTTTGAGAGCATGAAGAATCTGTTTACAAGAATGTTTTGGGATTGTATATATTATTGCAATAGATAAAATCCTTTGAGAAATAGATAAATACAGTTGTTAACATTGTAGAAATTCATCTTATCTACAAAAACAAGACTAGAGCTTAAAATCATTTATGATTTTTTTAAATGGTAGCAGACATTCTTTGCATTATTTAAGTAATTGTGATCATTAGTGTACATATTGGTATAATTTCTTTATCTGATACATTTCTTATTTTTTCGCCATTTGTCTGTTTGTCTGTGATATTGGCAGCACTGTATAACGTCGTCATTTCGTTTAGTAAGCTTGTACAGATTGTTACAAGTTTGAGGAAAATGGTTTGATTGTTGTTTGAAATTTGAAATGTTTCTGTAACCGCGGGTACTCTTGTGTGGATACTTTGAGGGCTAGATTCGTTCATTAATCGTTTTCAAGGTTTCAAGGAAGAACATTTTAAAACATATGAAATGTTAACAGACTGAAGTCAAGACATTATTCTGACAAATTAAGAAGACGCTCCACTTATTGAAGACAACATAACAAGTGACTACACTATAATTTTCAATTAACCCAGTATCAACGCAAAATGAATATTCATATCCATAATAATGAATATTTATATCCATAACATTGATAGAGTACTATTCAGAAAAGACGTGACGCTAATTATTCCATTGGACTAAAATGGAAAGATAATTGTTCAAAATATAGTATCAAGACTGTCACATTGAATATGTAACACGTGTTATTTGTATATTAAACTATTTAACCGACTGTCTGTCGCCCAATAATAGAAGCGCTTGAATTCGCACAGAAATAACACAACATAAAACATAATATAACTACTATAAAAAAATAAGTAATTCTAAAGATTGTTAAAACATGAAAAATAATTAAAAAAAAGTTTTTAGATGTCATTATCAGCTGCATTTTATTACTTTAGTGGTATTTGTACTTTTACCTCCATCGGGAACATTTAAAATCCACGAGTGTAAACATAGAATATGTAGAAATGTTAGGATTTATATAAACAAAAGGGACATTAATATAATTTTAATATATATATATAATTAAAACAATAACCTAATTCAGCTAAGACCAACTTTGCCTGAGTCATATATATAATAAGTATATAAGCTCAGACAAGTTCAAAATTTGAGATATAATCAATTATAGTCAATGAAATATATTTCATGCAGTTACTTGGATCATGGAAGTAATATTTAAATATTACTTCCATGCTTGGATGTTACTTGATCTCATTAGACATAGCAGTAATATAGTTATCAACAGACATATAAAGGAATATGCAGAATGCTTAGAGTCTTTGCTTTATCTATAATTTCAAAAAAGATCATTATCTATTATACATAGAACATTTTCTTATATATGCCTTTTTTGTCGTGTTTTATGATATGTATAGAATCTCGAGAATTATTGGCATACCGATATTGAACTTCATGAAACACATTTATTTTGTTTTCCTTTTTATTTAATTATTTTTGCGGTTTCGACGTTCGTAACAAGAATTGGCGTGAGTAATACCAAGTTTGGGCGTAGTAATATAAAGTTTTAGTGTATTAATATCAAGTTTTAGCGTGGTAATATCAAGTTTTGAAGTTAGTATTTACTCTCACATTCATTAGTACGCTCAAAATATGGTTTTAACATATTAATATGACACACTCTGTTTTGTTTACGCCGACCTGGAGTTTTTACAATATAATTCAAATCATTGATTTTACTTTCTATTGTATAAGGACCACAATATTTAGCCTGTAAAGGATGTCCAGGGACCGGCAAAAATACAAGTACCTTATCACCAGGCTCAAAAACTCTATCCCTGGCATCTTTATCATACCAAATTTTCATCTTGTTCTGTACATTTTTTAAGTTTTTCTGAGCAATTTGACAAGCAGTATAGAATTTTTCTTTAAATCTAGATACATAGTCTAAAAGATTCAAGTCAGTATGTTCAGTAAGCCACTTTTCCTTAATCAATTTTAACGGTCCCCTTATAGTATGGCCAAATACTAACTCAAAGGGACTAAATCCAAGGGATTCTTGAACAGCCTCTCGGACTGCAAAAAATAGAAAGTGAACTCCATCATCCCAGTCTCTGTCAAATTGAAGACAAAAAGTTCTAATCATGTTCTTCAATGTTTGATGAAAACGTTCTAAGGCACCTTGAGATTCTGGATGGTACGCACTTGATCTATACTGAGCAATCCCTAACTGGTACATGACTTGCTGAAATAAACCTGACATGAAATTTGATCCCTGGTCGGACTGTATAGACTTAGGAAGTCCTACTAATGTGAAAAATTTGATAATTGCTTTGACAATAGTAGGTGTCTTGATATTTCTTAGCGGAATAGCCTCAGGAAAGCGAGTGGATGTACACATGATTGTCAATAAATACGCATTTCCAGTTTTGGTCTTTGGTAAAGGTCCAACGCAGTCAATTAGAACTCTGCTGAAAGGTTCGTCAAAGGCTGGAATAGGCAGAAGTGGTGCTGTTGGTATTTTCTGGTTAGGCTTACCAACAACCTGGCATATATGGCATGATTTGCAGTATTCTGCGACATCATTTCGAAGTCTGGGTCAGTAGAAATGCTGCAATATCTTAAGGCAAGTCTTCCTTATACCTAAGTGTCCAGCCAAGGGGTTGTCATGGGCAATACCAATAATTTCTTGCCTATAAACTTTAAGCACCACCACTTGGTATACCACTCTCCATTCCTCCTCTGGGGTAGCATCAGGAGGCCTCCACTTCCTCATTAAAATGCTGTCCTGATGGAAATAGCATTCAGCCACTTTGTCTGCTTCCTCCTGTGGTTGAGCCCTCTTGCGGAGCTGAAGAACTTCAGGGTCTTTATTTTGTTCCTCGAAAAGGTTCTTTTTGTTTAATGAATGGCTGCTTACGTCTGGCCATGGCATAATTACATTCTTGTTAACATTAGGTGGTCTTATTATGGCCTTTTCTGAGCTACCAGGACCTTCAATGTCGGCTAGGAAAGTGTCAGAAAGGTCCATGTAATCAAACGGGTTTTCTTGCAAATCCTCATCTTGTTGTTTTCTAGCCATCGCCCTAGTGACAACACAAGCTGGATACAATCAATATCAATATCAACTTCAATTATTGGTCACTTGCAGTACCAGTTTTTTCGGTGCTGGAGTCGGTATTTATTTTTTTTATCAATATAATTTGATTTTTTTTTACTCATGCGCAAGGAGAGTTTGAGTACTCTTTTGCAAATATATTGCAGCTAGGGATAACTTTTTCGAAGTACAACTTGAGAAAATTATATTTTTAAATGTATCTTATTTAATATATACAAGTATACTATTGTTGCCTTTATATTGGGACATGAAATAATGCATATCAAATTCCATAGATTTGAGAAAAAGGTAATAAAATAATAAAAATACTGAATTCCGAGGAAAATTCAATACGGAAAGAACCTAATCAACTTGCAAAATCAAATGATAAAACACATCAAACGAATGGACAACAACTGTCATATTCCTGACTTGGTACAGACATTTTCAAAAGTAGAAAATGGTGGATATAACCTGGTTTTATGGCGCGAAACCTCTCACTTTTTTGACAGTCGCATCAAATTCCATTATATAGTGAGACTAGAGGGGAACTAACAGCTGCACTCAACAGCGTACTTCCGGGGTTTGGAGGGACTAGAGGGGAATTAACAGCTGCACTCAACTGCGTACTTCCGGGGTTAGGTGGGACTAGAGGGGAATTAACAGCTGCACTCAACAGCGTACTTCCGGGGTTTGACGGAACTAGAGGGGAACTAACAGCTGCACTCAACAGCGTACATCCGGGGTTTGGTGGGACTAGAGGGGGAATTTACAGCTGCACTCAACTGCGTTTATCCGGGGTTTGGTGGGACTAGAGGGGAACTAACAGCTGCACTCAACTGTGTACTTCCGAGGTTTGGTGGGACTAGAGGGGAACTAACAGCTGCACTCAACTGTGTACTTCCGAGGTTTGGTGGAACTAGAGGGGAACTAACAGCTGCACTCAACAGCGTACTTCCGGGGTTTGGTGGAACTAGAGGGGAACTAACAGCTGCACTCAACAGCGTACTTCCGCGGTTTGGTTGGACTAGAGGGAGAATTAACAGCTGCACCACTGTGTTCTTCTGGGATTAGGTGAGACTAGATGGGAACTAACAGCTGCACTCAACAGCGTACTTCCGGGGTTTGGTGGGACTATAGGGGAACGAACAGCTGCACTCAACAGCGTACTTTCGGGCTTTGGAGGAACTAGAAGGGAATTAACAGTTGCACTCAACTGCGTTCTTCTGTTGATCTGTTTCAGTTCTACACCAGAACTATCAGTCTGTGCTTTAATCAGGATTAATAAAAAATTTCAAGTTCACAAATTATATTTGAAATTGAATGAAGAAAAATTACTGTGCACTTGAAAAAAAAAGATATTATGCACGAGCTGTGAAATTTTCAGTGCGTCAAATAAAATTCAGTTCCATAAGCGAGTTTGAATTAAACATTTTATAACATGTCTAGATTTATATTGAAATATTTCACTAAAGAAGAAATCGCCATAAAAAGAAACATGGACACATTGTATAAGAAAAGTATCAAATATATAATATCGCTTCAGTTTTTATCGTATTTATAGAATTCAAACAATAAATGTCGTTTTATTGTATTTGTTGATGATAATTGGTAGAATGAGGAAGTAACGTATACCTTAGAGAATCGAGCTGATGAGTTCTTACGAATTTTAAAATAAATGACGAGACATTTGGTATCTTTTATTGAAATAGAAATTTACAACAATGAAAATTCAAACATGTGGCGTATAATGAAGCGAACATTTGCATTAACTTTGGTAAAGCACACTCGGGCATAATCTCCGAGGAGAAGTAGACCAAAATTATCAAATGTATCAATCGGTGACCACCATAAGTAGGCCCAAAATATCAAACTGTACTAAATTTGTCATTCGTCAAGGAGTAGACCCAAAATATCAAAGTGTACTGAATTTGTCATTCGTCGAGGAGTAGACCCGAAATATCAAATGTATCAATCGTCGACTAGCATAAGTAGACCCAAAATATCAAATGTATCAATCGTCGACTAGCATAAGTAGACCCAAAATGTCAAATGTATCAATCGGCGACCAACATAAGTAGACCAAAATATCAAACGTATCAGTCGGCGACCAGCATATGTAGACCCAAAATGTCAAATGTACCAATCGGCGACCAGCATAAATAGACCAAAAATGTTAAATGTTCTTAGTTCAAAATTTTACAAATTTATATAAGCGTAATGAACATTTCCCGTTTAAACTCGGTTTTAATTCTGTGACTAAACTTCTTTTGCCTATATATTATTTGTATGTTGTTGCATTAGTACATGATGAACACTTTAAAGTGAAATTAAAGTCTGAATTCAAGCGAAATGTCTTTTTACTTTATATTTATATGACAGAATCATTTACAAAGTAAGTATATAATAAAAAGGCTAATGTAAATTAGTTATATAATAAATTATGTCGCGAGCAGCAACAGATGGTTTGTGTTTCACCGTACATGTGAAGTATTTATTGTACATTGTTTATTGTTATGTTTAGAGAGCCTCGTAAACCATTTATCTTTTATTAACGACGGCATGTTACAGGTACGTCGACCTGTAATTTTACAGTTAATTATCTTTTGATCATAACCGGTACTACATTCAACTTTTTACAAATCTTTAAATCCGTTTCTTACCAGTGTTATGACTGATCATTGTGACTGAGAATACATATAGTTTCTTCTTTTCTAGAGGTAGTCCACTGGTATTACCTGCATCTTGATGAGTTTTGCTTGTAGGGATGTCAATGTTGATCTATGTGTTAAGTTGGTTTTTTTTGGGGTTGCTGTCACCGTTAAGCTATATGTAAAGTTGTTTTCTGTTGGTTTGCTGTCACCGTAGAGTTATGTGTTAAGTTGTTTTCTGTTAGATTGCTGTTACCGTAAAGATATGTGTTAAGGTGTTTCATGTTGGGTTTATGTCACCGCTAAGCTATGTGTTAAGTTGTTTACCGTTGGATTGCTGTCACCGCTAAGCTATGTGTTAAGTTGTTTCCTGTTGGGTTGCCGTTACCGTTTGGTAATTTGTTAAATTGTTTTCTGTTCGGTCGTTATGACCTTTGAGTTACGTATTTATTTGTTTTCTATTGCGTTGCTGTGAAGTTTATCTTACTTAGTGACCGGAAATTAGGATGTAGTATTCAGATATCATGGATATAACACATAAGCATATAATACATCTCTGGTTACCGGTATAGATAGATAACGTTGTGATCAGAAATTGCACATGCTAAAGTACATGGAGTATATAGATATGACATACATAATGTATAAACTCGTTACAAAAATAATAACATCTGTAATATAAAACTTAAATAGTTGATATACTATTGTCTCAGTAAAAGGGAGAAGGTTTGGTACCATTAAAACGTTTAACCCCGTTGCAAATGTTTGCACCTGTCCTAAGTCAGAAATCAGATGTACAGTAGTTGTTGTTTGTTTATGCAATTTATACGTGTTTCTCGTTTCTCCTTTTTTTACTATAGATAAAACCGTTCATTTTCTCGTTTGAATGGTTTTACACTAGTAATTTTGGGCCCTTTATAGAGTGTTCGGTGTCAGCCAATGCTCCGTGTTGAAGGCCGTACCTTGACCTATAATTTGTATTATACTATTATTATTATTATTATACTATAAGTTGTCTCATTGGCACTCATACAACATCTTTCTATATCTTCCTATATCTATTGGATGGAGAGTTGTCTCATTGGCACTCAAACAACATCTTCCTATATCTATTGGATGGAGAGTTGTCTCATTGGCACTCATACCACATCTTCCTATATTTATTGGATGAAGAGTTGTCTCATTGGCACTCAAACAACATCTTCCTATATCTATTGGATGGAGAGTTGTCTCATTGGCACTCATACCACATCTTCCTATATCTATTGGATGGAGAGTTGTCTCATTGGCACTCATACAACATCTTCCTATATCTATTGGATGGAGAGTTGTCTCATTGGCACTCATACCACATCTTCCTATATCTATTGGATGGAGAGTTGTCTCATTGGCACTTATACCACATCTTCCTATATTTACTGGATGGAGAGTTGTCTCATTGGCACTCATACCACATCTTCCTATATCTATGTCTAATTGTTGCCTTTTCTATGGGTTTGTTTATTCTTTTTATTTCCAAAAAAACACATTTCCAAAAATGAAAAGTAACACTTAGTTATCTTGTACATGTTATAATAGTGGTTCTTAAACGGGAACATTTACCTCACAGTATATACTATATGCCCTGTAAATTTGAACGAGTATATTTATCCCACAGTATATACTACATGCCCTGTAAATATCAACGAGAATATTTATCCCACAGTATATACTACATGCCCTGTAAATTTCAACGAGAATATTTATCCCACAGTATAAACTATATGCCCTGTAAATTTCAACGAGAATATCTATCCCACAGTATATACTACATGCCAGGTGTAAATTTGAATGAGAATATTTATCCCACAGTATATACTACATACCCTGTAGATTTGAAAGAGAATATTTATCCCACGGTATATACTACATACCCTGTAGATTTGAAAGAGAACATTTATTCCACAGTATATACTACATACCCTGTAGATTTGAACGAGAATATTTATCCCACAGTATATACTACATGCCCTATAAATTTGAACGACAATATTTATCCCACAGTATATACTACATGCCCTGTAAATTTGAACGAGAATATTTATCCCACAGTATATACTACATGCCCTGTAAATTTGAACGAGAATATTTATCCCACAGTATATACTACATGCCCTGTAAAATTCAACGAGAATATTTATCCCACAGTAATTACTATATGCCCTGTAAATTTGAAAGAGAACATTAATCCCACAGTAATTACTATATGCCCTGTAAATTTGAAAGAGAACATTTATCCCACAGTATATACTACATACCCTGTAGATTTGAAAGAGAACATTTATCCCACAGTATATACTATATGCCCGGTAAATTTGAAAGAGAACATTTATCCCACAGTATATACTACATACCCGGTAAATTTGAAAGAGAACATTTACCCCACGGTATATACTACATACCCTGTAGATTTGAAAGAGAACATTAATCCCACAGTAATTACTACATACCCTGTAGATTTGAAAGAGAACATTTATCCCACAGTATATACTACATACCCTGTAGATTTGAAAGAGAACATTTATCCCACAGTATATACTATATGCCCTATAAATTTGAACGACAATATTTATCCCACAGTATATACTACATGCCCTGTAAATTTGAACGAGAATATTTATCCCACAGTATATACTACATGCCCTGTAAATTTGAACGAGAATATTTATCCCACAGTATATACTACATGCCCTGTAAAATTCAACGAGAATATTTATCCCACAGTAATTACTATATGCCCTGTAAATTTGAAAGAGAACATTAATCCCACAGTAATTACTATATGCCCTGTAAATTTGAAAGAGAACATTTATCCCACAGTATATACTACATACCCTGTAGATTTGAAAGAGAACATTTATCCCACAGTATATACTATATGCCCGGTAAATTTGAAAGAGAACATTTATCCCACAGTATATACTACATACCCGGTAAATTTGAAAGAGAACATTTATCCCACGGTATATACTACATACCCTGTAGATTTGAAAGAGAACATTAATCCCACAGTAATTACTACATACCCTGTAGATTTGAAAGAGAACATTTATCCCACAGTATATACTACATACCCTGTAGATTTGAAAGAGAATATTTATCCCACAGTATATACTACATGCCCTGTAAATTTGAACGAGAATATTTATCCCACAGTATATACTACATGCCCTGTAAATTTCAACGAGAATATTTATCCCACAGTAATTACTATATGCCCTGTAAATTTGAAAGAGAACATTTATCCCACAGTAATTACTATATGCCCTGTAAATTTGAAAGAGAATATTTATCCCACAGTATATACTACATACCCTGTAAATTTGAAAGAGAGTATTTATCCCACAGTATATACTACATGCCCTGTAAATTTGAAAGAGAGTATTTATCCCACATTATATACTACATACCCTGTATATTTGAAAGAGAATATTTATCCCACAGTATATACTACATGCCCTGTAAAATTCAACGAGAATATTTATCCCACAGTAATTACTATATGCCCTGTAAATTTGAAAGAGAACATTAATCCCACAGTAATTACTATATGCCCTGTAAATTTGAAAGATAACATTTATTCCACATTATATACTATATGCCCTGTTTTACTTTACTAAAATTTGACTTACCTAAGAGGTCTGCTATAGCCAGATTAAGTAAGAAATTATTAGTAACACTCCACATCCGTCGATTAGGAATAATCACAAACAGGACGGTCAGATTCCCTATTATAGCGGTCAAAAATACAGGCACATATAAAGCTATTAAAACAATTGTATTGGGCTGGTTTAAAGTGATCAAACTTTGTTTCCACGCTTCAATGATTCCGTCGAAATCTGACAGAACTAAATCGGAGTCATTAAAATCTGGGGTCCAGAATGTTGACTGGTTCCACGGAGTACCCGGATGTAGAACTAGACTCCCATTGCTATCATTAACCATTATCTACAAAATTATATTCCAACTTTCTACATCCATTGTTTGAAAATAAACCAAAATAGTACTTTAACTATTCGTTGTATCGTAGGTTAGCATTGCGTCTGTTCCCCGAACATTGTCAGGCGTATAACTTTTTAACCACAGGTTTATAGATAATGTCTTTTGATGACTTTTTCCATCACAGTTTGCACATTTGTAAATCTTTATAAATCGTAGTTATAAGAACCGTAGTATCCATTTCTAGATCACAATAACATACATCTCTCACTTATCAATAATCAATAAACGACAACAGAAGTTTTCTTCTTCATTTTGAACTTTTTATATTGTGTTTGTGAAGAAAATCTCCTTACAATAATAGCCAATCAGCGCGTTAAACAATCTATTGGTTTACCTGAGCTTAATATTATGATATACTGTGCTAACGAAGAATAATGGATAATTATAACTCCAGACGTTTTCAACAATATCTCATTTATTTTGTTTTTGTCATTGTAAAGTAAAAACAAAATTAAGGTGTTAAAGTGGGTTAAAACTGGTTGAACCCCAGAAGGGTCATGTCAGCTGCTAAATGACAGTGACGGTACCTGCATGATCTTTAAGCAACAGTACGGAATTATTACATGTACATAATGATAAATTACTATCGTTTTAGCATTGGTCGATTCAAATTCAGTGGTTGTCGTATGTTGCTGTGTTACATATTAGTTTTTCGTTCATTTTTGTACGTATAAATTAAGCAGTTATTTATCTCGTTTTAATTGTTTTACATTTGTCCTTAAGTGGCCTTTTACAGCTGACTATGCTGTATAGGTTTTGATCATCATTGAAGGCTATACAGTGACCTATATATATGTTAATTTCTGTGTAATTTGGTCTAGTAAAAAGTTGTCTTATTTGCAATCCTACCACATCTTCATTTATATATATATTAGCTCCTGGTAAGAGATACTACTTTATATATATATTAGCTCCTGGTAAGAGATACTACTTTATATATATATTAGCTCCTGGTAAGAGATACTACTTTATATATATATTAGCTCCTGGTAAGAGATACTACTTTATATATATATTAGCTCCTGGTGAGTGATACTACTTTACATCAAGACATTTTTTGTCAATGCAGTTTTCAACCATTAGACGAAGGGTCATTCAACGATTTGATCATATGTTATTGAAAAGCACCAACTTTAACCAAACCATTGCTGAATCATCATAAAAGTGTCTAGTAAAATGTATTTGTTGTGTCATAGATGACAACTGATATGTCATAACTAGATCTTATCCTCTTTCACTCACTCTCCATTAACCAACTTGTTTCATCATTGGACATTAACTTGTAATCATTAACCCAACGGGTGCCTAAACTGGAATAACTATTCTTCCGGGGCATTTGATTCATCCGAGATTTTGGTGGAGTTTGTGGTTCTCAATTTTCATGTGTCTGGGTAAAGCATTGTTATTGTTGTTTGTCTGTTCGTCGTCTTTATTTTTGGTCATGGTATTGTCTATTGCTATTAAACTTTTGATTGTGTTAAGAGTAGCTTAACTCATCTGCCTTTTTACAATTATCATTACAACTATAAAAGATGAAAGAAAATGGACATAAAGCTAAGTTCACACTGCCGATCAGATCAACTCGGTGATCCCGATTGTCCAAATTTCCACGACAAGGCTCAACCAAATTCTTGATCGGGCCTGTTTACGACTTCTACTCAACCGCCATTCGACTGTACACGACCTTAACTCGACCAATCACGACTCCTTAGTGACTCCATCACGACTCCATCCCGACAACAAAATGAATCGGTTTATTCAATATTTCCGATCAATTCACGACATTTACACGATCTATACTCGACTAGCTAGACCAAATCAACTATTCAAGATCTTAGCCTGATATCAACCAGACCAGATCGACCTGATCGTATATGGGTCGTACGGATAATCGGGAATTGGTCAGGTATGCACATTTTAGTATAAAAACATCCGAATGTTTTATTCCCCGCCGCTTCGGAGTGGGCATTAAGTGTTACCCTTGTCTGTCCGTACGCAAATACGTCCCAACATAACCCTTTATAATGTTATATATGCTAGCTGTGGCATTATTAGTGTCCTATGAACTCATTCTCCGTTCATTTGGTTATATTCAGTAGAAGGTCCGAGTAAAATCATACATTCAAAATATCTACATAGAAATAAAGCAATTGGATAAGTGGGCAAGGTGGTAAGGGCTCAGAGAGACAGGTTAATAGCGTTGACGGAGCTTGAAGAGTGCAGAGAAGATGGTGTAGACAGCACCGGCGCCGAGAAATCTAGGTGAGGCAGTGGCTGACAACACGACCACTGTGTGGGCAGTATGAGAGACTTGCACTAAATCAACAAAGAGGAACCCAATGCTTATAAATACTTCCTCATAGTGGACACTGATATGTAATGGTAGTTTTGTTGCTCTTTTTTGGAAATGACACCACAAAATGAGATTTTTCACTGGATTAGTACGTATGTTAAATAGCAATATACATAAACTTTACCATCCTTATTTCCTTGCTTTCTTACAAATAAAGCGTACTGTTTGTCAAATATATGTGCATAAATATGTAATCAGTATTTTCATAGATTTGATATCCAGTAGTTGAATGGTTAAAGATATTTATTTTCTTTTTGCTGTATAACAACAACCTGTATGTATTTGCCAACAATATTGCTAAAAGAGGGCAAAGATTTCACATATTTCCCCAAAATTTGACCCTAAGTAGAATTTCAATCCCCTGGAGTGATACCTTTTCTGAAACAGTTTTCAACTTTACATATATCTATCAAGAGATCAAGAGTGTATTTCTTTCTAACCAAAGTTTGCTAAACGTTGTGTGCCGTTTCTTATAGTTTGTTAAACGTTACAGAAGTAGAAACAAATGCATCGTTTGGTTAGGGGGGATTGAGGTTTTGAGTAATTTTAGACAATGTTTTGAGTTATGACAAGCAAGAACACGTTTAGATAATTGGTTTAATGTTAAAGCTAGAAAGAAATGAAACGTTTGAAATAACAAACGACGAACGACTAACTATAGACGCATTTGCAGCGAATGTATAGTTTGTCAAAGTTTATGCAAACTTGCAAAAGTATGTTAGTAACAAATTATCAAAACGTGTTGTTATTGATAACTTCTGTGTCATTTGGTGTTCTGTGAAGAGCTGTCTCATTGACATGTGTACCACATCTTCTTTTCAAATGCTACAAACATTTCTGGACAAACGGAAAATACGGACAGACAAAACAGAAAATAGCCCATAAAACAGGTCAAATATAATCTTGATTTTCTTATAAACAAACTTTGAAAGATAATTTAGTCATCAGCAGTCTTACAATGAATATTATTGCACAACTACTTTAATATTTAAAAAATCCGCCGGTGCCAAAGTTGCAGGATTTTCTTCCCATCCGGAACAACTTAGATCATTCCAGGTTTTGTTGGGTTACGCGTTGCTAAGTTTTTAGTTTTCTATGTTATGCGGACTGTGATGTTTGTCTTCTCGTCGATTTTTGTTTTTCGCTATGGTTGTGTCGGTTTGTTTTCGACATTTGTCATGTGTTCTCGTGTATGGCCGAGTAGAGATCGAAGAGTGGTCGAATATGGTCGCGAAGGAATCGCGTATTGGTCGAGTTGGTCTAGGATGAAATAAATATACAAGTCGCAGTGATCTGGAGGCGATAGGGAATTGGTCGAGTTAATCTGGAAATGATCGAGTACTGATCGGTAAAATTTTTGTATTCCGACCAAACTCGATCCTTTCCCGATCAATTCGACCGCTACTCGACGAATTCTCGATATCTTCTCGAGTGACTTGCTTCTCGATCCTTACTCGAATGTTTTTGACATGTCAAAAACTCTCGGGTAGAAAGTCAGACCGATGACGAACAAGGTAGACTATCCCGAACATTATTGTCGATTGAGTCAGACCAGTCACCAGATCACGTTATTTGTCTTAATCGGGCTTGATCGAGTTGATCTGATCGGCAGTGTGAACCTAGCTTAACAAATGATCAGCACGATAAGGTATAAATATAATTGAAGGATTTTTTTATGAAAAGATGATTTCTAGCGTTTTGCAATTTCTTGAAAACAATAATATAAAAGACAGAGAAATGATCGGAAATAAGTCGAGCAAGGATCGAAATGATCGAGTAAAGAGCGGTAAATTATTTGTATTCCGACCAAACTCGATCTCTACACGATCCTTTCTCGATCAATTCGACCACTACTCGACAAATTCTCGATCTCTTTTCGAGTGACTGGCTTCTCGATCTTTACTCGAATGTTTTTGACATGTCAAAAACTCTCGGGTAGAAAGTCAAATCGATGACGACCAAAGAAGACCATCCCGAACATCTTTTTCGGTTGAGCCAGATCAGTCTCCAGATCGCTTAGTTTGTCTTGATCGGGCTTGATCGAGTTGGTCTGATCGGGATTGATCGAGTTGGTCTGATCGGGATTGATCGAGTTGGTCTGATCGGGATTGATCGAGTTGATCTGATCGGCAGTGTGAACCTAGCTTAATTGCTCATTGTCATTTTCACATGAAATATTTAAAGGTTCTCCAGGTTTTATTTGTCTGTATGAACCTCTTGTCCATTTTTCCAACGGCTTAGTTTTGCTTGTCACATTTGTGTCATCCCTGCTATCGTTCACTAAAATATAGCCATTTGAGCTTGATGGACCAGCAAAACGGTTGTGATTTAGGTTGGTTTCCTGGGTCCGACATATCTACTTGATCAGGATTCGTTACTATCAGAACTCCGTCTGGATTCGTTACTATCAGAACTCCGTCTGCCTCTACATCTACTACCACCGCCACGTCCACGTGGTCTGGTAGATTGTGGTGTTATGACTGTGTTGATACCGAGAAATCTACGTATTAATAAAAAAAATATAAGGAAAGGGACCGTATTTGTATGGAACACGATGTTGACGTTAATGTTGAAAACGTAGTAAGATCGCGGTATGAACGTACATATATATATGTTGTATAATCATGGAAAGAACGTGCGATAATCGCATTAGAAGCGTGGTAAGATCGTGTTGCAATCGGATAACTCCTGGTATGGTCGGGGTGAGAACGTGATCATCGTAGAAAAAGCGTGGTGAGAACGTGGTATAATCGTAGCGGGATCGTTGTAGAAGCGTAAGGACGTAGTAGCATCGTGAAAGCAACGAAAATTTACATTTTCATGCCGCTCATACCGCGACCTTACCAAGATCTGAATTTATTTTAGATTGCGGTGAGCGTGGTGCGATCGTGGTCTATTGGGACTGGTTTTTTTATAATTCTTTTTTGTATCTTATTAATTTCCTTTATAACTTCAATTAAAAAGTGAACTGCAAAAATAACTAGCAAAATAAGATTTACCGATTTCCCTCACCTTAGTATCAATATACCAACTTCACCAGCTTATGTGATATACATTTTCCAACTTATTGGGTATACAAGAGCTTCTATCTCCTACTCACTGCATATGGGATATACATTTTCCAACTTATTCGGTATACAAGAGCTTCTAGCTCCTACTCACTGCATATGGGATATATATTTCCCAACTTATTCGGTATACAAGAGCTTCCAGCTTCTTCTCAGACCTTGTAAAATGTCACCAATGTCTCAGGAGAAAGTGGATGAACCAGGGGTATGTCAAAAAACGTTTCGTCCTTTTTCTAAAAACGTTCATCGGACGGTACCAACCAATACCTTGTTGATAAATATTCCGTATCAATTTAACGAATAACTTTCACTGATTAGTCTATATTTTGTGCTATCCATTTGACGTGAATCTGTACTTATATATGACTTCATTGATACATATTCCGTATCAATTTGACGATTAACTTTCACTGTGTAGTTTATTTTTGGTGGTATTCATTTGACGTGACTCTGTACTTATACATCCCGTGTTGGTGTTATTGTTCTAAAAAATTTTTTTTTTCATTTTTGCTAACGTCCTTTGCCTATATGCCTTGTAGTGTTTCTTTGATACATATAACGTGGCTCTGTACTTATACATCCCGTCATTGTGTAAATGTTCTGTGACAATTTGTGTATTATTGTCTTACATTTTTGCTAATGTGCTTTGTCTATATGCCTTTCTGTGTTTTATTTAATGCATAAGACGTGGCTCTGTACTTGTACATCCCGTCATTGTGTAATAGTGCTATTGTAATTTTTGTATTCTTGTCTTTCATTTTTGTTAATGTGCTTTGTCTTTATGTTTTTTTTGTGCTTCATTGTTCCATATTTGTTAATTTTTCATATTGCTAATGTGTCTTATATTGATTAAGATTATATCACGATGTAGACTGCTGTAGCCCTATTTGTGACCTTTTTACCTCTTATGACTGTTTGTTTTCTTCACACATTGTTATCGATATATTGGAATTTGATGTACTGCCATACAAGTTAGAGGTTGAGCTAGTTTAAAAAAACAGGTGTTATCCACCACTTTCTACATAAGAAAATGCCTGTACCAAGTCAGGAATATGACAGTTGTTATCCATTCGTTTGATGTGTTTGAGCTTTTGACTTTGTCATTTGATTACAGATTTTCCGTTTTGAATTTTCCTTGGAATCATCAGTAATTTTGTGATTTTACTTTTCCAATATAAAGCTTGATTACATGATCGAAAATGTCAACTAACTACAATAAGAAATATTACCCTTTACTTTATGAGGATTTTCCTCAAAAGTTTGGCAATTGTCATGAAAACTTTGATAATGACCAACAAGATGGAATAAAATGTATATGTCAGCATCACCAATATTGTCAATTAATTCCTTATAAGTCTTTTAAAGTTATATGATTATTTGAATTTCTATTCGGCTATTGTCTAGCTTGTAGTAATAAAACTGTAACCAACAGAAACTATCACCGAGATATATGTTGATATGATCAACGAACAAATCTATATTTTATTTGGAAACCTATAACAGAAAAAAACCCTCAAAGATAATCAAGAAATAACGGATTGTAATAAATAAAGGCAACAGTAGTACACCGTTGTTTGTGATGAATAAAGGCAACAGTAGTACACCGCTGTTCGAAATTCATCAATCGATTGAGAAAAAAACCGAATCCGGGTTACAAACTAAAACCGAGGGAAACGCGTCAAATATAAGAGGAGAACTACGACACAACATAAACGCAATGCGTAAATATATAATTTTATTCCTGGTATTTATGCTGAGTTTATTTAAAATGTAACACACACAGAAACAAACTACATTATAACAATGGCCATTTTCCTGACTTGGTGCAGGACATTTTAATAAAAAAAAAAAGTGGTGTCATTTTAAACCTTCAGCATTTATGGCAATGTTAAACTAAACATTCCAAACTAAAAGACAAATTGAAAGAGTTAGTTTTGCTTTGCTTCATAAAAAAGAGTGTCCAACGTAGATACAAGTGTTTTGTCTTAGGGAGGAATAAATCCTACTTTGTAAAGGATCACTCTGATTCAAACAAAAAAAGTTCTCTGAAACTTATATTATCAAGATGCTTGATTTCTTGATTGACAACATATTTGTTACGTTCGGAGGACGTGTTTTTCAACAGACTGTCGGCATTCAGATGGGAACTAACTGTTTCCCTCTACTTGCCGACTTATTTCTTTATTATTATGAGGCTGACTTCATGCAGGAACTTCTTAGGAAGAAAGATAAGAAGTTAACAATATACAATTATGGCCCGTTGAAAAGGTGGATATCCAAAATTGTCAACACGAGAAGGTTATTTCAATGAGGGCGCAGCCCGAAGTGAAATAACTTTTAAGGGTTGACAATTTTGGATATTCATCGATTCTAAGGGGCCACAATTGTTTTATTATACCGAACTAACCGTGCAAAGGCCTTTCGAACACTTTCTATATTATTTAAACTTTTAATACATAACAAAGTCAAAGACAAGCTCACGTTTGAAAATACATTTGTGTCTAGAATTTCTAGAATGTACAACAAAGGTAGAATCTTTTTGTAAAATATTGATGGCCCTGAAAAGGACCGTTACTCTATAAGAGCTATCATCAGCTGCTGGCGCTCAATTCATGTCGAATGTCTCATTTCCTCGACTCTCGGTGGGCTTCCAGTGTAACGTGAACGCTGCCAGTTTGTTTATTTACGTCTGTGACGTTATTTTCATGGGAGGTAACTCAAGTACAAATTAACAATCTGAAAAGGTTATTCACCGCTGGTGGAATTTTTTAGGGTTATTCGTCCTTCCTTGCAATTGAATGAAAAACAACTGAATTATTTCATGTCACGTGATAACGTTTCACCCAATAGAATTGTTTAAAATATATGTAAGGTATAATAATATACAATTACTGTCTTTTGATGAGGTAAATATGCGGTTTTATTGACTTTTGAAAAAATGATATTCACCGAGGCCGACGGCCGAAGTGAATATCAGTTTTTCAAAAGTCAATAAAACCCCATATTTACCGAAACAAAAGACAGTAATTGTTTTATTCCATAGCCCGAGAGAAGAAAATGTATCTAATGACAAACATATACGAATTTTTCTTTTTACATGATACATTTTACCATAACGTTGCATGTAAAAGCGCGTGACGTTTAGCGCGGTGAATAACACTTTCTCAGGTGAATATGGTTTTTTATTCAAAATTCAATTCATAAAGAGAAACCTACTAAAATAATACCAATATGGAATAATATCCTTTAACTCTACTTTCCTTTATATAGATGATGTTCTTTCACTAAATAATTCAAAATTTGGTGTCTATGTGGAACGCATCTATCCCATTGAACTAGAGATAAAGGATACTACAGATACAGTTAAGTCGGCTTCATATCTTGACTTATATCTAGAAATTGACAATGAGGGTCGGTTGAAAACAAAAGCTTTCCAATTGTGAACTTTCCATTTCTAAGTAGCAACATTCCAGACGCACCTGCATACGAGGTATATATCTCCCAATTGATACGATATTCCCGTGCTTGCATTTTCTATCATGATTTTCTTGATAGAGGGTTGCTGCTCACAAGGAAGCTATTAAACCAAGAGTTCCAAATGGTGAAGTTGAAATCATCCCTTCGTAAATTTTACGGACGCCATCACGAGTTGGTTGACCGTTATGGAATAACCGTTTCACAAATGAACTTACGTCGTAACTACAATCCCCTTCCCTTTCATGAATGTGACCTACCGAATTAGACTATTTACTGGATTTGTTATCACATAAGCAACACGACGGATGCCACATGTGGAGCAGGATCTGCTTACCCTTCCGGAGCACCTGAGATCACCCCTAGTTGTTGGTGGGGTTCGTGTTGTTTATTCTTTAGTTTTCTATGTTGTGTCATGTGTACTATTGTTTGTCTGTTTGTCTTGTTCATTTTAAGCAATGGCGTTGTCAGTTTGTTTTAGATTTATGAGTTTGACTGTCCCTTTGGTATCTTTCGTCCCTCTTTTAAATATAACACAAAAGTGACAACATTACATGATAGGACTACAATATAAATAAATAGGAGAACATATAGGACAGCGAAGCACACGAAAAATAACTCACAAAAGGTACCAGTTTTAAAATTAAAACGCCAGACGCGCGTTTCGTACAAAGTTGAAGTGCATTGAGGACTAATAGTTATCAAAGGTTCCAGGATTATAATTTAGTACTCCAGACGCTCGTTTCGTCTACATAAGACTCATCAGTGACGCTCATATCACAATATTTATAAAACCAAACAAGTACAAAATTGAAGAGCATTGAGGATCCAAAAGTTCCAAAGATGTGCCCAATACGGCCAAAGTTTTCTGCCTGAGATAAGAACATCCTTAGACTTTAGAATAATTCATACCTTTGCAAATAGTATTTTTTTTAATAAAATGCCTATAAAATAGATATAGATGATAAAACCGGTGACAAAATAAAAACGGATAGATAAATAACCTAAACCAGCATATAAAAATGCACAGTCGCGTTAGCCAGTTCGATAAACGCACAAATTTTAAGTGACGTCACATTTAAAGTTCTAAAAATTTCCCCAAAATAGGATAGAATTAGGATAGAATTCAAGATTAGGTTGTAATGTTGATGTAACATTTGTTGAAAAAAATGAAAATTACAATACTAATTAATATCAAATTGTGGGAGTAATTATTAGATAAATAATTTAATTATTATCCATCTATGTCGGTGTTTCTTTTAAATCAAACAGTAAACCAAATATATCGTATAAATTTAGTTGAACCAAACTAAAATCTACTGAATGAACTGGATGATTAACTATCTTTACCCTAACACACGAATACAACTACAAACGATAAGACATTAAAATAAAAGTTGAAATAAATACAAAAAAGACGTGTTTTGCCAAATGAGTAATGCAGGCTCTAACAATTTATAAAATAAAATAAGAAACCAATCTTTGTTATAATTGATAGATGTAATTCAGTTGTAAACTAAGTGCTGTTCGGTAGCTTGTTGTATAAAACATAATAATTGGCTGTAACAAACTCTAAAACCTTGATTGTGTTAATGTGTTAAACAAAACTAAAACCAATGTTTAATATATAATAGTCAGCACCAAATTACGTAACTTTTGGAACTAAACTCACTTTTGAACTATTAGGGCATTAAAAACCAATGCGTTCAATCTACAATATTCGTGTATACTCAATTATCAAAAGAAACACAGTTTCAAATCAACTACATGTAGCAAAACACATTCCGTTTTGAATGGGTAGATATCTATGTATAAAGTTAATCGATATATGCGTTTCATTATAAGACATAAGAGTACATTTTATCCTCACCCCAAACCAACACAAATTATCGTGTAGCAGTAATATTTGTTTTAATGACTTGTTATTTGCTTGAAGGGTCGATCAATTCTTGTTTCTACATTTAAACATTTCTTGTAATACATTGGTAAAGTTCTAAAATTCATATGTTTGCATTAAACATGAAAAAAGTATGAAAAATATGGAGATTTTATAAAATTTCAAAATCAATAATTTTGTGCTTATATAACCTTTTTTTTCTTTTCTCAACAAACTACACGGGTTATCCTAAGAAAAGATCGTAATATACTATTTACTTATAACTTTTTACTCCGGATAATTTTACGACAGATTACCTTTTCTGGGGTTGGACATCCTGGTACTCTGTTAAGTAAGAGCAACCAAAATAAGTAAAATCAAACATAATATTTGTGAAATTTTAGGGGAAATTTAATGATTTCCGATGATTTTGTCGTGTATAGAAAATGTGAAGCGGTTAATTTTCCCCAATAATTATTCCGATTGAAAGCTTAATTTTTAGCTAACTAACTGATAATGGTTGCCTCACATTTCTAAGTCCGTTGTAGTATCTGCCAGTGAATTTTTTAAATAGTTAGTCAACATTGACATATCAGTGTATTATGAATGTTCTTACAACGGAAACAGACTACAAAAATGTCTTTGACCTTTGAAATCCCAATACGAGTTCGTTCTTCATTTGAACATTTTGTGGTAAAATTTACACTTTCAGCATTCATAGAAAACTTTGTAACTTAATTTGGTTTAAATGTTTCCTATCAAGTATTCCACATGGACAGTCAGCCATTACAAAGTTTTGACATGATAAGTATCTATTTGAATTGTGACTTTCTCCGATGATTTATTGATTCTTAATGCTGCATGGGATCAAATTTGTATGAATAGAATTAGAATTTTGATGATGTTAGTCAGAATGATGATATTTACAAAGCCTTACTCTAACCATTTATAATGCTTGAAACATAGATTCACCAAGACTGACAAAAACGTATCAATAATATTTCTATCATGAAATTCATTTGTTACATCTTTATGTGTTTTATTCCTTACCCACATCACATATTGGTAAAATTGAGAAATGGAAATGTGTCAAAAACAACCCCCCGAGCAAACAACAGCCGACGGCCACTATGGGTCTTCAATGCAGCGAGAAACTTCAGCACCTGCTGCGTGCTTCAGCTGGCCCCTAAACAAAAATATATACTAGTTTACTGATAATGAACTATATAATAAACTCTGAAATATACACAAGAAACTAAAATTAAAAATCATACAAGACTAACAAAGGGCAGAGGCTCCTGACTTGGCACATGCACAAAATGCGGCGTGGTTAAACATGTTTTATTTCTAGATCTGAACCCTCCCTCTATACATCTAGCCAATGTAGAACAAATAATACGCACAGTAAAACTCAGTTCAAGAGACGTCTAAGTCCGATGTCAGAATAAGAAACAAAAGAAACTAAACAAAATGACGATGATACATAAATTAATAAAGGATTGCTAGGAGTTACTGACATGTCTATATCATATGAATATCAAGTACAATCCGTCTCGTTAGGTGTTTAGTTTTATACCATTATAAAATATATGAGAAGAATATAACCCGTATCATGTCAACAACTGGTGTTAGAATAAATGTGTTTTCTGATGCAAAGACCCTATAGGTGAATCAATATTAAAGCCAAAATATGCAAAAAACAGGGGAAAAAATACATAAAAATAAACAAGGTGTACAGAAAAAAATATTTAGTAGGTTGCCATGAACGTAATATATACCGTATTGCATATAATAAATTTCTGAAAATAGTGTGCGAGTTTTTGTAAAAATAAGAATTTGTAAAAATTGGGTACGACTTGGCAAAGGTACGAGTTGATAGACCTGAATTTAAAATGTAGTCGGCATGCCAAGCTAACTGTTTCAGTCTATAAATACCCACACACCAAGATACTATTTTATACTTTTAACATAAGCTTTGGCAGGGCACTTATCGATTATAAATTACTAAGTTGTATATAACATTTGTTATTTATAATGGTGAATCATATTGCCGCAATTTGTGCTGTGTACATATATATATGTGATCCGTACATCCTATATTGACTCTTAAAATTCAAGAGTCTATCTAAAAATGAGGGTACATTTTATATGGCCTTCCAAATACCATTTCGATCCCTAACATCACTGAAGAGACATTTATTGTCGAAATCCGGATCTGGTGTACAAAAAAGTATTAACACCTTATGTTTATGGCATAACATCGTGGCCACAAGTTAATTGTTTTCTGTTTAGTATTAAATTTATATTAAGATCCATTTTGTTACATCTAGTGATCATTTTTATTTGGCAATCGCCAATGGCAGTCAGCAGGGTTAAAGAACATCAGTCGTTCGACCTGTTAGTCAAATGCGTTTTGTTTAAATATACTTCTTCACTTTTTTGGTCTTTTGGAAAATGTTGTTTGTGCTGTTTTCAGACCCTTCTACAACGAAATTTGTTTTACATGCACACGTATACAAATTGCGGTTTTTATCCAACGCAATCATAGGTTTGAACGTAGTTTTCAATTTAGACTCGTTTATATTTTTTTGTTTGGGCTTGTATCATATTTTCCCTCCGGTTTATATGATCCGTTCATCCTATATTGACTCTTAAAATTCAAGAGTCTATCTTAAAATGAGGGTACATTTTATATGGCCTTCCAAATACCATTTCGATCCCTAACATCACTGAAGAGACATTTATTGTCGAAATCCGGATCTGGTGTACAAAAAAGTATTAACACCTTATGTTTATGGCATAACATCGTGGCCACAAGTTAATTGTTTTCTGTTTAGTATTAAATTTATATTAAGATCCATTTTGTTACATCTTGTGATCAATTTTATTTGGCAATCGCCAATGGCAGTCAGCAGGGTTAAAGAACATCAGTTGTTCGACCTGTTAGTCAAATGCGTTTTGTTTAAATATACTTCTTCACTTTTTTGGTCTTTTGGAAAATGTTGTTTGTGCTGTATTTAGACCCTTCTACAACGAAATTTATTTTACATGCACACGTATAAAAATTGCGGTTTTCATCCAACGCAATCATAGGTTTGAACGTAGTTTTCAATTTAGACTCGTTCATATTATAAATATCTTTTTTCAATAGTTTAACGCACCAAAGACATTTAAACATATTGCAAATATAAAGATATCCGCTTTTTTTGGTTAACTAAATATTTTTAAATTGCTCATCCGACAAGTGGAGTGCTCCGAATATAGACGGAGATACATACCTGAACAGAATATGACATCTGTATAGGGAAATAACCTAAAGTTTACAAACTGTGAAATCGAAAGTGAAAGTCGTTTTTTGTCTACAGGATAATGACGATCACTGAATAACTTGTTTCGTGTGGTAATATACAATGTAAGTTACATTTAATACTTTAAAAATAATTAAAACTTTTAATACTTAGTTCGTTAAAAAATCACTCGAAATGTCAAATGACCCACCCCATTCACTTTTCCAGGTAAAATAGATGTCTCCGGGTGCGGGAATTTCTCGCTACATTGAAGACCTGTTGGTGACCCTCTGCTGTTGTTTTTTATTTGGTCGGGTTGTTGTCTCTTTGACACATTCCCCATTTCCATTCTCAATTTTATGTAGTCAAATTAATTATCTTCTACATCATATAGACCTCTACAACAAGGTCATAACATCAAAGATTCCTATATATAAATCTTCGTTGACTATGGTAATGTCAGTAATTCGTCAAAAATCATCCATCTGGATACCTGATACCAGATTATGGCTAAACAACAGACACTAAATCAAATGGGAACACTATTTTATTTACAACTCTACACAGGCAAATTTTGTTCACGTGAATTTGTAGCCTTTTCATGTAAATTTGGGGTTTTAATGTAAAATTACAATAATAGGTGAAAAAGCCTTTATGAGACCTCAAAATTGAAAGTATTACCCTTTTCCTTTGTTAAACTATTGTTAATCATTAAAAAATCACCAAACAAATAATCGTGCTTTGGTACTGGCTGTTATCAAAGGGAGACAATTCAATCTCAATCTCAATGTGTTTAATCCCAAGAGATAAATCTTGTTACACGGAGGGGTAGGGTAGTTCATAAACTATAGTCTATTTTCAAAACATCTTCTAGATATTTATTTTGCTTAACGATGTTTTATAATTAATTCCTCACTTTGGGCTCGCAAAGTAAACTTTGATAACAACCTGAATATGTATTTGCTATGTAATCTTTGTGGTTTTGTGAAAAGATAGTTTGTATTGTGTGCGTTGAGGCCATATAGTTGATAGTAAAAAATATGCATGGGAGTTAAAAATGAGATGTGTAAAAAAAAATGTTCATTATTAAAGCAAAAAACCTGACTCTTAATTTTTGCAAAAAGGAAACAAATCAGGTAGTATAATATGATTTGTCACCGAATGATGGATTGTTAATGGGTGCGAGTCATTGTGACACTAATAAGGGGGAGGGGTGAACAGAATTATGGGAACTATGGAATCAGAAGACTAGAAATGAGAATTTGATGGATGAAAGCTTGAGGTAGGGTGATTTTAATCGTGAGAAAAGTGTTGTTAAAACAGAGATAATTCATGTTGATGAAAAAATAGGAGGGCAGAGGAACAGAATACGGAGTGACTAAGGAGCTTGGGGGTGGGGGGAACTGGGAATCAATTCCCCCTGTCCACCAAATAACAGAAAGCCATTAAAGAAATAAGGTGGTGGAAAAGGATCGATTATGCAGGGGATGAAGACCACAGATTGCCATCATTGGTCTAATTTGACAACAGATAAATAAGAAGACGATGGATGCCGAATGTAATAGAGATATCGAAATTAAAAAAAATGAAAACGATATATAATTTATTCAAGTACAATATTTATTATATAGACCAAAAGTAGAAAGGAAGCATTTAATGACTCCAATAATTAAGAACACATCCGACAGAGCACAGCTTCCCATGGTCAGACTGAACGTCAGTTGAAAGTCATCTCAATCATTGAATGTGGTCAACAACTATATAGCTTTAGCCTAGTTAGCTCTGTTTAGTGCCTTTGAGAGCTTTCAGTCGACAATATATTTCCAAACAACATATATAAAATGATTAAAAGTCTTTCAACAAAGGTTATGAATGATAAGCAACGATGCAAATATTGAATTTTAGAACATAGATAATTATCTTTAACAAATGAATTCAAAACAGCAATATTTATTCGATTTAACAAATATGTACTAAATAGTGTCATGTATGATGTAAATCGTTAAATATAGAAACACGCAATTTCTATTTTTAAACAAGGGAAATAATAAGTACCATGATGACAATCTTGTCTTCCAAATGTATTTAAAAACATTTTGTTTTTATAAACAATTACTAATTGAAAAGAAAGAAACACACACACACACACACTGTAGATAACAGTCATGTATTTTAGTTGCAACAACTTTATTATTGATAAACAACTGCCAACTTGTACCAGAAACAAACAATGGTTTAGAACAAACTATACACTAAGAACGACAACTCGACCTTGAATGTTACTCAAATTTGTTGATAATGTAAACAAATATGGATTTATTTGTCTCCAAAAATAAAAATTCTAAAATTGAGTTATCGTCCTTATCGCGCCAGACGACTATTGAAAAGGCTAGAATTTGGCTGTATACACAAATGGACAAAGGAAGATAACTTCATTTCAATAGTTTTAGGTTTAATTTTATATTTACATTGCAAAAATGATACAAAATGAGAGCAACCTTATTGGGCTTATAGTATGGAGAGAATATGATAGACACACATATTTAAATTAATGGGAAATTTATTGAAAGATATATATTGTATTGTTAAAATTTTCGTATAATGGGAAGTCAATGATGAAGTTGTACTGTCATCGTAGTTTATGAACATAACTAATTTCTTTAAATATTGTATGCCCCACCCCTTTAGTCATGGTTCGTTTACTTCATTCAAAGTGTTTGTAAAGTCATGCTAGTACATATGTTAAAATTTGTTATTTGGTTAGTTTAAGGACACCACTAAGGGTTTGTCAATGATATTTGGGAGGCATTGTTTGTCCTTAGCATATCTCATTTCCATTAATAGTCTGTATCCCCTTGAGTCATGGTTCATAGACTTTAACATTTTTGGCGTCAGCGATGTTTACATATCAAAGTGTGTGACAATGCCAGTTTAAGGAAAAAACAAGTTTCTCTGGTGAACCTGCTCCAGTCTCCTTATCCAGATACTCTCCACAGAAGATGGTATCTGGATAAGGAGACTGGAGCAGGTTCACCAGAGAACAAGTTGACAATTGTTTTACATAAAGATTTTGATTAAACTTGAAACATACTGTTACATAAAAATAAAATAAATAGAAGATTTTTTTTTATTAAGATTTTTTTTCACATGCAACGTCATAATAAATTATTGTCAACTTATTTCTATCAAAACTTATGCTTTATCATTGCAACTTTATATAAAATGCAAAATAAAGAAAATTACTAAACCATTAATGAAATTATCTAAGTAATAAATACCATCAACAGTCTGGCATGTTGGAGAACCATTCAGAGCTGGAACTGGTGAGATGGGTTCAACTGTAAACATTTGGTCAGATGTTATGCTGTCTGAAAATAATGTAAAAAGACTTGTTTTATTTAAAGAAGTGAATTGATACTTTATACTCTTCATAATAGAACAAATTATACAATTATTACAATTGTTTCTCTCTTCCCAAATTTGCATATCAATATATAAAACATTTATTTGACAGTACAGTTTACAGATCTGGAATACTTGTAAAATAACATAGTGACTGAAATTTGCTAAACAATCCTTGCTTTCTATAAACCTTCATTATGAACTGATCAGACATAATTTGGCATGTTTGCTATACAATTATAAAAACCATGCATATGGAACTGTTTATAAGTTACTATTTCAAGGCTTAATATATTAAATCAGTTGACAAATTGATTGCACTTCTTAGATTTGTAGAAACTTGAATTTCATGCATAATAATAAAGTCTCATAGGCATTCAGACCAAATCTTCTTAATATCTATGAAACACAATTTCTTAAGTAATTTATAGTATTATGTATAAATCATGTAATATATATACACACCTTGTGAGTGTCTGCTGTTACAGGGTGTCTTGGTGAGAAATCCCTGAAAAAAATCCATAACTTTTAAGATGATAAGGCACAAAGAAAGATAACTCAATTATGTTTTTATACTGCATGCTATTTTGAAAAGAACTATAGACATGTCAAATATCCGTGGAAATTTAATCATTGCAAGTGCCTTTAAGATTGTATCTGTAATAGCTGACTTTTAGGCCTCAAGGAAAACTAAAGTCGCTTTGCTAGGGTTCAGGATATTTATTAATCAGTAACGTAAAACACCCAACTTGTGGAGCAAGGTAGTTACTGTTGTGGCACAAACCAATTCAAACGTACATACTGGTATATCACACAGTGATATTTATATAACAGCTTACAAATGATCAAAAATGTCAAGTCTGTCAATATAATACAATGCTGACTATTCAATATACTTTCAAACTATTTCAATGGCTACTGAACATAAACGTCTGTCCAGTTTGACTCCATTAGTCCTTCTAACTCAAAATGAAGAAACTAAGAACTGAGCGGTAAAACTTTAAACTAACCAATCAAATCCAAGTAATCATGAATAATGTATGGAAACATTTCAGTGTAATAAAAGTTTATATAAGACAGTATGTTTTGAAGTTTTATTTAATATTAACATAATTATACATCTTTATTTTACAATTAAAATATAACAAAATAAAGAGACTACCACATTCTCCCCTGTGTTGGAAAAATGACTTCCACGTCATACGACTCCTCCTCCCTCTGACGAAGAAATGACGTTCTCGGCATTCTAACTGGTATTTTACTATGGTGTTTCTTTCACAATCTCAATGATGGTACGTGTGATGTCATTCTCCATTCCTCTAAACATTCCGTCTTTCAGTTGTCTTGTTAACCATTCTACTTTCTGTAGCCAAGATGATGTTTGTCCAATAGCTTGTTTGGTGATGTAATCTTTCAAATATGCGGGTGGTTTTCTAATTCTTGTTCTTGATGGTAATTCTCTTGGTGGTGTAGGTAATATTCTACGTCGTCTGAGCCTTGCTGGTTGTTGCTGTATGTTATCTTGAGCCGTTGTGTTATCTGTGTCTGCCTCGGTATCACCTGATGTGTCTGGGAGCGTACTGCCATCCTGCTCATCCTGTTTGTCAGAAGTATCACCTCTGTCAATCTGGTCAGTCGCTTCTTGACCTGTTGTCACATCAGCCCCAAGAGGTGGTTCACCAGTGTTTATCTGTACTGGAGGGATAACGTCTTGTCCAAAACCATTCTCTTGACTACCATCAACTAATAACTGATCGTCACCAGCCAAGTTGACGGTTCCTTGTTGCCCATCTACCACAGGTACAGCATCACTGTTGGTGTTACTCTGTGCGTCTTCCTCTGGCAAATAAATCATATAGCCCTGCTGTGACTCCTCGTCCGATTCTATGTCAGTTTCCTCTTTGGTACTGTCGGAGTTCGTCTTCTTTTCCTCAAGGACTGTCTTTATAGGTGGTTTCCTTGGTGCAGGGTTTCTCTTAGGCTCTGTAGCCTTTTCCAAACCGGGCAGATGTCCAATCGGTAGAAGGAGGTTTCTATGCAGTGTTCTTTTGCGTCCTTCTCCATTTTCCTTCTGGACCACATAAACAGGTATGTCTTTGTTAGGCTGTCTAACAATTCTGTATGTGTCCTCTTCCCATTTATCTGCTATCTTATGCTTCCCTTCAAAGGCTACTACTTTAATAAGTACACGATCTCCAGGTTGCAAAATGGCTCCACGGTCTCTTTTATCGTATCCTTCTTTCTGTCGACTTTGTGCTGTCTTTGCTGAACGAGATGCAAGTTTATATGCTTTCTTCAGACGCTCCTTCATTGCTTCGGCATACTTTGTAGATGGTTCCTTAGTACCAGTATCATCAATTCCAAATGCTATGTCCACAGGCAAACGTGGATGTCTACCAAACATCAAGAAGTACGGAGAAAATCCAGTGGTTGTCTGTTTGGTACAGTTGTACGCATGTACAAGTCCAGCTACGTGGGACTTCCAATCTCTCTTCTGTGTAGTCTGTAGAGTTCCAAGCATATTCAACAAGGTACGGTTGAATCTCTCTGTAAGTCCGTTACCCATAGGATGGTAAGGTGTTGTTCGGGACTTTTCCATTCCTGTAATGTTGCAGAGTTCTTTGATGATCTTGCTCTCAAAGTTCGTTCCTGGATCCGAATGAATACGACTAGGCCATCCATAGTGTGCAATGAAGTTGTTGAAAAACGCATCTGCTGTAGTTCGTGCTGTTTGATTCTTTGTAGGAACTGCTAAAGCATATCTGGTGAAGTGGTCTGTGATTACCAAAATGTTTTCATATCCACCTTTTGATCTTTCAAGTTTCAAGTAATCCATGCAAACCAGTTCTAAAGGTTGTGTTGTTTCTATGCTGATAAGTGGAGCTCTATCATTCGGAAGCTGTTTTCGACGAATACATCTTTCGCAGTTGGTAATCCAGTTCTCGATGTCTCTGTTCATACCATACCAGATGAAGCGGTCACGTACCAATGATAAGGTCTTGTCTCTTCCCTGGTGGCCCATATCATCATGTAAAGATGTGAGAACTGTGGATAAGCACTTTTCTGGGAGAACTAGTTGTCTTGAAGTTTCACCATCAGATTCTATCTCTCTGTACAACACTCCGTCTATAATCTTCAGCTTCTCATAGTTGTTAAGGAACCAGTTGTTGAGTGGTGAATAGCTCAGCTGTTGTTTATCTGGTTTGCGATGTTCGTTTGTCCAATATATCCAGTCTTTGATGAATCTGTCTCTGCGTTGTTCGACTTTAACATCAACTAACTTCTGAGATGGTAATGATGGATCCACAGATGCATCTGAAATTATCGATAAGCTCTGGTGATGAGGTTGAGCATGTTGCAGGTTACAGATTGCCTTCACTGACTCTGGTTGGATGGTTTCAGTACATCTAGATAATCCTGGAAGTCTAGATAATCCATCGGCATCTGCATTAGCCTTTCCTGGTCTGTATACAATGTTGAAGTTGTAAGATGACAGAGCTGCTATCCATCTGTGTCCGGTAGCATCTAGTTTAGCTGACGTCAAGACATAGGTGAGTGGGTTGTTGTCCGTTACTACAGTGAAGGTGTTTCCAAATAGGTAGTCATGGAACTTTTCTGTCACTGCCCACTTTAAAGCCAAGAACTCCAGTTTGTGGACAGGGTAATTCTTCTCGGATTTACTCAAACCTCGACTGGCATAAGCAATGACTTTCTTCTTCTCATTCTGTTCCTGGTACAACACAGCACCTAGTCCAAGCATCGATGCATCTGTATGGAGTTCAAAGGGCTTGGAGTACGATGGAAATCCAAGGATCGGATGGCATGTGAGCTTTGACTTCAGTTGTTGAAATGCATCTTCTTGTGATTTTCCCCATATCCATGATGTATTAGCTGGTTGTAGTTTCGTCTTGCGCTTTCTTGTCTTCTTTGGTGGTGGCATAAGGTCAGTAAGCGGTCTGGCAATCTTCGAAAAGTCTTTAATGAACTTCCGGTAATATCCAATGAAACCCAGGAACTGTCTTACCTCGTCTGCAGATGTTGGAGGTGGCCAGTTGACAACTTTCTCTATCTTCGCTGGGTCGGGTTGTACACCATCTCTAGATACTATATGACCAATGTACTTCACCTTTTCCTGGAAAAATGCGCACTTCTTTGGTGAAAGCTTCAGTCCACTCTCTCGTAGTCTCTGTAGAACTCTTTGTAGTCTATCTAGGTGTTCTTCGTAGGTATCAGAGAAGATAATGAGGTCATCAAGGTAGATGAAACAGATGTTCAGGTGTAAGTCTCCAAGGATTTCTTCCATCAAACGTTGATAAGTGGCTGGACTGTTGACAAGTCCGAATGGCAGTCTGTTGAATTCATAAAATCCAAGGGGTCCTACGGTGAACGCTGTCCGTTGTTTATGGGTTTCTTCTAGCTCTACCTGATGATATCCACTCTTCATGTCTAGTACTGTGTAAAAGTTGTTTCCTCCAAGTGCATCAAGTATTTCCTCGCTTCTCGGCAATGCGTAGGCGTCTTTGTTCTGGTTCAATTGACGATAATCTATGCACATGCGCAGCTTTCCGTCCTTCTTGCGGCATAAAACAACGTTCGAAGACCATGGTGAATGAGAGCGGCGGATAATCCCAGCAGCTAATAACTGGTGAAGATGGTCACGTACTTCGTTGATCATGGCTGGAGGAATACGGCGATGTCTCTGCTTAAAAGGTCTTTCATCCATGAGATCAATGCGGTGATGAACTGCTGTACTATGGCCAATGTCTATGTCGCTCTTGCTGAAAACATCTCTGAACTGTTGAATCAAATCTTTCCCTTGCTGCAATTGTACATCTGACAAGTTCGTTGGCATGGTAACTTGATGTGTAGGATCCTCATCTAAATCAGCATCTATCTCTATATCAGCTACGGAAACTGGCTGTATCTCGCATAAGATGGCATTCGGCGAAATAGTAACTGTCCTAGTTGTAACGTTGCTTATGTGAACTGGAATAGTACTGTTGTTTCTGTAACTGTATGACAACAATGTAGGAGCCACATCTAAGTCAGTTGGAATTGCTGCTTTATCAGTTGGTTGTAGCATAGCACATACTGTGTGGTACGGTAACTCGTGATCTGTGTAACCTTGAACAATTACATCTCTGTTTGGAAGAATCTTGATGGTCTTTCCTTCAGCTGATTTTACAAGTCCCAATCTGTTTGACCTCTTCTGAAGTTCCTTCTCTCTCAATAGCAAACATCGAAAGGTAAGGTACCAGTTGGTATGTAGGTTGACATCTTGAAGAAACTTTGTACCAAACCGTAACTTGACATCTTCCATGATTTCCTTTAATATGTTAGTACCAAGTAGTAGTGAAACCTCTCTGTTGTAATTGCTGTCAGGTACAACCAAAAATAAACAAAGGTGACGACTACCAGTTGTTGCTGCTCCTGGTAACTCGATGCTAGCTGTGATGTATCCTAAGTATGGCATATCTTTTCCATCAGCACATTCTATCTTGATAATCAGGTCCAATGGCTGAATAATCTGATCTTGAAGATATCTGTTGTAAAATGTCTCGCTAACTGTACTAACGGTTGATCCTGTATCAAGTAAAGCTGATGTTGTAATGTCGTTGATCTTTACTGAAACTTCATTTGGACTTCCAAGTAAGCCAGGTGATTCTTTAGATGATTGTTGTTGATAAGAGGCATAAGTACGGTCTTCAGCACCAATCTGTTGGAAGTTATATGCCTTGCGAGAGTGATCTAGTATAACTCGACATCCTATAGCTATATGACCTTCATTTCCACATCTGTAGCATATGAAAGGCTTTTTCCTATTGTCAAAAGGTATGCATGGTTCATGTGGTAATTCCTGTTGCTGTGCTATATCATGTTCCTGATCATACCAATACGGCTTTTTCTTTCTACGTGATCGTCTCTTTTTAGGTTGTTGGTTAAATATGTTGAGATCTTCTTCATATCTATCAAGGACGTGTCCAAGTCGTAACAACTCCTGCTTAAAATCCAAACTCGACATACTAATCTAAATAAATGTGAAAGTAAAACTATCAAACAAAAGTCTGAATGTGAATGAAATAATCTGTAATAAATCTAATGTTCTATTCAGAACTTTCAGAATTCAAATAAAGTATTTAAATAAATCAGATATAAATCTGCAAAAGAGAATAAAAATCAGTGCAAAGTGAAAATAATAAATCAATAAAGTATGACTTAATAATAAAATCTGAAACTAAATTCAATAATTAAAGTAAGATCCTGAAATTCAAAAGTAATTATATGAAAATAATCAAAGCATATAATCAATATATCAATAAGAAATGTAAATGTAAGGTAGTTACTGTTGTGGCACAAACCAATTCAAACGTACATACTGGTATATCAGTGATATTTATATAACAGCTTACAAATTATCAAAAATGTCAAGTCTGTCAATATAATACAATGCTGACTATTCAATATACTTTCAAACTATTTCAATGGCTACTGAACATAAACGTCTGTCCAGTTTGACTCCATTAGTCCTTCTAACTCAAAACAAAGAAACTAAGAACTAAGCGGTAAAACTTTAAACTAACCAATCAAATCCAAGTAATCATGAATAATGTATGGAAACATTTCAGTGTAATAAAAGTTTATATAAGACAGTATGTTTTGAAGTTTTATATAATATTAACATAACTATACATCTTTATTTTACAATTAAAATATAACAAAATAAAGAGACTACCACATATCAACAAATTAATATTAATTTTATAATTATTATATCAGGAAGTAAATAAATTTTGTATGGAATTTTTACCGCACTTTATTTTATTTATTTTTTTTCAATGGGGCAAATTTTGACATAAGGGGCATTGCAAAATTGACCACCATAATAAAGCCATGGCAAGAAAACTTCAGCATTTAATTACCATCTTATCCATCGTGAACAACAATTTGTTTTGTAGATGGTGGTTCTTTCAACAATATGAAATAAAGGAATTATATAAATAAAAGGTAACATGAATGTCATACTAAGTAATCGCAAAACACATGAATCTATTTTTAGAACATTGGCGACGTCTGCAGGGAATTTCTTTAAAAGGGATATCCTACTGTCATAGCAGACGACTGCTTTAGTTTTGGGGTTTTCTTTGTAACTTTAATAAAGAAAACAATAAAAACAGACAAATTTAGGCGAAACAAAGGAATGAAAATTCGGTAATATTACTATTTCTCAAATACCAACTTACAGAGGTCTCCATGCCACCGTCTATTCCCTTGAAGGAGGATGTATCTTTCATGGCATTGCTGATGTTTTCCTCTGCCATACTTATGGGTTTTGGTGCTGGTCCTCCCCCTGTTTTATTTCTCTCCTTTCTCTCGTATGTAAACTCTTCCTTGGCATCTCGGCGTAAATTCCTGATTTGGTTTTGACAGTTGAAAGTTTCCTGTAACTGACCCCCAGAGCATTCACCTCATCTGGAATCTTGGCCCACATCTTGTTTTTTGCATCTGCAGTTATGTCAGGGCCAAATTTTCCTCTCAATAACCCTAGCTCCTCCACCACTCTTCTACTGATCAAATTCACTTCCATACTTGTGAAAATAGTCCCTCTAATTCTTGGTAGTTTCTTGTTGGGGGTTTGTTGTTCAGCTATTGTTAAACAGGAAGTGGAAGAATTTTGGGGATTTATGGGAAAATGTTTAATTAATCAGTTGTTAAATTTTTAACAAGTTGTTAGTTAACTTGTAAGAGATGTTGAGTATGTTGAGAAAATTAAGACATGTATAAAAGATACTATTTCTGAGTACTATCTTTCAGGTGACATTCAAAATTGTCTCGATGTTAAACTTACATGTAATGATCAATTATTTTTTGAAATCTTGAAGATGAAGATCAGGACTTTGTCCATTTCTTATAGTATTGAAAAAAATAGAGAGGATAGAGAACATACATCTAAGCTTGAAAAAGAGGTTGAACAATTAGAAAATATTATGAATATGTCACCAAATGTTAATGTTCAAGCTACTTTATATGGGAAAAAACTAGAGCTAGAAAATAAAAGGGAACAAAAGATTGAAGGTTTACTCCTCAGATCAAGAGCAAACTGGCATGAAAATGGAGAAAAATGCTCTGAATACTTTTGCAAATTAGAGAAGAGTAATTTCATTAAAAAGACAATGGCTGAATTGATTGATGACCAAGGTAAACATATTTCTGAACAGTCAAGCATTCTTTTTGAACAACAGAAATTTTATAAAACTCTGTATTCAAGCAGAAGATCTGACAGGGAAGACAACTCTTTTTATAACCATAATGTTAAACTCACACAGGAACAAAGTGATCTGTGTGAGGGTAACTTGACATTTGATGAATGTGCTCTGGCACTGAAACATATGACAAATGGTAAGAGTCCTGGTTCCGATGGATTTACAGTTGATTTTTATAAATTTTTTTGGAGAGATCTCGGTCCATTTGTATATCGATCTTTATATTTTGGGTATGAGCATAGACATTTTTCAAGTTTTCAATATCAGAGTGTCATTACTTGCCTTCCAAAAGATGGAAAAGATAGGAGATATATGAGTAATTGGCGACCCATCAGTTTACTGAATACTGACATTAAAATAGCTTCTGCAGCTATAGCTAACAAACTCAAACCAGTATTGCCATTTATTATAAGTGACACTCAGAATGGGTTATTAAAGATAGGTTCATTGGGGAAAACATTCGCTTATTATATGATCTTATGCACTATCTGGAAGAGCATAATATGACTGGTTTACTGTTACTTGTTGATTTTGAGAAAGCATTTGATTCTGTTGAGTGGGATTTTCTAGTAAAAGCTCTAAAAAGCTTTAATTTCGGACCATCTATATGCAAATGGTTTGAGACTCTCTATTCAGAAGCTAAAAGCTGTGTAATAAATAATGGTAATTTGTCAAGTTTCTTCAATCTTGAGCGAGGCTGTAGGCAAGGTGACCCCCCTATCCCCATATTTATTTAATATAGGTGTTGAATTATTAGCTCTAAAACTAAAATCTACATCTGACATCCATGGTATTCCTATTCACAACAAAGAATTATTGTTGAGCCAGTATGCTGATGACACATTTCTTGTTTTAGATGGAAAGGAAAAATCTTTAGAGGAGACTTTAAAATGTTTTGATTCTTTTAACAGGGTCTCTGGGCTTAAAATGAATGCATCCAAGACCAAAGCTGTTTGGATTGGAACCAAAAAATATTCAGACCATATACTTTGTCCTAATTATAATCTTCAATGGACAAAGTCAAATTTCAAACCTTTGGAAATAGATTTCTCATTAGATTTACAAGCTATGTTAGATATAAATTTCACAAAGAAAATCAAGGAAATGTCATCAATACTTAAGGCTTGGGAACACAGAAAACTTACATTACTTGGTAAAATTACTGTTGTAAAGACTCTGGCATTACCAAAGATAATTCATTTGCTCACAGCTTTACCAAATCTATCCCAGATTAAAATTAAAGAGTTAAATACTCTCTTTTATAACTTAATTTGGAATGGGAAATTAGAACGTATAAAACGCAATACACTAATTGGGGATTTTATGCAGGGAGGTTTGAACATGGTGCATTTGTCATCTTTTAGTACATATCTAAAAATAAGCTGGGTCAGAAGACTTTTGAATTTAGAGGGATCATGGCAGACATTATTACTGTCTGAATAAACCAAATTTGGTGGTGACAGAGTCTTTTCTTTACAAAAAGAAAAACTGCTAGAAATTCATGGCTATGTTAAGAATCCTTTTTGGAAAGATGTTTTATTTTGCTTACATACTGCAAAGCCTTATACTAAGGCTTGTACAAATGATATATTATCGCTAGATATTTTAAATTTTGTGCCACTTTCAGATTACACTATTTATATGCAATGGAAGGACTTTGGTGTACAGTATATAAAAGACCTTGTAAATGGTCAAAACAAAGACTTCTTTACATTTGAAAAGATAAGACATAAGATTCTTACAAATAATTTTCTGAAATATTACAGTCTAATCTCCAATATTCCAAAATTTATTAAGATCACATAAAAGAATATTGTGATTCTCAACAGATTGAAAATGTCAACATCTCTGATGCTTTTTGTACTCAGATTATTAATAATAAGAAACCAAAATTTGTGTATAAGAGTCTTATTGATCATATATTTCAACCTCCCCTTGAAAAATTTCAGAAATGGGAGCAGTTGATAGACTCAGAAATTGAAAATTGGCAAAAATATTTTATGCTACTAAGGAAGTCTTCCAAAGATACCTATTTAAAAAGCTTTCAATACAAAATACTTCACCAAATAATTCCTACAAACTCTTTTTTGTACAAGATAAAGAAGAAAGATTCTAGTTCATGTACTTTTTGTAAACTTGATGACGAAACTATTGTACATTTTTTCTATGATTGTCCAATAACATATCAATTTTGGTCATCATTATTACAGCAAATAAGATTGTATAGCAGGGATTTTGCCATCAGTAAAAAGCAGATATTCCTTGGTTTCTATTCAGAAAGCTTATTCATGAATCTTTTATTTATAGTAGCAAAAAATTATATATATAAATGTAAGTTTAAGGAACTTACTCCTAATATTTTTGGTTTTAAAAATAGAATAAAACAATATCAGTCATATGAATATTATATTGCAAAGAAAAATAATAATGTTGATGTATATGAAAAATTTTGGACCCCATTACAATATATATTTCCACCAAAGAGTATGATATTAATCTGTGAGCAAATTTTTTGATTAGATTTTGTTTATTCTTTGATGCATATAATTGTAAACAATAAAGGGATAGTGAACGCAAGTGGTTCTCATTTCTTTTTTCTATTTACCTCTTTACATTGGTATTTCCTGATATTTATTTATATATTCATAAATTTTTACCCTTTCCGTTTTTTTTTTTTTTTTTGTTTTTTTTTTTTGGCTTTCTCATTTCTTAATTACTTTTAGTGTGTTTTAAAGCTTATCTTAGTTATTTATTTATTTATTTTTATTTTATTTATTTATATTTTTTTCTTGTGAGGGAGGAGTTAAAATTTAATAAAATCATTTAAACATTTATTGCTTTAAAAAAGGGAGGGAAGAGAGAAGAAAGAGAAAAAAGAAATGAAACTACTCTTGATTTATAATCTTTGTTTGATTCCTTAAAATCCAAGACTAAATAATATGTCATTTATGAAGAATTGTTTATTTTTTGTTTGTTAGACATTAGACATTTATGTCGAACCATCTTTATATTTGTTACCCTTATAACTTACATGTATTTATACCGGTATATTATATATATATATTTGTTGAATATTACTAACAACCACTAACTCCTGTATATATAAATATCATTACTAATGTTAACGAGGCCGGGATAAGGTACCGGTAATCGATGTTTTAAACTAACAAATGTAAAGATTGCAATAAAATATATAAACCTTAAAAAAAAAAAAAATAAAAAAAGTTGTTAGTTAACGCAGTCGTTAAATATTTGTGAACATCATAATTTAACACAGAAATTAACTAACAACAATGTTAAAATTTAACGAGTTGTTAGGCTTAACAAGTCGTTAGCTTAACGACACTTTTGAACAACTGGGCCCAGGTAATGAAATAAACTCATCATAGATACATGTACCAGGACTAAATTTTGTATATACGCCAGACGCGCGTTTCGTCTACAAAAGACTCATCAGTGACGCTCGAATCCAAAAAAGTTTAAAAGGCCAAATAAAGTACGAAGTTGAAGAGCATTGAGGACAAAAATTCCTAAAAGTTTTGCCAAATACAGCTAAGGTAATCTTTGCCTGAGTTACAAACTTCACGAAAATTATGATAAAATAAACAATAAAACTTCATATATTTCTACATCTTATTCTGTCTTTTTATATATATAAAAAATATCGATTTTGGTTGAAATGATAGGACATTTTTTTTTTGTGGGAACTCATTTTTTTCCTATGCCAGGAAATACAGCAACTGAGCGTTATAGGTCAAACGTTGACGTCACTCGAATTGTGACGTCATGCCAGGTATGCGATACAGGTTTTGCTATGCGATACTGGTTTAGCCATGCGATACGGGGTATGCGATACAGGATAGGTGATACAGACTGGAAAAAAAACCTTTATTAGATATACAAAATTGCTGTATGTTGTACTAAATATATGATAAAACTAAATAACATGTGTATATCTGAATAGTTTGACAGTATTTCATTCGCGTACCAATGTAACGTCAATGAAAAACATTAGATTGAATATCATATTTGTATTCACAATTTCATATTATTTTTTTTTTTTTCATTTTAGAAAATATTCTCAGATGTTTGATAATTATTATCGCTCGTAATCACGAGAATTGCAGTTGTGCGTTAAAATCCATAAATGTAAAAGAAAAAAGCTTTCATGAACACTGTTTGAAGAAATCATATTAGAACTCTGAAACCGATAGTTGTAAACTTACTTAGTATAGCCTAACGTCATGGCATCTAGACTTACCCAAGAGGAGGAAAACTATGTCAGGATGAGCTTGTTACTAACAGGAATATCACCTCGTGCAGTACGAGCTTTGTTTGATCGTGAATTTGCTCCAGCATGTTTGGATTCCTCAATGAAGAAAGAGTACAACAAACTGAAGGACCTTCAAAAGAAGAGAATTATTAGCCAGTCACAGATGAACCTACTAATCCCTAGATTTCCTGGTAAGTAGAGTAGTTGCCTAGTTACGTCATTTACTTGAATGAAAACTCATGTAAAATTAAATGCTGTTAGTCCGGCGTCTACAAGCATATTTCAGACGAATTGTGCACATCCTGCTACAAGCATGAAATTTGGCATAGACCTTCCTCAACTATTACTCTTTTATTTCAGATAGGGAGGCATTTGAAAAAAATGTCTCACTTCCGGTAAAATCCAAAATGGCGGACCTCATACATAAATCAGCCCAATATCAAAGGCTAGTATTTGAAAAGGTGTTATTATCATGCTACAACCATAATATTTGGTACAAATCTTTGTTTTGTACTACTTTTGGATAAATTATATTGTTTAGATGTCTGCAAAAATCCTACTTCCGGTAAATTCCAACATGGCGGACATTGTACTAAAATAAGCTTATTTTTTAAGGAGGGTAATTGAAATGTGGTTAAACGTATTGCTACTATCATTACATTGTGCAGGAACCTTTCTTTGGTACTTTTAATGGATACAACGTATAAAAAAATCTGTCTTTTAAACCCCTACTTCCGATAATATTCAAAATGGCGGACATAGAAATATCAATTCATTATTTAAATATTCAACTTTTTTACAAAATGTAAAGTAAATGTTGTTTTTTGTGCTGGTCATTAATATTTTGGCTTTAAGTTATCCTCAAAACTCCTAATTCTATTCTGTTGTAAATGTTTACATACAAAGTTGACACTTCCGGTGAAAAATATGGCGTAAATTTCAAAGATGAGTACTCAATCCATTTCTTCGATGTAGAGTTTTGGATAGATTGATTAAAAAACAGGAAGAGGAAAGACTTATTGAGGCTATTCCCATGACTCGGTCTAGTCTTTCTCAGCATGCATAGAAAGCGTGCAATATACCATGGCGGCTATGAATGAGTAACAAGCTTGGAATTGGTTCCTATGCTAACTAGTCCCGACGCTTATGAATGGCGAAGGAACAAATATATGATCCATGGGAACCCTTTTGAACTCTTAGTGAAGCCTCTTCATCTTATCTGGATCTTGTACATTATGGATGTAAGAAACAATACCAGTCTTTGTAAATGTGGAAAATCTGCTCTCCGATTGTGAATAAACATGTATTTGCGGTCTAACGAGTATGCTGATTGGGTATTATGTCCTTACCTCAATAAAATACCTTAAAACTGTAACACGAGTGGATGAATTCTAGGATGCGTATGGTAGTTGTAGCAACAAATGTTCAGGATATTCCATCTTATCCACCACGTTATGTATTTCAAGTTTAGCACTATGTTCACTTTAAGAGGCAGACACTAGAATCATGGTGCATGTGTCTGATGCAGTGAAACACGAACTTAAACGAGTCATGAATCGAACAGTCGTTACTGATGATGCTGTCATTACTGTTTCGCTTCTCCGTGATATTAGTGGTAGACGAACTATGGATTGTGTTTGGGATGGCAAAAAACTTTGAATTAATATCTATCAATGACCTTTCAAATGAACTAGGCAATGAGTAATCACACACACTTATTGTGATACATGCCTTTACCAGTGGTGATACAGTTCTATCTTTGCTTGAAAAGAAAAAAAGACTGCATGTGAGACATTGATGGCATTTGAAAATGTGACTTTAACATAAAGAACAATGATTGATCAACCTAAATCACCGGGATTTTACTATAAGATCGCACCACACAAATTTAACAGATTGGGTTAACATGGTTAACGAAGCAAGAAAATAACTATTTGCGAAAAAGGGAAGGCTAATTGAGGCTATACCCTCAACTTGATCTAGTCTTTTCCAGCATGTAAAACGTACAATATACTAAGGGAGGTATTATGGGGACAAGCTTGGAATTGGCTCTTATGCTATCCAGTCCAGGCGCTAATGGATGGCAAAGGGACAAAGAGGATCCCTTTTTAAAAAAATTTCTTTCTGAGGCCTCATCATTTTGTCAGAAGCTTGTACATGTTGATGTAAGAAAGGATGATGTGAAAAATCGTGTCTCCCGTAGACTGCCTTGTGTGCATGAGGCGGTGATCGTGAATGAACATGTATTTTTGGCCGAATTGTAGTAGCAGTTTTAAAAATGTTTTAGTAATTAAGTAATTTTATTTAGTTTTAATCAATCTATCCAAAATCTACATCGAAGATATGGATTGAGGACTCATCTTTGAAATTTACGCCAGATTTTTTTTTTTACCGGAAGTGATATCTTTGTATTTAAACATTTACAGCAGAATAGAATAAGTGGTTTTGAGGATAACTTAAAGTCAGCAGAATAAACAACATTTTCTTTACATTTTAAAAAAAGTTGAATATTTTAAAAAAAGAAATTGATATTTCTATGTCCGCCATTGTGGATATTACCGGAAGTAAGGGTTTTAAAGAAATATGTTTTATACATTGTATCCATGAGTAGCACCAAAGAAATGGTTCCTGCACAATGTAATGATAGTAGCAATATGTTTAAACATATTTCAATTACCCTCCCTATAAAATAAGCTTATTTTAGTACAATGTCCGCCATATTAGATTTTACCGGATGTAGGGTTTTTCAAGACATCTAATCTATATAATATATCCAAAAGTAGTAAATAACTAAGGTTTGTACCAAATATTATGATAGTAGCATGATTATAACACCTTTTCACATATAGTGCGGTGACTGAGGGCAATTTTTTGGAATTTAATCTCCCCACCGAACACACACCTACATAATATATCATTGGAAAGAGGAAATCGTGTACTATAATAATATGCCTGTCGTCAGGACTTGATATGGTCACATTTTTTTTTTAATTGAGGTCAAAGGTCATATGTAAAAATCTGTGAAAGTTTGGGAGGGTTTCAATTTTGACATTTTTTTCTATTTCTAAACTCTACCTATATACAAATGATACTTTTTTGGCTTTAGTAATGTTTGTTTTTATACATAAACGATAATCATTGAGATTTTTTTTTATCAAAAAAATCCTAAAACGACGTTTTATAACCAAAACTTCAAAAATCAAGTTTTCAACCTATAAAATGTTTAGAGCACCTTAACCTTATGAAAAATATCAATTTCAGGTAAAAATCAAGTGTCATGCAAGACAATACTTTAAAATTATTTTTTAAGCTATCATAGTGGGTGAGTCATCAAACCAAAGCCATAGAACACTACAGTCAAATATGACCTCAAATTGAATTTGAGGATACTTCAGTTTTTTTTATAGACTACTCGTTGCTTTTTTTTTCACAATTATTACTGCTACCATAGTATTATCTTTTGTTGTGTATTTGTTACTCTGGTTCATATCTATTACATTATAGGTTTTGTAACTATATCCCCCCTTTTTTCCCTTGCAACGTACCCCAAACTTCAAAAGTATTCCATATAAAAAAGAAGATGTGATATGATTGCAAATGAGACAACTCTCCAAATGAGACGAAATGGGACATAAAACAATTATAGGTCCCGTACGGGCTTCAACAATGAGTAAAATTCATACTGCATAGTCTTCAATTCCCGAAATGAATAATATAAAACAAACAAAAAATCTAACGTCCTGATTAATGTACAAAATAAATAAGAAACAAATATAGTATATAGAAACAAACGACAAACACTGCATTACCGTCTCGTGACTTGAAACAGACCCGTGTGTACCAGTGCAACAAGCTTCATACCAAATCAACCGTTATCTCCATCATCTTCATTTTCACCAACCGTCACAAGACGTGTTTTAATATTTCTACACATTTCACTCATGGCCACAGGTCTGCACATGAAAGGTTCTGCTCAAAGCAAACACGTTATTTTGAGTTTTTCTTTACAAGTACAGACAATGTATTGTAGGAAGTCCGAAGACCTTTGTTTCTAAAAAAAATACCATCTTCAAACCATTCCTATCAATTCATCCAAGATTTTAAAAGAGATCTAAAAGGGGGTTTATGAAGGTGTGATGACATCCATATGCTTGTCTGCAAAGATGCTGGGGAAATATTATACGAGACGTACACACTATCTTGAATTCGCTCAATTAATTTCCATGGTTGGCAACACATTAAATAGCGTCGCATTTTACTTTAAGTAGCATAAAATCCATTGGCATTCAATGTTTCAACAAGGTGTTTTGAACCAAACTCATGGTACATTTGTAAAGCCAATCCTAAATGAAAAGGAGTAAAACAAATACGATTGCCTCAACAACTGCTTAGCATTTCCACAATTTCTCTGGTGCCATTTCCTGAGAATAGTCTTGGCTGTATGCATTTTCATTGAGTAACCATAGAATGAATTGTAATAAATACGAAGGCATTGGCTGAATTAAGAAGGAAGAGACAATTCATCCGAAGTTGGGTAGTCTTGTTTAGAGTTTCGATGTCTTGTCTAAGTAAACTTGCAGCGAAATGAAATATCTGTCCGTTATTTGTGTCTATTACAGTTGACATTGAGATTTTGAGGTCAGTTTTCAATTGACTAGAAGCTTATATGGCATCTTAAATAGTTATTTTGCTACTAAATATTATGTTATATTTGCCTTGAACTTGTTGAAGTTGTTTGACAACTGAATTTCTATAGAAATAAATTAGTTTAGACTGCAATTTACATGTAGAATATTTTAAATTAGAATCAACCGGAAGAAATGATCTATATTTATCGAGTAACGGTGTGATGAGGAATGACAATTAAATCGTTGTCAATAGCCAAAATAAAATTACTAAAAGCAGTAAAGTGTTTTGAGATATCTGCTTCCACGGGTTTGGATTTTTTTTTAACGTTTTTAGCAAATAATTTGTAATGCAACCAAAATGGCAGAGTGGTTGAAGTTTAAAAGATGGACGGGAAACTATTTCAACTTTAACTTTATTTGACACGGATAAAACATTTTTAATACGCTCTTCTGATTCAAACGAGTAATTTTTTATCTTTCTAAAATGTTTTGTTGCAACAAAATATACAAGCGCTCCAGTTGAACGACTGCATTCTAGAACGTGTACAAATACCCGAAACTGAGGGACAACAGTCAGATAATTGTATATCGTCATTAAATATTAGAATAGAAGCTTCCTCGCTAAAAAAGGGGGAACAAATATGTTTACTTGTGTAAGTTTTGTAGCATGAACGATGATAAACTGCCTGCACGGAGTTCTTCAAATTAACAGCTATTGCATGAAACAGCTTTCAAGATGTTCACCTCATCCAATCTGTTATGCAATGCAGATACAAAAATCGACTTCCCTAAACTGGTATATTTAATGGAGCAAGTTGCAAAGGACTTGACATATCACGAAATATTTACTGAAACTATCCGTCAATTATTTTGATTTTACAATAAGACTTGTCTGACAAAGTATATTTGTTTTAAAACGAAAGAACATAGAATATAAATATATACAAACAAAGTATGTGGCATATATCAGTGCACTTTAATTGAAAATATGTGTATTTATCCTGCAATTGAGTGTCCTATTATACAGATACAACTCTACAGATATCGCTATGCTGTATCTGTATACTATACAGATATCGCTTTAAAGCTCCGCCTACAGCCGGACTGAGTATTGTTTGAACCTGTGTGACCTCAGAATGTGTATTCCAGTTGCATTCCAATGACGAGGACAATTGTCGATTTCAAAACTTGAATGTGTATGGTTGTGTTACAAAATCAACCATGTCAATTTCAGCATGCATGTTTAGTGAATTTCAAGTCTGAAGCGTAGGACAACTCGTACACTTCTGTTTCAAATTTGACAATGTTTTGTTATTTGTTTTTACTGTTGAAATTAGTTGTTATGTTAAAATAGATAATTATTCACCTTGAGCGATGTCTTATTGTTGACCATTCGAGATTCTTTTTTGCGAACCCGTCTTCAGCGTAATGTGTGATTTGATATTACTACGCGGGCCTCAAGGGATTACAAATCGAAAATAAATGCTAAATATGTTAGTTTTTGTGTCTTTCAAAACACAAACAATATACAGAATTAATTGCAGGATAAAGACAATAACTGTTTAGTGTCTTTAAATATCAGCTGTATTTGTACTCGGCTCGAAACAGGTGTAGTAGCTCGCTAAAAGCTCGCATGCCATACACCTTGTTTCCTAGCCTCGTACAAATACAGCTGATATTTAAAGACACTAAACAGTTATTGTCTATATAATAGCGAAAAAGGTAGTAATTTCATATATCATTTGAGAGCAAATTATTGACTAATACACAAAATGTGACGGAAGGCAAGTGATTGAGTTCCGTGTTGAAATTGAAGATTTTTACTCCATTCTTTTTCCATTGATTTCTTAAGTTTTTTTTTCATATTTTGGTTCCGAAATTTTTATCACTAATTAGTTTTATTAAATATTACATGCTTAAAATATTATGGGATAATTTTTATTACTACTATGAAGAGGAAACTAAAGTTTGAGTCTGAATTTGCAATTAAAATTACCTCAATTTTAAATAGTCTAAACTTCGCAAATTTAAAGATTAGAAGAAAATAAAATACTGAATGGAATATTTTGACATATAGAAATAGCTTCAGGAAAAACTATTTCAATTAAATGTAAGCACACATACACATTTTTTTCATTTTGAAAAAGGGGGGTTGAAACTCTCCAATACACTACCAGTCATTAAAACGACTTTTTAGATAAAAGTGACCGTACGAAATTCTGACGACAGGGCAAAAACTAAAGAAGACATATTTGTCTTTAAGTTAAGACCATTTTTAGCCGTGTGTTATTTGGGGAGATTAAACTCGCGATCTAGACGACTTTTTACACTTCTGTCACCGCACTAATACTAACCTTCGATATTGGGCTGATTTAAGTATGAAGTCCGCCATTTTGGATTTTACCGGAAGTGCGACATTTTTTTCAAATGCCTCCCTATCTGAAATAAAAGAGATATATATGAGGAAGGTCTATGCCAAATTTCATGCTTGTAGCAGGATGTGCACAATTTTTCACAAAGCCGCCGTACTATCTAGATATGCATTACAACAATCAATGTATTTTGATTGACGTATGACGCCGAAATATCTTAAAATGCACCAGATAAGCACCAAATAAGCACCAGAAATGCAATAATTTTGATGCAAAAATATTTAAAAATCAAAAATCTTGTAACAAAATATCAAAGAGCCGATAAAACCAATCAGGGCAAAAAGCAAAGCCAACCCCGGACAAGGAAGCAGAGCTATGCAGCGTGTAATAAAGATACCCAAAGAAAACCGGAATTAATAGTAAAAGAAAAAAATATGATCCTGTTTTTTGTAAGTAGACAATTTAACGATTGAGTCTTCAACTTAAGAAAAGAACTGAAACTGGGGAAGGGACTATTTAAAAAAAAATGCTGACTTCAAAACCATAAGAAATAGTTTTACCTGAGTAGAAAATAATACTCTTTATACCAAATCGCCTTTATTAAAGAAATTTGAAAATGCTTAAAACAATAAGTTCTTTTAAAGTCAGGAGCGTCAGGCCTTTGTTAGGCCGTGTTCACATTGACCTTAACTCGGTGTTGTGTAAGTGTAACTCACACGTAAACTAAACACAAGCACGTTCCCATTGATAAAACTCAATGTTTACATGTAGTTTAATCATGTTTTTTTCTACATGAAGTCTCTAGTCAATGTAGGCCTTGTGTAGATTAAGTGTACACAAAACTAGGCATTTAGAACATTAATTTTACCATGTATATTTAGGGAAGAATTGATTTTTTAAATAAAACTGATATTTATAACAGTTATTAATAAAGTTCTGTACAGAAATATTTATCTAAACTTGATATATAATTATTTGTTTTAAAAAAAAAATTAACGCAGATTTATTAACCCCTTATCAAGACTCAAAGCATCATCATTGCCGAACACATAATTCATTTGAAAAGGTCTTCATGAATCGACTTGACGTACACAGAGATATTTGCCACTGGATTTTACTCAAAAAGAATTCACTCATAACTGCATTACTAAAACAAAGTGTGAGGTAAATTTTATTGTTTGTCTAGTATCTCAGATCCATTAAAATACACTTAGAAAATAAAAATAAAAAAAACAAAAAAACAATACCTCTCCCTTTGTCAAATATTCTTGGAATTGCGAAGAAGAAATAACATTTGAAAGAATCAGAAAAGATATAAATGTAGTGATCCTTAACATCGCAATCCTTTTTTTTTCGTCTGTAAGAACGCTGCTGCGGCCGACGTTTTCTGGCCTTCTTTTACTTTAAGGGTCCCTATACTTTAGAGTTAGAGTTAAGTCATGGTTATGGTTAGATTAGTGGATGTTCTAGGTAAGGGTTAGGTTTTACGGTTAAGGCTAGGTTTGGGGTTAGGGATAGTTTAGTATAGCTTTATATGGGTTGGGACCCCTGAGGTGAAGGAAGGCCCGTTTTCAAATGTGTAAACGACGCATCTTTAGTATCTTTAAACTACTGCAAATCATAAAATTGGCTTTCATAAAGGAGCAACCATTCAACTTCAAAAAGGTTTATTTTGCGCGAACGTTTTTATTCAGTTTTTTTTCGATGCTAGCAATCAAATATTTTTTTTCAATATTTTACACTATAATGTATGGAATAACTCTGGATTCATAATATTTTTTTTTTTTATCAAATTGAGGATCAGACTATTTTTCATGGAAAAATCCTGCGACCCCCCTCCCTCCCCCTCCTTTTCAAAGTCAAATGGTCGTTCCAAAACTGCTAAAAAAATTGCCCAAAAAATCTTATGTACAGGTAATTAAACAAGGTGTATAATAATAGATGTGAACAAATTTAATGTGAAACCAGTGTACATTACAGTTAACTAATTGTAAACATTTTTACTGTACATGGCGTATGTTGTGAACACGGCCTAGGTCTTGTATATATTTTTTTATTTGTATAATATAGTATGACGTTTATTATTACTGGACTAGTTCGCATAATTGTTTAGGAGGCAGCTGCAGCACGACTCTGGGTGCGGGATTTTTTTTCGCTATATTGAAAGCTCATTGGTAGCCTTGAACTTTTTTCTGCTCTTTGGTCGGGTTGTTGTCTCTTTGACATATTCCCCATTTCAATTCTCAATTATATTTTTTACCACATGTACTAGTTGACTCTCTAGCCTAACTTTGTTCCAATTCAACGAAAATGAGATAAAAATACTTATCACATTGTATCAATATCTTCCTTTGTTAAACATCGAATAGATTGAGTTCCATGTCATCCCTGCTGAAGTGACAGCGTATTCTATTAGCGTATCTCATGCGCGATATTCTAATATTCACTGGGATTAATCCGATGTCGGTAACTGTCCAAAAATGGCTAATGCAGATCTGTTGATAATAATTCTTGAAAGGGAGCAACCCATGTACAGTACCGTATCTCGTGCAGAGGGTTCTGTTTAATGATGAAATAAACCTTTTCAAATTAAGATATCCTGAAGATAAATTAAAAAATGTAAATTGATGTCCATAATTGATTTTTTCTTTGGCTGAAACTGATAGTGTCGATGCCAGTCAATGATATCATTCCAATAATCTACGGTTCGAATACCATTTTCCATTTACAAATATGTATCACCCGATGAAGAGTTGTCTCAATGGCACTCGTATCAAATCTTCATATTTTTATAGTGATTTTTATATGTCATTACCATTACTTAAGACACAAAAAAGAATATCAAAATTGACAGATGCCATGAAGCTATTAACTGAACTTCGAAGTCTCCACTTACATATGTTGTAAGTCTCAAGAAAAATGTAAAATCACAAAATTACTCCGAGGAAAATTCAAAACGGAATGTCCCTAATCAAATGTCAAAATCAGAAGCACAAACACTTCAAGTCAAACGAAAAGATACAAAGGCTGTATACATGCATCTTAAAACATAAAAGATTGATTGATTGTTGGTTGTTAAAAGTCCAAAGAAAAGAGAGACAAACCCAATTGTGAAGAGCAGATTAATTATCTGCTACAGCTAATTAAAGCAAATACGTTTTATATAAAAAAAAAAAACTAAAAAAAAAAAGACATCAATATTATAACAGGAAACCGATAAGTCGATTATCGTTTAATTATTCGATACTTGGTACTTAAATTTGGGCAAGGATTTTGTAAGATTAAAACCAGCTCATTGTGTCAGTCTAGTACTAAGCATGTTGTTGCCCTAATATGTATTTAAAATGGCTTTTGGCGACATATAGAAGTCGTCTTGTCTATTTGCAGGTCTGTCATTCTGTCTGTTCATTCTACGTTGTGTCTGACGCATAACAATTGTAAAATTGAATAAAATTAAATTTAATAAAATTATATCAAACTTGGTATGCAGATGCATCATCGGAGGCATGTCATTAAACAACGTCACATAACTCAAGTTGACTGAATTTACCCTTTGATCCCCTATAATAGTAAATCATGGTCCAAATAGCAAGAGCATTTTGTAGAGCATCCACACTTAGCTAAAAAGTGTAAAATATAGAGTTGGTAAAGTCAGTATTTTAAGAAACTGGAAATCAAATTCTTTCCATTTGCATACGGTGTATGTATCTCCAAAATAATACGATAATCCCGTGCTTGCATTTCCTATCATAATTTTCTTGATAGAGGGTTGCTGCTCACAACGAAGCTATTAAATCAAGAGTTCCAAATGGTGAAGTTGAATCATCTCTTCGTAAATTTTATGGACGCCATCACGAGTTGGTTGACCGTTATGGAATAACCGTTTCACAAATGATATCAGATATGTTCCTTACGTCGTAACTACAATCCCCTTCCCTTGACCTACCGAATTAGACTATTTACCGGATTTGATATCGCATAAACAACACGACTAGTGCCATATGTGGAGCAGGATCTGCTTACCCTTCCGGAGCACCTGAGACACCCCTAGTTTTTGGTGGGGTTCGTGTTGTTTATTCTTTAGTTTTCTATGTTGTGTCATGTGTACTATTGTTTGTCTGTTTGTCCTTTTCATATTTAGCCATGGCGTTGTCAGTTTATTTTCGATTTATGAGTTTGACTGTCCCTCTGGTATCTTTCGTCCCTCTTTTCATCAACAACGTTGTTATCCTCTTACAGGTGATGTTTTTTTCTCGGTTTTTTGTATGTGACCCGGATTTGTTTGGCTTAATCGATTAAGGACTTTCAAACAGCAGTATACCACTGTTGCCTTTATATATATGTAGTTGTAGGCTATTAAGAGATCATTGGGATTTTTTTTTGACAGGAAGAGGAAGGTTGTATAAGAGCCTCTATAGAATGTAGATCGTAAATGACAGCAATGATCAGTGAATAGAGTAAAAATGATACTTTAATTCACAGCAACTAAAATGCATGTATAGAGTGGTATTATTCAGACGATGCAGATAACACTTTGTTTTAATTGTGTCCAGTGTTTAAGGATTTGACGATCTTTTATTTATAGCTGTACCTGATTCTAAAAAATTTGACGTAACTCTTATGATAACGTTACTTAGAAACCTGACCAACTTGACTCCTCCACGTGGTGGATATGACTGCCTACCGCCGGTTGCTACCGAAGTTACACCTCCTTCAGATTTGGCCAGAATAAAACATTACAGAAACATCTTGGCTCACCTGGATGAGGGGAAAATAGACCCTGCTATGTTCACCACAGCATGGGAAGATTTAACTGGTGTAAGTATCTTAGAACAATACATTATTATATAGCATATAAATGCAGAATGTTACCATGAATACAATATATACATACATCATATTTTACCATTTAGAGTATCTAAAAACCCATCAATGACCGGTATTCATTAACACATGAATGAAACATACCGTTAGCCTAATGTGTTAGAAAGCATGGAAAAGCGAATGGTTAAAAATTAGATTTTTCTTCCATGTTTCTACTAATTTACTATTACTACCCTAGCATGCTTATACTCACTACAAATTTATCAGAAGAATACTGGCAATGACTGGGATTTATCGTCTTTCTACGCGTGTTGCGCTTAGTTAACAGAGAATGATAATGAGCCAAATAGGAAACAACAGGAACTCAGCGTACATACTTAGGTGTTTTGTTAATATCCTTTATGATAAGTACCATATTTTATTCAATGTGTAAATTCGTTAAAGAGAATCAAGAGATAAAGTGAGTCAATGCAGTATTGGAATCCTGTTTTTGTCAGAAGAACTGTAAATTCAGAAATTATTGCGATATTTTTATTATTGCAAAAATTGCAACAGGGTTATAATTGCATTAAAATTAAAACTCGGATTTTGATTTTTTTTTTTATGAATTAAAAACTATTGACGTTTACAAAATAGAATAAAAGGTGTGGTTTGATTGTATATAAGACAACTATCTATAAAAGCTGATATTGAACTATTGATTAAACTTCATTTAAATAACGAACTTTGCTTGATTAAGATGTTAAAAAGTGAAACACAATGTAACCATGTCCCCTTCATATCCCTTGTATTACTAAATAAAAGGCCTGCAGACATTTGCTGCTTCAAATAAAATATTTTAAAATATTTGATTTAATGTTATAGTTTAAATTGTGGGTAGTCAGATTGGCTGCATCACAGCTCTAACATGCTTTTATTTGTAAACATGGCATATTTTTCTATGAATTTAAAAGCTGTGCTATGTCAATTTAACATAAGGACGTTCAAAAGGACCTATTTTGTTAGAAGTATATATATTAAACATTTCTTTCCCAGAATGTGACCTACCAATTTAAACTAATCACCGGGTTTGTACTAACATGAGCAACATGATGGGTGCCACATTTTGAGTAGAATATGCTTACCCTTCCTGAGCATATATTTTCTTCAAAAAATGTACATAATGCATGCATTTGATCAATCTTTTAGTCATTATTAAATTCAAAGCTTTCCATTTTTTTAGTCCAAAGGAACGGTGAGCTGCCATCAGTTGGCGTCCGTCGTCGTCGTCCATCCTGTGTTAACTATTCCAAACATCTTCTCTGAAACTACTGAACCAATTCCAACCAAACTTAAGCTGAATGATCCTTAGGGTATCTAGAACGATCCTTAGTGTATCTGGAATAAAGTTTGCGTTTTATTTTCTGTTTCCTCAGAAAACATGGTTGCCATGGCTAAAATTAGAACATAGGGTAATGCAGTTTTCGACTCATATCTCAAAAACTAAAGCATTTAGAGGAAATCAGACAAGAATTTAAAGTATTTATTAGGTCAATGTCTACCTACTCTGAAATTATCAGCCAAATCAGGTATTTGATTTTTAGGTTATTGCCCCTAATTGAATTGATGAGTTATTTTGCAGTTTTTGGTTATTATCTTGAATATTATTATAGATAAAGATAAACTGTAAGTAGCAAAAATGTTAAGCAAAGTAAGATCTACAAATAAGTTCTATTTGACCAAAATTGTCAATGGACCCCTCAAGGAGTTATTGCCCTTTAAAGACAATTTTTCACAATATTTTCATCTAGTTTGCTTACTTTAAAAAATCTTCTCCTTTGAAATTACTGAATCAATTTCAGCCAAATTTGGGCTGAATGAGTTTCAGAGTGTCTTATATAAATTTTGTATTTTATTTCCTTGTACGTCAAGAAACATAGCCACTATGGCTAAAATAGAACATAGGGATAAAATGCATTTTTTTGCTTTTGAAGAAAATATGACAGATACAAAGAAAATTTAAATTGAATTTGTAAGCCACTTATTAATATATATTGAAAAGCAAAAATAATCATTGATGAAAGATTTAAGAATAAATTACAGTTGAGCGATTCAGGCTCTTGAGAGCCTCTAGTTTAATTCTTAACCGGATTTTTGAAGAAAATATTTGTTATTAATTTTGGGATGTACGGCTGGCGGTCATGCAGGTGGGCGGGCGGCAACCAAATGTTGTCAGTGCATTTACTCATAAACCGTTCAACCAAAGCATTTGAAATTTTAATATGTTATTACTGACAACAAAATGAGGGTCAGGTTTTTTTTACTTTTACCGTTCAGGTGGTATGGTTCTTTCAGTCGTGTCCATGCATTCACTCATGAACCGTTCCTCCTAAGCTTTTCTAATTTAAATATGTTGTTACTGACGACAAAATGGAGGTCAAGTTCAATAATGACGATTTTCACTTTTCTTGTTCAGGAGTTATGGTTCTTGAAAGATTGAAAAATGGCGTTTCCAGTCATGTCGTTGCATTTACTCATGAACCATTCAACCAAAGCTTTTCAAATTTTCAAATGTTGTTACTGACGACAAAATGGAGGTCAAGTAGGATAATGACGATTTTCACTTTTACTGTTCAGGAGTTTCAGTTCTTGACAAATTGAAAAAATGGCGTTTCCAGTCGTGTCTGTGCATTTACTCATGAACCGTTTAACCAATGCTTATTAAATTTTAATATGTTGTTACTGATGACAACATTGAGGTCAAATTTGATATTCACGATTTTCACTTTCACCGATCAGGAGTTATGGTTCTTTTAAGATTAAAAAAATGAGTTACTGTTCTTGAAAGATTTCAAAATTGTGAACCATAACTCATAAAAACATAAAATCTAAAATTTGTATCACAATTCAAATTCAAAGCTGGTTTAAGCTTAAATGTTGTGTCTATACTTGTTCAACTGTTCAGGGTTTGACCTCTGCAGTAAAAATCCGTTTTGCTGTCTCCTGACAGCCTCTTGTTATTTATCTTTTTATCGGACAAAATAAGTTAATAAAACCTGTCAATTTATTTTAACTGATGATGACTGGTACATTTCCAGACTATCAGTAGGTGGACATCCAATGAATCAGGAGTGTGTTAAGTCATACTATCAGTATATTAGGTGGACATCCAATGAATCAGGAGTGTGTTAAGTCATACTATCAGTATATTAGGTGGACATCCAATGAATCAGGAGTGTGTTAAGTCATACTATCAGTATATTAGGTGGACATCCAATGAATCAGGAGTGTGTTAAGTCATACTATCAGTAGGTGGACATCCAATGAATCAGGAGTGTGTTAAGTCAGACTATCAGTATATGGACATCCAATGAATCAGGAGTGTGTTAAGTCAGACTATCAGTATATTAGGTGGACATCCAATGAATCAGGAGTGTGTTAAGTCATACTATCAGTAGGTGGACATCCAATGAATCAGGAGTGTGTTAAGTCATACTATCAGTAGGTGGACATCCAATGAATCAGGAGTGTGTTAAGTCATACTATCAGTATATTAGGTGGACATCCAATGAATCAGGAGTGTGTTAAGTCATACTATCAGTATATTAGGTGGACATCCAATGAATCAGGAGTGTGTTAAGTCATACTATCAGTATATTAGGTGGACATCCAATGAGTCAGGAGTGTTTTAAGTCAGACTATCAGTATATTAGGTGGACATCCAATGAATCAGGAGTGTGTTAAGTCATACTATCAGTAGGTGGACATCCAATGAATCAGGAGTGTGTTAAGTCAGACTAACAGTATATTAGGTGGACATCCAATGAATCAGGAGTGTGTTAAGTCATACTATCAGTATATTAGGTGGACATCCAATGAATCAGGAGTGTGTTAAGTCATACTATCAGTATATTAGGTGGACATCCAATGAATCAGGAGTGTGTTAAGTCATACTATCAGTATATTAGGTGGACATCCAATGAATCAGGAGTGTGTTAAGTCAGACTATCAGTATATTAGGTGGACATCCAATGAATCAGGAGTGTGTTAAGTCATACTATCAGTAGGTGGACATCCAATGAATCAGGAGTGTGTTAAGTCAGACTAACAGTATATTAGGTGGACATCCAATGAATCAGGAGTGTGTTAAGTCAGACTATCAGTATATTAGGTGGACATCCAATGAATCAGGAGTGTGTTAAGTCATACTATCAGTATATTAGGTGGACATCCAATGAATCAGGAGTGTGTTAAGTCATACTATCAGTATATTAGGTGGACATCCAATGAATCAGGAGTGTTTTAAGTCAGACTATCAGTATATTAGGTGGACATCCAATAAATCAGGAGTGTTTTAAGTCAGACTATCAGTAGGTGGACATCCAATGAATCAGGAGTGTGTTAAGTCAGACTATCAGTATATTAGGTGGACATCCAATGAATCAGGAGTGTGTTAAGTCAGACTATCAGTATATTAGGTGGACATTCAATGAATCAGGAGTGTGTTAAGTCAGACTATCAGTATATTAGGTGGACATCCAATGAATCAGGAGTGTGTTAAGTCAGACTATCAGTATCTTAGGTGGACATCCAATGAATCAGGAGTGTGTTAAGTCATACTATCAGTATATTAGGTGGACATCCAATGAATCAGGAGTGTGTTAAGTCAGACTATCAGTAGGTGGACATCCAATGAATCAGGAGTGTGTTAAGTCATACTATCAGTATATTAGGTGGACAACCAATGAATCAGGAGTGTGTTAAGTCATACTATCAGTAGGTGGACATCCAATGAATCAGGAGTGTGTTAAGTCATACTATCAGTATATTAGGTGGACATCCAATGAATCAGGAGTGTGTTAAGTCAGACTATCAGTATATTAGGTGGACATCCAATGAATCAGGAGTGTGTTAAGTCATACTATCAGTATATTAGGTGGACATCCAATGAATCAGGAGTGTGTTAAGTCATACTATCAGTATATTAGGTGGACATCCAATGAATCAGGAGTGTGTTAAGTCAGACTATCAGTATATTAGGTGGACATCCAATGAATCAGGAGTGTGTTAAGTCATACTATCAGTATATTAGGTGGACATCCAATGAATCAGGAGTGTGTTAAGTCATACTATCAGTATATTAGGTGGACATCCAATGAATCAGGAGTGTGTTAAGTCAGACTATCAGTAGGTGGACATCCAATGAATCAGGAGTGTGTTAAGTCATACTATCAGTATATTAGGTGGACATCCAATGAATCAGGAGTGTGTTAAGTCATACTATCAGTATATTAGATGGACATCCAATGAATCAGGAGTGTGTTAAGTCAGACTATCAGTAGGTGGACATCCAATGAATCAGGAGTGTGTTAAGTCATACTATCAGTATATTAGATGGACATCCAATGAATCAGGAGTGTGTTAAGTCATACTATCAGTATATTAGATGGACATCCAATGAATCAGGAGTGTGTTAAGTCAGACTATCAGTAGGTGGACATCCAATGAATCAGGAGTGTGTTAAGTCATACTATCAGTATATTAGATGGACATCCAATGAATCAGGAGTGTGTTAAGTCATACTATCAGTATATTAGATGGACATCCAATGAATCAGGAGTGTGTTAAGTCAGACTATCAGTAGGTGGACATCCAATGAATCAGGAGTGTGTTAAGTCAGACTATCAGTATATTAGGTGGACATCCAATGAATCAGGAGTGTGTTAAGTCAGACTATCAGTATATTAGGTGGACATCCAATGAATCAGGAGTGTGTTAAGTCAGACTATCAGTATATTAGGTGGACATCCAATGAATCAGGAGTGTGTTAAGTCATACTATCGGTATCTTAGGTGGACATCCAATGAATCAGGAGTGTGTTAAGTCAGACTATCAGTATATTAGGTGGACATCCCAATGAATCAGGAGTGTGTTAAGTCAGACTATCAGTATATTAGGTGGACAACCAATGAATCAGGAGTGTGTTAAGTCAGACTATCAGTATATTAGGTGGACATCCAATGAATCAGGAGTGTGTTAAGTCATACTATCAGTATATTAGGTGGACATCCAATGAATCAGGAGTGTGTTAAGTCATACTATCAGTATATTAGGTGGACAACCAATGAATCAGGAGTGTGTTAAGTCAGACTATCAGTATATTAGGTGGACATCCAATGAATCAGGAGTGTGTTAAGTCATACTATCAGTATATTGGGTGGACATCCATTGAATCGGGAGTGTGTTAAGTCAGACTATCAGTATATTAGGTGGACATCCAATGAATCAGGAGTGTGTTAAGTCAGACTATCAGTAGGTGGACATCCAATGAATCAGGAGTGTGTTAAGTCATACTATCAGTATATTAGGTGGACATCCAATGAATCAGGAGTGTGTTAAGTCAGACTATCAGTATATTAGGTGGACAACCAATGAATCAGGAGTGTGTTAAGTCATACTATCAGTATATTAGGTGGACGTCCAATGAATCAGGAGTGTGTTAAGTCATACTATCAGTATATTAGGTGGACATCCAATGAATCGGGAGTGTGTTAAGTCAGACTATCAGTATATTAGGTGGACATCCAATGTATCAGGAGTGTGTTAAGTCAGACTATCAGTAGGTGGACATCCAATGAATCAGGAGTGTGTTAAGTCATACTATCAGTATATTAGGTGGACATCCAATGAATCAGGAGTGTGTTAAGTCAGACTATCAGTATATTAGGTGGACAACCAATGAATCAGGAGTGTGTTAAGTCATACTATCAGTATCTTAGGTGGACATCCAATGAATCAGGAGTGTGTTAAGTCAGACTATCAGTATATTAGATGGACATCCAATGAATCAGGAGTGTGTTAAGTCATACTATCAGTATATTAGATGGACATCCAATGAATCAGGAGTGTGTTAAGTCAGACTATCAGTAGGTGGACATCCAATGAATCAGGAGTGTGTTAAGTCAGACTATCAGTATCTTAGGTGGACATCCAATGAATCAGGAGTGTGTTAAGTCAGACTATCAGTATATTAGGTGGACATCCAATGAATCAGGAGTGTGTTAAGTCATACTATCAGTATATTAGGTGGACATCCAATGAATCAGGAGTGTGTTAAGTCAGACTATCAGTAGGTGGACATCCAATGAATCAGGAGTGTGTTAAGTCATACTATCAGTATATTAGGTGGACATCCAATGAATCAGGAGTGTGTTAAGTCATACTATCAGTATATTAGGTGGACATCCAATGAATCAGGAGTGTGTTAAGTCAGACTAACAGTATATTAGGTGGACATCCAATGAATCAGGAGTGTGTTAGGTCAGACTATCAGTATATTAGGTGGACATCCAATGAATCAGGAGTGTGTTAAGTCATACTATCAGTATATTAGGTGGACATCCAATGAATCAGGAGTGTGTTAAGTCATACTATCAGTATATTAGGTGGACATCCAATGAATCAGGAGTGTGTTAAGTCATACTATCAGTATATTAGGTGGACATCCAATGAATCAGGAGTGTGTTAAGTCAGACTATCAGTATATTAGGTGGACATCCAATGAATCAGGAGTGTGTTAAGTCAGACTATCAGTAGGTGGACATCCAATGAATCAGGAGTGTGTTAAGTCATACTATCAGTATATTAGGTGGACAACCAATGAATCAGGAGTGTGTTAAGTCAGACTATCAGTATATTAGGTGGACATCCAATGAATCAGGAGTGTGTTAAGTCATACTATCAGTAGGTGGACATCCAATGAATCAGGAGTGTGTTAAGTCATACTATCAGTATATTAGGTGGACATCCATTGAATCAGGAGTGTGTTAAGTCATACTATCAGTATATTAGGTGGACAACCAATGAATCAGGAGTGTGTTAAGTCAGACTATCAGTAGGTGGACATCCAATGAATCAGGAGTGTGTTAAGTCAGACTATCAGTAGGTGGACATCCAATGAATCAGGAGTGTGTTAAGTCATACTATCAGTATATTAGGTGGACATCCAATGAATCAGGAGTGTGTTAAGTCAGACTATCAGTAGGTGGACATCCAATGAATCAGGAGTGTGTTAAGTCAGACTATCAGTATCTTAGGTGGACATCCAATGAATCAGGAGTGTGTTAAGTCAGACTATCAGTATATTAGGTGGACATCCAATGAATCAGGAGTGTGTTAAGTCATACTATCAGTATATTAGGTGGACATCCAATGAATCAGGAGTGTGTTAAGTCAGACTATCAGTAGGTGGACATCCAATGAATCAGGAGTGTGTTAAGTCATACTATCAGTATATTAGGTGGACATCCAATGAATCAGGAGTGTGTTAAGTCATACTATCAGTATATTAGGTGGACATCCAATGAATCAGGAGTGTGTTAAGTCAGACTAACAGTAGGTGGACATCCAATGAATCAGGAGTGTGTTAAGTCATACTATCAGTATATTAGGTGGACATCCAATGAATCAGGGTTGTGTTAAGTCATACTATCAGTATCTTAGGTGGACATCCAATGAATCAGGAGTGTGTTAAGTCAGACTATCAGTATATTAGGTGGACATCCAATGAATCAGGAGTGTGTTAAGTCAGACTATCAGTATATTAGGTGGACATCCAATGAATCAGGAGTGTGTTAGGTCAGACTATCAGTATATTAGGTGGACATCCAATGAATCAGGAGTGTGTTAAGTCATACTATCAGTATATTAGGTGGACATCCAATGAATCAGGAGTGTGTTAAGTCATACTATCAGTATATTAGGTGGACATCCAATGAATCAGGAGTGTGTTAAGTCATACTATCAGTATATTAGGTGGACATCCAATGAATCAGGAGTGTGTTAAGTCAGACTATCAGTATATTAGGTGGACATCCAATGAATCAGGAGTGTGTTAAGTCAGACTATCAGTAGGTGGACATCCAATGAATCAGGAGTGTGTTAAGTCATACTATCAGTATATTAGGTGGACAACCAATGAATCAGGAGTGTGTTAAGTCAGACTATCAGTATATTAGGTGGACATCCAATGAATCAGGAGTGTGTTAAGTCATACTATCAGTAGGTGGACATCCAATGAATCAGGAGTGTGTTAAGTCATACTATCAGTATATTACGTGGACATCCATTGAATCAGGAGTGTGTTAAGTCATACTATCAGTATATTAGGTGGACAACCAATGAATCAGGAGTGTGTTAAGTCAGACTATCAGTAGGTGGACATCCAATGAATCAGGAGTGTGTTAAGTCAGACTATCAGTAGGTGGACATCCAATGAATCAGGAGTGTGTTAAGTCATACTATCAGTATATTAGGTGGACAACCAATGAATCAGGAGTGTGTTAAGTCAGACTATCAGTATATTAGGTGGACATCCAATGAATCAGGAGTGTGTTAAGTCATACTATCAGTAGGTGGACATCCAATGAATCAGGAGTGTGTTAAGTCATACTATCAGTATATTAGGTGGACATCCAATGAATCAGGAGTGTGTTAAGTCATACTATCAGTATATTAGGTGGACAACCAATGAATCAGGAGTGTGTTAAGTCAGACTATCAGTAGGTGGACAACCAATGAATCAGGAGTGTGTTAAGTCAGACTATCAGTATATTAGGTGGACATTCAATGAATCAGGAGTGTGTTAGGTCAGACTATCAGTATATTAGGTGGACATCCAATGAATCAGGAGTGTGTTAAGTCAGACTATCAGTATATTAGGTGGACATCCAATGAATCAGGAGTGTGTTAAGTCAGACAATCAGTATATTAGGTGGACATCCAATGAATCAGGAGTGTGTTAAGTCATACTATCAGTATATTAGGTGGACATCCAATGAATCAGGAGTGTGTTAAGTCAGACTATCAGTAGGTGGACATCCAATGAATCAGGAGTGTGTTAAGTCAGACTATCAGTATCTTAAAGGGACATCCAATGAATCAGGAGTGTGTTAAGTCAGACTATCAGTATATTAGGTGGACATCCAATGAATCAGGAGTGTGTTAAGTCATACTATCAGTATATTAGGTGGACATCCAATGAATCAGGAGTGTGTTAAGTCAGACTATCAGTAGGTGGACATCCAATGAATCAGGAGTGTGTTAAGTCATACTATCAGTATATTAGGTGGACATTCAATGAATCAGGAGTGTGTTAAGTCAGACTAACAGTATATTAGGTGGACATCCAATGAATCAGGAGTGTGTTAAGTCAGACTATCAGTATATTAGATGGACATCCAATGAATCAGGAGTGTGTTAAGTCATACTATCAGTATATTAGGTGGACATCCAATGAATCAGGAGTGTGTTAAGTCAGACTATCAGTAGGTGGACATCCAATGAATCAGGAGTGTGTTAAGTCAGACTATCAGTATCTTAGGTGGACATCCAATGAATCAGGAGTGTGTTAAGTCAGACTATCAGTATATTAGGTGGACATCCAATGAATCAGGAGTGTGTTAAGTCATACTATCAGTATATTAGGTGGACATCCAATGAATCAGGAGTGTGTTAAGTCAGACTATCAGTAGGTGGACATCCAATGAATCAGGAGTGTGTTAAGTCATACTATCAGTATATTAGGTGGACATTCAATGAATCAGGAGTGTGTTAAGTCAGACTAACAGTATATTAGGTGGACATCCAATGAATCAGGAGTGTGTTAGGTCAGACTATCAGTATATTAGGTGGACATCCAATGAATCAGGAGTGTGTTAAGTCATACTATCAGTATATTAGGTGGACATCCAATGAATCAGGAGTGTGTTAAGTCAGACTATCAGTAGGTGGACATCCAATGAATCAGGAGTGTGTTAAGTCATACTATCAGTATATTAGGTGGACAACCAATGAATCAGGAGTGTGTTAAGTCATACTATCAGTAGGTGGACATCCAATGAATCAGGAGTGTGTTAAGTCATACTATCAGTATATTAGGTGGACATCCAATGAATCAGGAGTGTGTTAAGTCAGACTATCAGTAGGTGGACATCCAATGAATCAGGAGTGTGTTAAGTCAGACTATCAGTATATTAGGTGGACATCCAATGAATCAGGAGTGTGTTAAGTCAGACTATCAGTATATTAGGTGGACATCCAATGAATCAGGAGTGTGTTAAGTCAGACTATCAGTATATTAGGTGGACATCCAATGAGTGTGTTAAGTCAGACTATCAGTAGGTGGACATCCAATGAATCAGGAGTGTGTTAAGTCATACTATCAGTAGGTGGACATCCAATGAATCAGGAGTGTGTTAAATCAGACTATCAGTAGGTGGACATCCAATGAATCAGGAGTGTGTTAAGTCATACTATCAGTATATTAGGTGGACAACCAATGAATCAGGAGTGTGTTAAGTCAGACTATCAGTATATTAGGTGGACATCCAATGAATCAGGAGTGTGTTAAGTCATACTATCAGTATATTAGGTGGACATCCAATGAATCAGGAGTGTGTTAAGTCAGACTATCAGTATATTAGATGGACATCCAATGAATCAGGAGTGTGTTAAGTCATACTATCAGTATATTAGGTGGACATCCAATGAATCAGGAGTGTGTTAAGTCAGACTATCAGTAGGTGGACATCCAATGAATCAGGAGTGTGTTAAGTCAGACTATCAGTATCTTAGGTGGACATCCAATGAATCAGGAGTGTGTTAAGTCAGACTATCAGTATATTAGGTGGACATCCAATGAATCAGGAGTGTGTTAAGTCATACTATCAGTATATTAGGTGGACATCCAATGAATCAGGAGTGTGTTAAGTCAGACTATCAGTAGGTGGACATCCAATGAATCAGGAGTGTGTTAAGTCATACTATCAGTATATTAGGTGGACATCCAATGAATCAGGAGTGTGTTAAGTCAGACTAACAGTATATTAGGTGGACATCCAATGAATCAGGTTAAGTCAGACTATCAGTATATTAGGTGGACATCCAATGAATCAGGAGTGTGTTAAGTCAGACTAACAGTATATTAGGTGGACATCCAATGAATCAGGAGTGTGTTAGGTCAGACTATCAGTATATTAGGTGGACATCCAATGAATCAGGAGTGTGTTAAGTCAGACTATCGGTATATTAGGTGGACATCCAATGAATCAGGAGTGTGTTAAGTCAGACTATCGGTATATTAGGTGGACATCCAATGTATCAGGAGTGTGTTAAGTCATACTATCAGTATATTAGGTGGACATCCAATGAATCAGGAGTGTGTTAAGTCATACTATCAGTATATTAGGTGGACATCCAATGAATCAGGAGTGTGTTAAGTCAGACTATCAGTATATTAGGTGGACATCCAATGAATCAGGAGTGTGTTAAGTCATACTATCAGTATATTAGGTGGACATCCAATGAATCAGGAGTGTGTTAAGTCATACTATCAGTATATTAGGTGGACATCCAATGAATCAGGAGTGTGTTAAGTCATACTATCAGTATATTAGGTGGACATCCAATGAATCAGGAGTGTGTTAAGTCATACTATCAGTATATTAGGTGGACATCCAATGAATCAGGAGTGTGTTAAGTCAGACTATCAGTATATTAGGTGGACATCCAATGAAGCAGGAGTGTGTTAAGTCAGACTATCAGTAGGTGGACATCCATAGAATCAGGAGTGTGTTAAGTCATACTATCAGTATATTAGGTGGACATCCAATGAATCAGGAGTGTGTTAAGTCAGACTATCAGTAGGTGGACATCCAATGAATTAGTAGTGTGTTAAGTCAGACTATCAGTATATTAGGTGGACATCCAATGAATCAGGAGTGTGTTAAGTCATACTATCAGTATATTAGGTGGACATCCAATGAATCAGGAGTGTGTTAAGTCATACTATCAGTATATTAGGTGGACATCCAATGAATCAGGAGTGTGTTAAGTCAGACTATCAGTATATTAGGTGGACATCCAATGAATCAGGAGTGTGTTAAGTCATACTATCAGTATATTAGGTGGACATCCAATGAATCAGGAGTGTGTTAAGTCATACTATCAGTATATTAGGTGGACATCCAATGAATCAGGAGTGTGTTAAGTCAGACTATCAGTATATTAGGTGGACATCCAATGAATCAGGAGTGTGTTAAGTCAGACTATCAGTATATTAGGTGGACATCCAATGAATCAGGAGTGTGTTAAGTCAGACTATCAGTAGGTGGACATCCATAGAATCAGGAGTGTGTTAAGTCATACTATCAGTATATTAGGTGGACATCCAATGAATCAGGAGTGTGTTAAGTCAGACTATCAGTAGGTGGACATCCAATGAATCAGGAGTGTGTTAAGTCAGACTATCAGTATATTAGGTGGACATCCAATGAATCAGGAGTGTGTTAAGTCAGACTATCAGTATATTAGGTGGACATCCAATGAATCAGGAGTGTGTTAAGTCATACTATCAGTATATTAGGTGGACATCCAATGAATCAGGAGTGTGTTAAGTCATACTATCAGTATATTAGGTGGACATCCAATGAATGAGGAGTGTGTTAAGTCAGACTATCAGTAGGTGGACATCCAATGAATCAGGAGTGTGTTAAGTCATACTATCAGTATATTAGGTGGACATCCAATGAATCAGGAGTGTGTTAAGTCAGACTATCAGTATATTAGGTGGACATCCAATGAATCAGGAGTGTGTTAAGTCAGACTATCAGTATATTAGGTGGACATCCAATGAATCAGGAGTGTGTTAAGTCAGACTATCAGTATATTAGGTGGACATCCAATGAATCAGGAGTGTGTTAAGTCATACTATCAGTATATTAGGTGGACATCCAGACTATCAGGAGTGTGTTAAGTCATACTATCGGTATATTAGGTGGACATCCAATGAATCAGGAGTATGTTAAGTCAGACTATCAGTATATTAGGTGGACGTCCAATGAATCAGGAGTGTGTTAAGTCAGACTATCAGTATATTAGGTGGACGTCCAATGAATCAGAAGTGTGTTAAGTCATACTATCGGTATATTAGGTGGACATCCAATGAATCAGGAGTGTGTTAAGTCATACTATCAGTATATTAGGTGGACGTCCAATGAATCAGGAGTGTGTTAAATCAGACTATCAGTATATTAGGTGGACATCCAATGAATCAGGAGTGTGTTAAGTCATACTATCGGTATATTAGGTGGACATCCAATGAATCAGGAGTGTGTTAAGTCAGACTATCAGTATATTAGGTGGACGTCCAATGAATCAGGAGTGTGTTAAGTCATACTATCGGTATATTAGGTGGACATCCAATGAATCAGGAGTGTGTTAAGTCATACTATCAGTATATTAGGTGGACATCCAATGAATCAGGAGTGTGTTAAGTCAGACTATCAGTATATTAGCTGGACGTCCAATGAATCAGGAGTGTGTTAAGTCATACTATCGGTATATTAGGTGGACATCCAATGAATCAGGAGTGTGTTAAGTCAGACTATCAGTATATTAGGTGGACGTCCAATGAATCAGGAGTGTGTTAAGTCATATTATCGGTATATTAGGTGGACATCCAATGAATCAGGAGTGTGTTAAGTCAGACTATCAGTAGGTGGACATCCAATGAATCAGGAGTGTGTTAAGTCATACTATCAGTATATTAGGTGGACATCCAATGAATCAGGAGTGTGTTAAGTCAGACTATCAGTATATTAGGTGGACATCCAATGAATCAGGAGTATGTTAAGTCAGACTATCAGTATATTAGGTGGACATCCAATGAATCAGGAGTGTGTTAAGTCATACTATCAGTATATTAGGTGGACATCCAGACTATCAGGAGTGTGTTAAGTCATACTATCGGTATATTAGGTGGACATCCAATGAATCAGGAGTATGTTAAGTCAGACTATCAGTATATTAGGTGGACATCCAATGAATCAGGAGTGTGTTAAGTCATACTATCAGTATATTAGGTGGACATCCAGACTATCACGAGTGTGTTAAGTCATACTATCGGTATATTAGGTGGACATCCAGACTATCAGGAGTGTGTTAAGTCATACTATCGGTATATTAGGTGGACATCCAATGAATCAGGAGTGTGTTAAGTCATACTATCAGTATATTAGGTGGACATTCAATGAATCAGTAGTGTGTTAAGTCAGACTATCAGTATATTAGGTGGACGTCCAATGAATCAGGAGTGTGTTAAGTCATACTATCGGTATATTAGGTGGACATCCAATGAATCAGGAGTGTGTTAAGTCATACTATCGGTATATTAGGTGGACATTCAATGAATCAGTAGTGTGTTAAGTCAGACTATCAGTATATTAGGTGGACGTCCAATGAATCAGGAGTGTGTTAAGTCAGACTATCGGTATATTAGGTGGACATCCAATGAATCAGGAGTGTGTTAAGTCAGACTATCGGTATATTAGGTGGACATCCAATGAATCAGGAGTGTGTTAAGTCATACTATCGGTATATTAGGTGGACATCCAATGTATCAGGAGTGTGTTAAGTCATACTATCAGTATATTAGGTGGACATCCAATGAATCAGGAGTGTGTTAAGTCATACTATCAGTATATTAGGTGGACATCCAATGAATCAGGAGTGTGTTAAGTCAGACTATCAGTAGGTGGACATCCAATGAATCAGGAGTGTGTTAAGTCATACTATCAGTATATTAGGTGGACATCCAATGAATCAGGAGTGTGTTAAGTCAGACTATCAGTATATTAGGTGGACATCCAATGAATCAGGAGTGTGTTAAGTCATACTATCAGTATATTAGGTGGACATCCAATGAATCAGGAGTGTGTTAAGTCAGACTAACAGTATATTAGGTGGACATCCAATGAATCAGGAGTGTGTTAGGTCAGACTATCAGTATATTAGGTGGACATCCAATGAATCAGGAGTGTGTTAAGTCATACTATCAGTAGGTGGACATCCAATGAATCAGGAGTGTGTTAAGTCATACTATCAGTATATTAGGTGGACATCCATTGAATCAGGAGTGTGTTAAGTCAGACTATCAGTATATTAGGTGGACAACCAATGAATCAGGAGTGTGTTAAGTCAGACTATCAGTAGGTGGACATCCAATGAATCAGGAGTGTGTTAAGTCAGACTATCAGTAGGTGGACAACCAATAAATCAGGAGTGTGTTAAGTCAGACTATCAGTAGGTGGACAACCAATGAATCAGGAGTGTGTTAAGTCAGACTATCAGTAGGTGGACATCCAATGAATCAGGAGTGTGTTAGGTCATACTATCAGTAGGTGGACATCCAATGAATCAGGAGTGTGTTAAGTCATACTATCAGTATATTAGGTGGACATCCAATGAATCAGGAGTGTGTTAAGTCATACTATCAGTATATTAGGTGGACAACCAATGAATCAGGACTGTGTTAAGTCAGACTATCAGTAGGTGGACAACCAATGAATCAGGAGTGTGTTAAGTCAGACTATCAGTATATTAGGTGGACATTCAATGAATCAGGAGTGTGTTAGGTCAGACTATCAGTATATTAGGTGGACATCCAATGAATCAGGAGTGTGTTAAGTCAGACTATCAGTATATTAGGTGGACATCCAATGAATCAGGAGTGTGTTAAGTCAGACTATCAGTAGGTGGACATCCAATGAATCAGGAGTGTGTTAAGTCAGACTATCAGTATCTTAGGTGGACATCCAATGAATCAGGAGTGTGTTAAGTCAGACTATCAGTATATTAGGTGGACATCCAATGAATCAGGAGTGTGTTAAGTCATACTATCAGTATATTAGGTGGACATCCAATGAATCAGGAGTGTGTTAAGTCATACTATCAGTAGGTGGACATCCAATGAATCAGGAGTGTGTTAAGTCATACTATCAGTATATTAGGTGGACATTCAATGAATCAGGAGTGTGTTAAGTCAGACTAACAGTATATTAGGTGGACATCCAATGAATCAGGAGTGTGTTAAGTCAGACTATCAGTATATTAGATGGACATCCAATGAATCAGGAGTGTGTTAAGTCATACTATCAGTATATTAGGTGGACATCCAATGAATCAGGAGTGTGTTAAGTCAGACTATCAGTAGGTGGACATCCAATGAATCAGGAGTGTGTTAAGTCAGACTATCAGTATCTTAGGTGGACATCCAATGAATCAGGAGTGTGTTAAGTCAGACTATCAGTATATTAGGTGGACATCCAATGAATCAGGAGTGTGTTAAGTCATACTATCAGTATATTAGGTGGACATCCAATGAATCAGGAGTGTGTTAAGTCAGACTATCAGTAGGTGGACATCCAATGAATCAGGAGTGTGTTAAGTCATACTATCAGTATATTAGGTGGACATTCAATGAATCAGGAGTGTGTTAAGTCAGACTAACAGTATATTAGGTGGACATCCAATGAATCAGGAGTGTGTTAGGTCAGACTATCAGTATATTAGGTGGACATCCAATGAATCAGGAGTGTGTTAAGTCATACTATCAGTATATTAGGTGGACATCCAATGAATCAGGAGTGTGTTAAGTCAGACTATCAGTATATTAGGTGGACATCCAATGAATCAGGAGTGTGTTAAGTCATACTATCAGTATATTAGGTGGACATCCAATGAATCAGGAGTGTGTTAAGTCAGACTATCAGTAGGTGGACATCCAATGAATCAGGAGTGTGTTAAGTCATACTATCAGTATATTAGGTGGACATTCAATGAATCAGGAGTGTGTTAAGTCAGACTAACAGTATATTAGGTGGACATCCAATGAATCAGGAGTGTGTTAAGTCAGACTATCAGTATATTAGATGGACATCCAATGAATCAAGAGTGTGTTAAGTCATACTATCAGTATATTAGGTGGACATCCAATGAATCAGGAGTGTGTTAAGTCAGACTATCAGTAGGTGGACATCCAATGAATCAGGAGTGTGTTAAGTCAGACTATCAGTATCTTAGGTGGACATCCAATGAATCAGGAGTGTGTTAAGTCAGACTATCAGTATATTAGGTGGACATCCAATGAATCAGGAGTGTGTTAAGTCATACTATCAGTATATTAGGTGGACATCCAATGAATCAGGAGTGTGTTAAGTCAGACTATCAGTAGGTGGACATCCAATGAATCAGGAGTGTGTTAAGTCATACTATCAGTATATTAGGTGGACATTCAATGAATCAGGAGTGTGTTAAGTCAGACTAACAGTATATTAGGTGGACATCCAATGAATCAGGAGTGTGTTAGGTCAGACTATCAGTATATTAGGTGGACATCCAATGAATCAGGAGTGTGTTAAGTCATACTATCAGTATATTAGGTGGACATCCAATGAATCAGGAGTGTGTTAAGTCAGACTATCAGTAGGTGGACATCCAATGAATCAGGAGTGTGTTAAGTCATACTATCAGTATATTAGGTGGACAACCAATGAATCAGGAGTGTGTTAAGTCATACTATCAGTAGGTGGACATCCAATGAATCAGGAGTGTGTTAAGTCATACTATCAGTATATTAGGTGGACATCCAATGAATCAGGAGTGTGTTAAGTCAGACTATCAGTAGGTGGACATCCAATGAATCAGGAGTGTGTTAAGTCAGACTATCAGTATATTAGGTGGACATCCAATGAATCAGGAGTGTGTTAAGTCAGACTATCAGTATATTAGGTGGACATCCAATGAATCAGGAGTGTGTTAAGTCAGACTATCAGTATATTAGGTGGACATCTAATGAGTGTGTTAAGTCAGACTATCAGTAGGTGGACATCCAATGAATCAGGAGTGTGTTAAGTCAGACTATCAGTAGGTGGACATCCAATGAATCAGGAGTGTGTTAAGTCATACTATCAGTATATTAGGTGGACAACCAATGAATCAGGAGTGTGTTAAGTCAGACTATCAGTATATTAGGTGGACATCCAATGAATCAGGAGTGTGTTAAGTCATACTATCAGTATATTAGGTGGACATCCAATGAATCAGGAGTGTGTTAAGTCAGACTATCAGTATATTAGATGGACATCCAATGAATCAGGAGTGTGTTAAGTCATACTATCAGTATATTAGGTGGACATCCAATGAATCAGGAGTGTGTTAAGTCAGACTATCAGTAGGTGGACATCCAATGAATCAGGAGTGTGTTAAGTCAGACTATCAGTATCTTAGGTGGACATCCAATGAATCAGGAGTGTGTTAAGTCAGACTATCAGTATATTAGGTGGACATCCAATGAATCAGGAGTGTGTTAAGTCATACTATCAGTATATTAGGTGGACATCCAATGAATCAGGAGTGTGTTAAGTCAGACTATCAGTATATTAGATGGACATCCAATGAATCAGGAGTGTGTTAAGTCATACTATCAGTATATTAGGTGGACATCCAATGAATCAGGAGTGTGTTAAGTCAGACTATCAGTAGGTGGACATCCAATGAATCAGGAGTGTGTTAAGTCAGACTATCAGTATCTTAGGTGGACATCCAATGAATCAGGAGTGTGTTAAGTCAGACTATCAGTATATTAGGTGGACATCCAATGAATCAGGAGTGTGTTAAGTCATACTATCAGTATATTAGGTGGACATCCAATGAATCAGGAGTGTGTTAAGTCAGACTATCAGTAGGTGGACATCCAATGAATCAGGAGTGTGTTAAGTCATACTATCAGTATATTAGGTGGACATCCAATGAATCAGGAGTGTGTTAAGTCAGACTAACAGTATATTAGGTGGACATCCAATGAATCAGGTTAAGTCAGACTATCAGTATATTAGGTGGACATCCAATGAATCAGGAGTGTGTTAAGTCAGACTAACAGTATATTAGGTGGACATCCAATGAATCAGGAGTGTGTTAGGTCAGACTATCAGTATATTAGGTTGACATCCAATGAATCAGGAGTGTGTTAAGTCAGACTATCAGTATATTAGGTGGACATCCAATGAATCAGGAGTGTGTTAAGTCAGACTATCGGTATATTAGGTGGACATCCAATGTATCAGGAGTGTGTTAAGTCATACTATCAGTATATTAGGTGGACATCCAATGAATCAGGAGTGTGTTAAGTCATACTATCAGTATATTAGGTGGACATCCAATGAATCAGGAGTGTGTTAAGTCAGACTATCAGTATATTAGGTGGACATCCAATGAATCAGGAGTGTGTTAAGTCATACTATCAGTATATTAGGTGGACATCCAATGAATCAGGAGTGTGTTAAGTCATACTATCAGTATATTAGTTGGACATCCAATGAATCAGGAGTGTGTTAAGTCATACTATCAGTATATTAGGTGGACATCCAATGAATCAGGAGTGTGTTAAGTCATACTATCAGTATATTAGGTGGACATCCAATGAATCAGGAGTGTGTTAAGTCAGACTATCAGTATATTAGGTGGACATCCAATGAAGCAGGAGTGTGTTAAGTCAGACTATCAGTAGGTGGACATCCATAGAATCAGGAGTGTGTTAAGTCATACTATCAGTATATTAGGTGGACATCCAATGAATCAGGAGTGTGTTAAGTCAGACTATCAGTAGGTGGACATCCAATGAATCAGTAGTGTGTTAAGTCAGACTATCAGTATATTAGGTGGACATCCAATGAATCAGGAGTGTGTTAAGTCATACTATCAGTATATTAGGTGGACATCCAATGAATCAGGAGTGTGTTAAGTCATACTATCAGTATATTAGGTGGACATCCAATGAATCAGGAGTGTGTTAAGTCTGACTATCAGTATATTAGGTGGACATCCAATGAATCAGGAGTGTGTTAAGTCATACTATCAGTATATTAGGTGGACATCCAATGAATCAGGAGTGTGTTAAGTCATACTATCAGTATATTAGGTGGACATCCAATGAATCAGGAGTGTGTTAAGTCAGACTATCAGTATATTAGGTGGACATCCAATGAATCAGGAGTGTGTTAAGTCAGACTATCAGTATATTAGGTGGACATCCAATGAAGCAGGAGTGTGTTAAGTCAGACTATCAGTAGGTGGACATCCATAGAATCAGGAGTGTGTTAAGTCATACTATCAGTATATTAGGTGGACATCCAATGAATCAGGAGTGTGTTAAGTCAGACTATCAGTAGGTGGACATCCAATGAATCAGGAGTGTGTTAAGTCAGACTATCAGTATATTAGGTGGACATCCAATGAATCAGGAGTGTGTTAAGTCAGACTATCAGTATATTAGGTGGACATCCAATGAATCAGGAGTGTGTTAAGTCATACTATCAGTATATTAGGTGGATATCCAATGAATCAGGAGTGTGTTAAGTCATACTATCAGTATATTAGGTGGACATCCAATGAATCAGGAGTGTGTTAAGTCAGACTATCAGTATATTAGGTGGACATCCAATGAATCAGGAGTGTGTTAAGTCAGACTATCAGTATATTAGGTGGACATCCAATGAATCAGGAGTGTGTTAAGTCAGACTATCAGTATATTAGGTGGACATCCAATGAATCAGGAGTGTGTTAAGTCATACTATCAGTATATTAGGTGGACATCCAATGAATCAGGAGTGTGTTAAGTCAGACTATCAGTATATTAGGTGGACATCCAATGAATCAGGAGTGTGTTAAGTCAGACTATCAGTATATTAGGTGGACGTCCAATGAATCAGGAGTGTGTTAAGTCAGACTATCAGTATATTAGGTGGACGTCCAATGAATCAGAAGTGTGTTAAGTCATACTATCGGTATATTAGGTGGACATCCAATGAATCAGGAGTGTGTTAAGTCATACTATCAGTATATTAGGTGGACGTCCAATGAATCAGGAGTGTGTTAAGTCATACTATCGGTATATTAGGTGGACATCCAATGAATCAGGAGTGTGTTAAGTCAGACTATCAGTAGGTGGACATCCAATGAATCAGGAGTGTGTTAAGTCATACTATCAGTATATTAGGTGGACATCCAATGAATCAGGAGTGTGTTAAGTCAGACTATCAGTATATTAGGTGGACATCCAATGAATCAGGTTAAGTCAGACTATCAGTATATTAGGTGGAC